>NC_143136.1:50134318-50437348 GCF_059928025.1 Delphinapterus leucas | reverse complement strand
GATTGGAAGTAGCTTTGGTTATCAAAAGAAAACATTGACCAGTCCCCATTTCAAAACTTATTTCAAAAAAGTTTAAAGGAAAAGTTCATTATATTCATTGAAGAATGCTAGAAGTACTGTGACTGTCATTCAGTATGCTATTGTTGCCTGCTTAATTAGCCAGTAGTTCTGAACTTGCCTAGCTGCAGACACAGGTCCTGAGATAGCAAATAAAACACTTTAGTAGGGCAGTTTGACTTCCCTTGAAATTTGGGGATCATTCTAGAACTGGTTTAATTTTTCCCTTTAGTTTTTTTTAAACTAGTATTTTAAAGTCCTTATCTCTTTTAGCTTTTGTGTTGTTTGTTCAGTTTACTAATTTAAGGAGCAGATGTAATTTGCCTTGCCAAAGGAATACAATTTTGTTATTCTTAAAAGCATAAGGATGTTCCAAGCAAGCCTATATTTTAATTTTTAAATATACAATTTATTGTTGCAAATCCACTTTAGTGTTTGGCACTTTTAAATTAGCCATTAACTGAAGAATTGACTATGATACTAAAGAAACCATAACCTTACAATTGTGTGTTTTTTTAATAGGTTATTTCTGACAGACAAACGCCAAAAAAAGATGAAAGTCTTGTATCCAAAGCAATGGAATACATGTTTGGCTGGTAATACAGTAAGAGCTAAGAACTCAACTACAAAGGAGAAGGTTGCCACAATAAAACAGACTTAGCAGGGTACTGCTGGGTTTCCTTCGGTTAGTTATATAACCACTCTTGACAGTATCGAATAGCTGTCTCATACTTCCTTTAGAAGCCTTTTTCTTAAAGGATACAGCATATTTGTAGCTCGCACTTTAAACGATGCTTGAGATACATTTTAAAGAAACAAAAAATCCCTGTATATAAGATTTTGTGCTTTCTGTGATAGTGCATGCTTAAGTGCAAAACACTCATTGATTATTGTAAATTATGTAATTGAGTTTGTAGTGAGGCTTTGTAGTCTTCATGAGTTGGTGAGGTGAATTTCATGACGGGTAACTGTACAGCTGATTCTAACAAGACACAAAGATTATAATTAATTTGAATTATGGTCTTTTAATTTAGATGGTATTTAATATTTTAATTATCCTTGTTTATAGTTGTCCTGTCATGAATTGTCATCTTTCAGTCTTGTAAAACCAACACAGCCTTTTAAAAAACCTACCGAAGTTTCTTGGTAATAAACGTCGATTATATGTATTGAGCAGTTTTTGAAAGGGTGATTTATTAATTAGTACAAGGGGTTTGAAGTCTTCGCAGAAATAGAGAAAATATGTCATGAACCTCCATCCACCTGTAATCCAGCTTTAATAACCATATAACCATCACTATTTTCTTAATTTCTAATATCCAGTCCTTTTAAAAATTTCCCAATTGTTTCCAAAATTTGTTAAATTTTATGTTTGGTTTGTGTGAGTCTCTGTCGAGACTAGGTCTACACAGTGTATTTGGTTTTGTCTTTGGAGTGTCTTGAAGTTTAAATTAGAGTTCCCCTGCTCTTCCCCACCGTTCAGTACACCATGATTTGTTGAAGGAACCATGTGAGTTGCCTACAGAGTGCACCACAGACTGAATTTGATCTAAACAAGAATAGCGTTCTTGTTTAACTAGTTCTGTCATTTGTCCCATATCCTAGAAGTTATATCTAGAGAAGGTTAATTAGATTCTGCAATCTCATTTTTTTTGAGCAAGAATACTTGATAGTAGTATGGTGTACTTTATGTCAAACGATGAGGCATTTAGTTCTGGTTGTCCCACTTTTAATGGTCCTCAGGTTGTTCATTGGGCATGTGGGCAAAAGCCAAACACCATCATTGGGAAGTTCCCCATAAACTTTTTACATAATGTATTTAAAAGCATGCATTAATGATACTTGCCTGAATCAGTTATTTCATTAAGATTTGCAAAATGAGGACTTTCCAAACCTATCATTCCTGTTGCATTTATTAGTTGGAATTCTTTCATATAGAAGAAACTTGTCGCATCCATCCATTAGGGCTATTTGGTTATCATGGAATACATTCATACCAGGATAGCAGGATAAATATTTAATTCGTTTCCTTTATCAGTTTTCAGAGTTATTTTTGGTGCCCTGGCGACCTCCACTGCTGTCCTGAGTTAAAATTTTTTTTCCTTTGGTATCATTATGCACTTAATGGCTTTTTTTTTTTCTTTTTTAAATTCACTGTTGCAGTCACTTGCAGTCATCACTCTTTTATTCAAATTGTCCTCCTTGGCCAGTGAGAACCTCATCAAGCTGGCACTTGTATGAAAAGGAGGTTTTAATTGACATGATATTTCACCATAATACATGTATCTAGGTAATCTGCATCTTTCTTTATCTTTAATACATATCTATAAAGAATAAAGTAACACATTGTATAGAAGGTTTTGATATCCTTTTTAAATCACAGCAAACTACCATTGAAGACTTGTTTAGTTCTCTGAGATGAAGTGAAACTAAGGAATGTACTGGCATGGATGAAAATCCATTTATCATTACATTTATAGAGTATTTTTCATCTGAAACTTTTAAAGTCTTTTCCACCTTAAAATAGGAGTATATTTTTTATCCTGTTTCTTTACATACAGAACTCAGTTATTCAAGGTAGCTCTGGATAGTTTTCCTATTAAACTGTTGGATTTGTATTTGAGTTATACACATTTTTGTAAAAGGGCTGTGGGTTTTATTTTTGAGAGGGCATTTTATTTCCGTAAACCTCTGTGGAGCATGAAGTTTGCTTTCTGGCTAAAAATATTTGTTTGCTATGTTTGGGTTCGTTATTTTTACCCAGTATTGTATCTTACCTGTCTTTGTATCCATCACATCCTTTATTTAAAAAGAGCCAGGAAATACATAAATGTATCAAACTAACACTTTGTATACCTCAGACTTATACAATGTTATATGTCAGTTGTATCTCAACTTAAAAAATACAATAAAACCAACAAAAATACAAAACAAAAGTAAAAGCCAGGAAAATCTGAGGAAACAAACTGCCACATTTTCCAGTACTATACAAAAACAGTAGAATCTGTGAAGCTGGAAAAGTTACCTTGAAACAAGCCTCATTTTAAAGTTCAGAAAAGCTGATTTCACACAAAAATAAGTAAGTAACATAAAACTGTAGTCATGGGACTGCCCTGTGGTGGCACAGTGGTTAGGAATCTGCCTGCCAGTGCAGGGGACACGGGTTTGAGCCCTGGTCTGGGAGGATCCCACGTGCCGCAGAGCAGCTAAGCCCATGTGCCACAACTACTGAGCCTGTGCTCTAGAGCCTGTGAGCCACAACTACTGAGACCACATGCCACAACTACTGAAGCCCACGTGCCTAGAGCCTGTGCTCCGCAACAAGAGAAGCCACCGCAATGAGAAGCCCGTGCATCGCAACCAAGAGTAGCCCCCGCTCGCCACAACTAGAGAAAGCCCGCGTGCAGCAACAAAGACCAAATGCAGCCAAAACTAACTAAAACAAAAAAAAGTATAGTCATGCAAAGTTGTTAAAAAAAAAATATAGAGGATAACGAACAAAATTTCCCATAGACATTGAAAGCACACCAGAAAGGCATGCACATAAAATAGATCAAAATTATGACCTGTTATTTAAAAATAGGTTCTAAGATGTTTTGGAAATGCTGCAAAATATGAAAGGATACTAAAAATCAGAATTTGAAGAACTTGGGAAAATACTAGAAATAAAGGAAAAAAATTTAGAAATGAAGACTAAACGAGAATACACACAAAAGTAGATGAACAACAGATAATGCCTTTTGGAAATACAGTGCAAAAAAGGATGATGGCTTTAGAAATCAGAAAGGTATAGAAAGGATTTATAGAAAAGTGACATTTTAGAGATTAAAAAAATATAGTGAACAAAACTGTATGAAGAATACTTTGCTGAAAAAGAATATTTGGAGCTATATACTGGAAGAACATCTTGTCTACTAAGAATATTTTCCCAGATATAAACTGGGTTTGGCTATCTAGACAAAAACAGTGACTTAGAAAAGCAAGACTTAAATACAGTACTGTGCCAGGAGAAAATGATACATTTAAGATATTTGCGGGAAAAAAATGTGAGCAGATTTTATATCTAAGAAAACTGATCTTTTAAAAAATTGAGGTAGCAGTGGTTTATAATCTGTTTTATGTGTACAACATTGTAACTTGACTTCTGTATACACTACAGCATGTCTAGTTTCCATGCAGTTGACCCCATTTACACATTTCCCCTTCCCCCACCCCCCTTTCCCCTGTGGTAACCACCAGTCTGTTCTCTGCATCTACATGTATTTTTTTTTTTTTTCGCGGTACGTGGGCCTCTCACTGTTGTGGCCTCTCCCGTTGCGGAGCACAGGCTCCGGACACGCAGGCTCAGAGGCCATGGCTCACAGGCCCAGCCGCTCCGCGGCATGTGGGATCTTCCTGGACCGGGGCACGAACCCATGTCCCCTGCATCAGCATGTGGACTCTCAACCACTGCGCCACCGGGGAAGCCCTACATGTATGTTTTTGATGAAACTGATTTTTAAGTAAAAGTCATTGCTCAGACAGTATCAGTATGCAAGAATTCAGGAAGTTTCCTTTGAGCGCTTCCTGAGAAGTGGACTAGAGAATGTGCTCAGACAAGCTAAATAACTAGGAAGATGTTGACATAAAGTCTGCGGTGAGCATTAATTTTGACATCACATCACTAGACCAAAGTGCTGACCAGGTTTATTGCTTGAAGCTCAGCCCATTGGGTGGATTTTCCCCTCATCACTGTCATTCAAGTCCACTCTGAATCTAATATGGCAGCAGTCAGGTTTTGGCTTACAGCAACATATCAAGCTGATCTGTCTGAATCAAGCCTGGATTTTTTTCTCCTGTCAGCTGATGGTAGTGAACTCAAGTCATAGATTGTGAGTTGAGGGAGAGGTGTTCAGTGTCTTGGAGGTAAGTGACATGAGCTTCTGGGTCACCTTGTCATGAAACTTGGAGCCTGTGGACCTGATTGTGCCCCAATCTGAATGTGCCATAGGTTACTGTTACGCTGGCCCGGTCTCAGGGCTTTGTGGATCTGACAGTACCGAGCTTATGAGGGACAGCTCTGGTCATGTATTTCATACGCTCTGATGTAATTGATGATTAGGTGTTAAGTCACTTGTCCCAGTGCCCTCTCTCACTCTGGGCTCCACTAGAATCTTCTAAGTAATCTGAGAAATGGTTTGAAGCACTTTCTCATTGATATTGGGTTGTCTCCAAAATCCAGAAGCTTACCAAAAAGAGATTTACCAAGTGCTGTGTCTCTTTTTTAACGGTAGGAGGAGCAAGGTGCAACAATTTATCCTTTAGGAAGAGGGGTCTTAGCGTGCCCTAGACCACTGGACTCATAACTTCACCAATGTGGTAAACCTGAATTTTTGTGGTTTACCTTCTACCCTCTGGCATACATGCACCTTACCAGAATGTCCAGAGTATTTCCCACTTATTTCTTGCAGGTTCAATGAACATGATGCCATCAATGTAGTGGACCAGCACAATGTTCAAATGATCAGGAGTTCTCTGACTATATATTGTGACTGGCCTACTGTGAGACAGACATGGGCTAAGTTTCTGTCACCTGGCTTCCTTATGACCCCACTTTCAACAGGAACCATGAGAACATTTTGATTCATCATGTCAATTAAGACCCTGAATTTAACAGCCCTTGGAAATATCACTGTATTCCTCTTCTTCAGTGCACTCTGAAAAATGAGGAAGACTTGCTGTGGCATTGAAAATTACTTCCTCATTTGGAGGTGGGAGAAACTAAAATACTTTCTGTATCTTACTGAGTTTTCCTTTTCAGTGTCTTTCCTTTAAGTCTTTATTTCTTGTATTTATTCAGTCTTGTGTGCCTTCTGGTTTAGTCTTCATTTTGAAATGATTTTGCCTTTGGTTTTTGATTCTTTTCTGAATTCTGTACATCATTTTTAGGTTTCTAATTCTGATTTATGTTGTTATTTCATGCTTGTATCATTTTATTGATGTCCTTTAGCTCAGTTTGAAACAAGTTTATGGGTTTGATCTTTTTAGGCTTATGTCTTTCTGGCGTGCTTTCATTGTCTCTAGGGATGTCATTCTTCTCTTTTTTTCTCATAATAACTTTGTATGGGATTTGACCTCACTACTTTGGTCTTACTCATTTTTATATGAAATGAGTTTTCCTGAAATTTAAGAAAGGGTAAGCTTCTAGGAAGCCTTGCTAACTTCACAGTGGTTCCTTTTGTGTGTATGTGTGCAGAGTTGTTGGATGTTTTTGTAGATGAAGAACTATGGTTTTGTTACCAACTATATTTTTTGGCAATTAGAGTGAAGAAATGTAGAAATGTTTTTAGGAGATGAAGTTCTGCAAAGAAACTTGTTGGCTAAAAAGATAGTAATTTCTAGCTTGAAGGTTTGTGGTTAAATTCCCTCATTCCCTTCTGAAATGTTGTTTTGCCTTTTCTCCAAAATGTCTTAATCAGGTTTTATAAAGTGTTGTAAATCTAAAGAGTACTCTTCCTTTCCTTCCTTCCTCTTGCTACCTGATCCTAACTCTTTTAAAGTTATTATCATTCATTTGTCAAACGTTTATTTTGTCTTATTCATTATGCTAGTTGCTAGAGATTGAGCAGAAATAAGGCATGGGGCTTTGATCTTTTTTCTGGGACTCAAGATGATTAATTTACTTAGTGTTCCCTGCATTCCCCTGCCTTTTTTTTTTTTTTTTAATTTTTAAACATCTTTATTGGGGTATAATTGCTTTACAATGGTGTGTTAGTTTCTGCTTTATAACAAAGTGAATCAGTTATACATATACATATGTTCCCATATGTCTTCCCCCCTGCCATTTTTTACTCTTGTTTACCCAGTTACCTTAGTCTCACTGCCTTTCTTGATTCTCCAGCCCCTATCTTTTCCCACACTATGAAGAAAGAATAATAGAAAAATAGAAAGATACTAGAAAAAAAAAACTAAAAAGCTTCCATTGCATTTTGATTTTTAAAACAAAGTTTAATTTTGATACACAGCTTTATTCATCTTCTAACATGCAAGTAAAGGAAAGTTTATGGCCATAAACAAATCTTGAGCTAGATGACATTGTGTTCTGATTGTAAGCTTTGTGTTTTCCAGCTCATCTGTATCTCAGATTTCCAGTGTAACTTGAATGGCAAATGCTCTGTGTATTTCTTCCCTTCTGTTCATAACACTGGATACTCTCATGTTATGATAGTAGGGAGAAAGGTGAGTCTCTTTTTCTCCAACTTCCTGTGAATTGGTTGGCAATAGCTCTGTGATTTAGGGCATGAAGACACTCCTGTGAATTACAGACTTAGCCTTAAATATGAATACTCTTTTAAACCTCAAGTACTTCCCAATACATTTTTTTATCCCTATAATAAGTAGGAATAGACTAAAAGTAAAATACACTAGTATATGTTGTGCAGACATTGTAGGTTCAGACAGGCTTGAAAAGGGCTGAGAATTCTATTTGATGTAGAACGCTGATTGAAGTTAAAGTTCTTAATGAGCTTGTAAGACTTTTGGATGTTAATGAAGCAAAAGTGTAGGTATTGCGACTCAGATCCAGTTTTGGAAATTCACCTCACATTAGTAAATAAATTGAATCAAAATTATTTTAACTTAAAAAATTTTGACTAGGTCATTAAAAGGAAATGACTCAAGGTGAAAATAATCCCTCTGACATAATTTTAAATAGCTTTCCAAAGTGGATATCTATCTGATACTCATTTTCTTGACTCAGTGTCCGTACATTAATTTCAGTAAGCATTCTGATATCCTATGCAGTTCACATTACTGTACTACTAACTGGTCGATTAAAAGATAGTGGTTAGGGGCTTCCCTGATGGCTCAATGGTTAAGAATCCGCCTGCCAATGCAGGGGACGTGGGTTTGAGCCCTGGTCCGGGAAGATCCCACATGCCACGGTGCATCTAAGCCCGTGTGCCACAACTACTGAGCCTGCGCTCTAGAGCCCGTGAGCCACAACTACTGAGCCCACGAGCCACAACTACTGAAGCCTGCACAGCTAGAGCCTCTGCTCTGCAACAGGAGAAGCCGCCGCAATGAGAAGCCCGTGCACCGCAATGAAGAGTAGCCACCGCTCGCTGCAACTAGAGAAAGCCCACACACAGCAATGAAGACCCAATACAGCCAAAAATAAAATTAAAAAAAATTATATATTAAAAAAAAGGTAGTGGTTAAAGTTACTGGAATCTTAGAATTTTCTTTTTATAAAGATTAAAAGCCTAGATTTTGGACTGAGACTATTTTTAAGTCCTGTCTGATAACTGTATAACCTTGGACAAGTTACTTAACCTTTTTGTGCCTCAGCCTCCTCATCTATAAAATGGTGATAATGATAGTATATTCTTTATAGGATTGTTAGGATTAAAGGAATGAATACATATAAATCACTAAGAATAGTGTCTGGCATGCACTAAGCATCCATTAAACATTATGTAGTTAATGTTTGCTAATTACCCTTATTAAAAAAATGAGTATGCCATGGATTAAAGATGGGTGCAAACTTTTGACATTCCTCCCCATTGAGATGCAGGATCTATTTCTCCTTGTGTGTGTGTGTGTGTTTAACCAATATAGTACAGGGGAAGTGATGCTATGCCAGTTCCAGAACTAGCCTGTAAGAGGACCAGCAACTTCCACCTTGGTCTCTTGAAGTCCTGATCTGCCAGGTAAGCAGACCCATCACCCTGTGGGAGAAATATGGAAAGGGCCTGAGACTACATGGAATGGGAAAAGGAATTAGCTAAACTAAGCCTTCTAGTTGACCAAGGCACCAAGTATGTGAGTGAGGCTGTCACAGACCTTTCCACAGAGCCCAGCTGCCAGCTGAATATCACTGGGAGTCCATTCATAACACGTGGAACAGAATTACCCAGCCAAAACTTGTGTGAATTCCTGATTCACAGGACTGTGAGATATAAAAATAAATGATGGTTGTTTCAAGCTACTGAGTTTTAGGGAGGTAGGTTATGGAGCATTTGGAACAGAAGGTAAGAACACAGAACACATGTCTTGCCTAAAATCACATAGAAATATACTGATAGCAACTGGACAGAAACCCAGATTCTTTAGAGTGTAGTGTTGTGGAATTATAGTGTATTTTCTTTAAAACTTAGGTTATTTGATTTTTTTTTTTAACATCTTTATTGGGGTATAATTGCTTTACAATGGTGTGTTAGTTTCTGCTTTATAACAAAGTGAATCAGTTATACATATACATATGTTCCCATATGTCTTCCCTCTTGCATCTCCCTCCCTCCCACTCTCCCTATCCCACCCCTCCAGGCTGTCACAAAGCACCGAGCTAATATCCCTGTGCCATGCGGCTGCTTCCCGCTAGCTATCTACCTTACTACATTTGTTAGTGTGTATATGTCCATGACTCTCTCTCGCCCTGTCAAAGCTCACCCTTCCCCCTCCCCATATCCTCAAGTCCATTCTCCAGTAGTTCTGCGTCTTTATTCCTGTCTTACCCCTAGGTTCTTCATGACATTTTTTTTTCTTAAATTCCGTATATATGTGTTAGCATACGGTATTTGTCTTTTTCTTTCTGACTTCACTCTGTATGACAGACTCTAGGTCTATCCATCTCATTACAAATAGCTCAATTTCGTTTCTTTTTAAGGCTGAGTAATATTCCCTTGTATATATGTGCCACATCTTCTTTATCCATTCATCCGATGATGGGCACTTAGGTTGTTTCCATCTCCGGGCTATTGTAAATAGAGCTGCAATGAACATTTTGGTACATGACTCTTTTTGAATTTTGGTTTTCTCAGGGTATATGCCCAGTAGTGGGATTGCTGGGTCATATGGTAATTCTATTTGTAGTCTTTTAAGGAACCTCCATACTGTTCTCCATAGTGGCTGAACCAATTCACATTCCCACCAGCAGTGCAAGAGTGTTCCCTTTTCTCCACACCCTCTCCAGCATTTATTGTTTCTAGATTTTTTGATGATGGCCATTCTGACTGGTGTGAGATGATATCTCATTGTAGTTTTGATTTGCATTTCTCTAATGATTAATGATGTTGAGCATTCTTTCATGTGTTTGTTGGCATTCTGTATATCTTCTTTGGAGAAATGTCTATTTAGGTCTTCTGCCCATTTTTGGATTGGGTTGTTTGTTTTTTTGTTATTGAGCTGCATGAGCTGCTTGTAAATTTTGGAGATTAATCCTTTGTCAGTTGCTTCATTTGAAAATATTTTCTCCCATTCTGAGGGTTGTCTTTTGGTCTTGTTTATGGTTTCCTTTGCTGTGCAAAAGCTTTGAAGTTTCATTAGGTCCCATTTGTTTATTTTTGTTTTTATTTCTATTACTCTAGGAGGTGGGTCAGAAAGGATCTTGCTGTGATTTATGTCATAGAGTGTTCTGCCTATGTTTTCCTCTAAGAGTTTGATAGTTTCTGGCCTTACATTTAGGTCTTTAATCCATTTTGAGCTTATTTTTGTGTATGGTGTTAGGGAGTGATCTAATCTCATACTTTTACATGTACCTGTCCAGTTTTCCCAGCACCATTTATTGAATAGGCTGTCCTTTCACCACTGTACTTTCCTGCCACCTTTATCAAAGATAAGGTGTCCATATGTGCGTGGGTTTATCTCTGGGCTTTCTATCCTGTTCCATTGATCTATCTTTATGTTTTTGTGCCAGTACCATACTGTCTTGATTACTGTAGCTTTGTAGTATAGTCTGAAGTCAGGGAGCCTGATTCCTCCAGCTCCTTTTTTCGTTCTCAAGATTGCTTTGGCTATTCGGGGTCTTTTGTGTTTCCATACAAATTGCGAAATATTTTGTTCTAGTTCTGTGAAAAATGCCAGTGGTAGTTTGATAGGGATTGCATTGAATCTGTAGATTGCTTTGGGTAGTATAGTCATTTTCACAATGTTGATTCTTCCAGTCCAAGAACATGGTATATCTCTCCATCTATTTGTATCATCTTTAATTTCTTTCATCAGTGTCTTATAATTTTCTGCATACAGGTCTTTTGTCTCCTTAGGTAGGTTTATTCCTAGATATTTTATTCTTTTTGTTGCAATGGTAAATGGGAGTGTTTTCTTGATTTCACTTTCAGATTTTTCATCATTACTGTATAGGAATGCCAGAGATTTCTGTGCATTAATTTTGTATCCTGCTACTTTACCAAATTCATTGATTAGCTCTAGTAGTTTTCTGGTAGCATCTTTAGGATTCTCTATGTATAGTATCATGTCATCTGCAAACAGTGACAGCTTTACTTCTTTTCTGATTTGGATTCCTTTTATTTCCTTTTCTTCTCTGATTGCTGTGGCTAAAACTTCCAAAACTATGTTGAATAAGAGTGGTGAGAGTGGGCAACCTTGTCTTGTTCCTGATCTTAGTGGAAATGCTTTCAGTTTTTCACCATTGAGGATGATGTTTGCTGTGGGCTTGTCATATATGGCCTTTATTATGTTGAGGAAAGTTCCCTCTATGCCTACTTTCTGCAGGGTTTTTATCATAAATGGGTGTTGAATTTTGTCAAAAGCTTTCTCTGCATCTATTGAGATGATCATATGGTTTTTCTCCTTCAATTTGTTAATATGATTTATCACATTGATTTGCGTATATTGAAGAATCCTTGCATTCCTGGAATAAACCCCACTTGATCATGGTGTATGATCCTTTTAATGTGCTGTTGTATTCTGTTTGCTAGTATTTTGTTGAGGATTTTTTGTTGAGGATATGTTCATCAGTGATATTGGCCTGTAGTTTTCTTTCTTTGTGACATCCTTGTCTGGTTTTGGTATCAAGGTGATGGTGGCCTCGTAGAAGGAATTTGGGAGTGTTCCTCCCTCTGCTATATTTTGCAAGAGTTTGAGAAGGGTAGGTGTTAGCTCTTCTCTAAACGTTTGATAGAATTCACCTGTGAAGCCATCTGGTCCTGGGCTTTTGTTTGTTGGAAGATTTTTAATCACAGTTTCAATTTCAGTGCTTGTGATTGTTCTGTTCATATTTTCTATTTCTTCCTGATTCAGTCTTGGCAGGTTGTGCATTTCTAAGAATTTGTCCATTTCTTCCAGATTGTCCATTTTATTGGCATAGAGTTGCTTGTAGTAATCTCTCATGATCTTTTGTATTTCTGCAGTGTCAGTTGTTACTTCTCCTTTTTCATTTCTAATTCTATTGATTTGAGTCTTCTCCCTTTTTTTCTTGATGAGTCTGGCTAGTGGTTTATCTATTTTGTTTATCTTCTCAAAACCAGCTTTTAGTTTTATTGATCTTTGCTATCGTTTCCTTCATTTCTTTTTCATTTATTTCTGATCTGATTTTTATGATTTCTTTCCTTCTGCTAGCTTTGGGGTTTTTTTGTTCTTCTTTCTCTAATTGCTTGAGGTGCAAGGTTAGGTTGTTTATTCGAGATGTTTCCTGCTTCTTAAGGTGGGCTTGTATTGCTATAAACTTCCCCCTTAGAACTGCTTTTGCTGCATCCCATAGGTTTTGGGTCGTTGTGTCTCCTTTGTCATTTGTTTCTAGGTATTTTTTTATTTCCTCTTTGATTTCTTCAGTGATCACTTCATTATTAAGTAGTGTATTGTTTAGCCTCCATGTGTTTGTATTTTTTACAGATCTTTTCCTGTAATTGATATCTAGTCTCATGGCGTTGTGGTCAGAAAAGATACTTGATACAATTTCAATTTTCTTAAATTTACCAAAGCTTGATTTGTGACCCAAGATATGATCTATCCTGGAGAATGTTCCATGAGCACTTGAGAAAAATGTGTATTCTGTTGTTTTTGGATGGAGTGTCCTATAAATATCAATTAAGTCCATCTTATTTAATGTGTCATTTAAAGCTTGTGTTTCCTTATTTATTTTCATTTTGGATGATCTGTCCATGGGTGAAAGTGGGGTGTTAAAGTCCCCTACTATGAATGTGTTACTGTCGATCTCCCCTTTTATGGCTGTTAGTATTTGCCTTATGTATTGAGGTGCTCCTATGTTGGGTGCATAAATATTTACAATTGTTACATCTTCTTCTTGAATCGATCCCTTGATCATTATGTAGTGTCCTTCTTTGTCTCTTTTAATAGTCCTTATTTTAAAGTCTATTTTGTCTGATATGAGAATTGCTACTCCAGCTTTCTTTTGGTTTCCATTTGCATGGAATATCTTTTTCCATCCCCTTACTTTCAGTCTGTATGTGTCTCTAGGTCTGAAGTGGGTCTCTTGTAGACAGCATATATAAGGGTCTTGTTTATGTATCTATTCAGCCAATCTGTGTCTTTTGGTGGGAGCATTTAGTCCATTTACATTTAAGGTAATTATCGATATGTATGTTCCTATTCCCATTTTCTAAATTGTTTTGGGTTCGTTATAATAGGTCTTTTCCTTCTCTTGTGTTTCTTGTCTAGAGAAGTTCCTTTAGCATTTGTTGTAAAGCTGGTTTGGTGGTGCTGAACTCTCTCAGCTTTTGCTTGTCTGTGAAGGTTTTAATTTCTCCATCAAATCTGAATGAGATCCTTGCTGGGTAGAGTAGTCTTGGTTGCAGGTTTTTCTCCTTCATCACTTTCAGTATGTCCTGCCACTCCCTTCTGGCTTGTAGGGTTTCTGCTGAGAGATCAGCTGTTAACCTTATGGGGATTCCCTTGTGTGTTATTTGTTGTTTTTCCCTTGCTGCTTTTAATATGCTTTCTTTGTATTTAATTTTTGACAGTTTGATTAATATGTGTCTTGGCGTATTTCTCCTTGTATTTATCCTGTATGGGACTCTCTGTGCTTGCTGGACTTGATTAACTATTTCCTTTCCCATATTAGGGAAGTTTTCAGCTATAATCTCTTCAAATATTTTCTCAGTCCCTTTCTTTTTCTCTTCTTCTTCTGGAACCCCTATAATACGAATGTTGGTGCGTTTAATGTTGTCCCAGAGGTCTCTGAGACTGTCCTCAGTTCTTTTCATTCTTTTTTCTTTATTCTGCTCTGCAGTAGTTATTTCCACTATTTTATCTTCCAGGTCACTTATCCGTTCTTCTGCCTCAGTTATTCTGCTATTGATCCCATCTAGAGTACTTTTAATTTCATTTATTGCGTTGTTCATCGTTGCTTGTTTCATCTTTATTTCTTCTAGGTCCTTGTTAACTGATTCTTGCATTTTGTCCATTCTATTTCCAAGATTTCGGATCATCCTTACTATCATTATTCTGAACTCTTTTTCAGGTAGACTGCCTATTTCCTCTTCATTTGTTAGGTTTGGTGCATTTTTATCTTGCTCCTTCATCTGCTGTGTGTTTTTCTGTCTTCTCATTTTGCTTTTATCTTACTGTGTTTGGGGTCTCCTTTTTGCTGGCTGCAGGTTCGTAGTTCCCGTTGTTTTTGATGTCTGTCTCCAGTGGCTAAGGTTGTTTCAGTGGGTTGTGTAGGCTTCCTGGTGGAGGGGACTAGTGCCTATGTTGTGGTGGATGAGGCTGGATCTTGTCTCTCTAGTGGGCATGTTCACGTCTGGTGGTGTGTTTTGGGGTGTCTGTGGCCTTATTATAATTTTAGGCAGCCTCTCTGCTAATGGGTGGGGTTGTGTTCCTGTTTTGCTAGTTGTTTCGCATAGGTTGTCCAGCACTGTGGCTTGCTGGTCGTTGAGTGAAGCTGGGTGCTCGTGTTAAGATGGAGGTCTCTGGGAGATTTCCGCCATTTAATATTATGTGGAGCTGGGAGGTCTCTTGTTGACCAGTGTCCTGAAGTTGGCTCTTCTACCTCAGAGGCAGAGCCCTGACTCCTGGCTGGAGCACCAAGAGCCTTTCATCCACACGGCTCAGAATAAAAGGGAGAAAATGTAGAGAGAATTAGTAGAAGTATGAGGAAAGAAAGAAGGAAAGGAGGAAAGGAAGGAAGGAAGAAAGAAGCAAAGAAGGAAAGAAAGGAGGGAGGGAGGAAGGAAGGAAGGAGGGAGGGAAAGAAGGAAAAAAGACAGAAAGAAGATATAGTAAAAATAAAATAAAGGATAATATAGTTATTGTATTAAAAAATATTTAGAAAAAAAAAGTGACGGATAGAACCTTAGGACAAATGTTGGAAGCAAAGCTATACAGAGAAAATCTTACACAGAAGCATACACATACACCCTCACAAAAAGAGGTAAAGGGGGAAAAATCATAAATCTTGCTCTCAGAGACCACCTCCTCTATTTGGGGTGATTCGTTGTCTAAAGGAGGGAAGGAAGGAAGGAAAGAAAGAACGAAGGTAAAGTATAATAAAGTTATTACAATTAAAATTATTAAGAAAAAAAATTTTTTTAAAAACCATGGACGGATAGAGCCCTAGGACAAATGGTGGAAGCAAGACTATACAGACAAGATCTCACACAGAAGCATACACGTACACATTCACAAAAAGAGGAAAAGGGAAAAAAATCATAGATCTCGCTCCTAAAGTCCACCTCTTCAATTTGGGATCATTCCTTGTCTATTCAGGTATTCCACAGATGCAGGGTATATCAAGTTGATTGTGGAGCTTAAATCCGCTGCTTCTGAGGCTGCTGGGAGAGATTTCCCTTTCTCTTCTTTGTTCTCACAGCCCACAGTAGCTCAGCTTTGGATTTGGCCCTGCCTCTGCGTGTAGGTCGCTGGAGGGCGTCTGTTTTTTGCTCAGACAGGACGGGGTTAAAGGAGCCGCTGATTCGGGGGCTCCGGCTCACTCAGGCCGGGGGTGGAGGGGGGGAGGGAGGGGCACTGCGTGCGGGGCGGGCCTGCGGCGGCAGAGGCCGGCGTGATGTTGCTCCAGCCTGAGGCGCGCCGTGCGTTCTCCCGGGGAAGTTGTCCCTGGATCCCGGGAACCTGGCAGTGGCGGGCTGCACAGGCTCCGCGGAAGAGGGGTGTGGAGAGTGACCTGTGCTCGCACACAGGCCCCTTGGTGGCGGCAGCAGCAGCCTTAGCGTCTCCCGCCCGTCCCTGGGGTTCGCGCTTTTAGCCGCGGCTCGCTCCCGTCTCTGGGGTTCGCGCTTTTAGCCGCGGCTCGCGCCCGTCTCTGGGGTTCGCGCTTTTAGCCGCGGCTCACGCCTGTCTCTGGAGTTCCTTTAAGCAGCGCTCTTAAACCCCTCTCCTCGCGCACCAGGAAACAAAGAAGGAAGAAAAAGTCTCTTGCCTCTTCGGCAGGTGCACACTTTTCCCGGACTCCCTCCCGGCTAGCCGTGGTGCACTAACCCCTTCAGGCTATGTTCAAGCAGCCAACCCCAGTCCTCTCCCTGCGCTCCGTCCAAAACCCGAGCCTCAGCTCGCAGCCCCGCCCGCCCCGGCGGGTGAGCAGACAAGCCTCTCGGGCTGGTGAGTGCCGGTCGGCACTGATCCTCTGTGCGGGAATCTCCCCGCTTTGCCCTCCGCACCCGTCGCTGTGCACTCCTCCGCGGTCCCGCAGCTCCCCGCTCCGCCTCCCGCAGTCTCCGCCCGCGAAGGGGCTTCCTAGTGTGTGGAAACTTTTCCTCCTTCACAGCTCCCTCCCACTGGTGCAGGTGCCGTCCTTATTCTTTTGTCTCTGTGTTTTCTTTTTTTCTTTTGCCCTACCCAGGTATGTGGGGAGTTTCTTGCCTTTTGGGAGGTCTGAGGTCTTCTGCCAGCCTTCAGTAGGTGTTCTGTAGGAGTTGTTCCACGTGTAGATGTATTTCTGGTGTATCCGTGGGGACGAAGGCGATCTCCGCATCTTACTCTTCGGTTATTTGATTTTTAAATCATTTAATTAAGATGCACTGGAGTTAAGTGTCTTTTTTTTTTTTGCGGTATGTGGGCCTCTCACTGTTGTGGCCTGTCCCGTTGTGGAGCACAGGCTCCGGATGCGCAGGCTCAACGGCCATGGCTCACGGGCCGAGCCGCTCCGCGGCATGTGGGATCTTCCCAGACTGGGGCATGAACCTGTGTCCCCTGCATCAGCAGGTGGACTCTCAACCACTGCGCCACCAGGGAAGCCTGTGAGAAGTGCTTTAAATGAATCTCCTGGGTTCTAATTGCAGCTCTAGAAATATCTACTGTGTAATAGAATATTTGAAAAGAAAATATTAAAAACAACATAAAGCAAATGAGTTATTTTTGGTCATATAAAGTTTCTTAAAAATTTACAATATACAAAGGATCATCTCAACATAAATCACTGCACATGTTTGTTCATTGTGAATATTTAAACATCATTAAAGTTTGATGAATTCCTAATATAAATAGTTATTTTGTTTGTGCCAGCACTTAGTCTAGGTTTAGGCATAGGGAAATTCTTGGGACAAAAAGGCATCTCTGGCCCAGGACATATGTATGCTTTAGCTCCAAGTCTCTGCAATCTGTGAGAAACCTTAGGGCATTGTGTGCTGAAGTAGAGATATTAATACTGGGAAGGGACTTAGAACTTATTTCTGAGGTGGGTCAGTGAAACAGGTGTCTTTGGAGCCTGTGGGTTATATCTTAAATTATCAGGTTATTTCTTGATTAAGCAGTAGAGATATTTTATAAATTTAAGCCATCTGTCTCTTCCTGGCTGTTTCTTATAAGTTGCTATAAGTCTTGCAGAGGTAGTTTTTGAAGCGTAATTTCAAAGTGGAATTTAAGTAGTTAGATTTTTTATTGTTGAAAACATCGTTTGTGTTCCTAACACTTAAGAAACATATTTGACTTAAACTACCTCCATCTTGTGGTGACTGTCAGAAGTGTCCAAAATTAAAAGGTTTTAGAGTAAACTTTAAAAACAGAACCTGGAAAATCTGAGATAAAATGCCATTGCTGTATTTAAGCTTTTGGAAATAAAGACTTCTTTTTTACATCTTTGTTTCTTCTTGCCTTTTTTTGAGGTTTGGTGTTAGTCTTACTGTACATCTTTGCTTTTATCACAAAGGATCAAAAATATTTTTTAGAGGGAATGGACAGGTATAAATAAGTCATTTTTTTTCAAAGTTTTGATCCAGAATAAAAGGAATATTGATCTTGATGAATTAAAATATGGAAACACTGAGTAATGTCATTGATTTAGAAAGGAGAAATTAGTAAGGATCAAGGAGATAATTCAGTATTTCAGGTACTCTATGGCAGTTTACATGACCTACAAAAAACATAGAACGTATACGTGTAACCTCATCCATCAGTCAATATTTGGAAAACTTTGTTCAACAACCAATTCAAGTAATATTTATTGAGCTCCTAATGTGTACTACAGCCTTGGGATACATCAGAGGAATAAAGACACTCTTGTGGACCTAATATTCCAGCAGAAAGATACAGCAAGAAATAGTAAATAAGTTGTAGTGTAAGTTAAAGGGTAATAGGTGCTATGGGGAAAAAACAATCAAATACTGGAGTATCAAACAAGGCAGTGATGGTAGGCCTCATTAAGAAGATGAGATCTGAGCAAAGACTTGATGGGGATGAAATTTTAGAGTGGAATCTGGGGAAGAGCCTCTGGCAGAGGAAACAACAAGGACAAAGGCAGGAATTTGCCTGGTGTGTTCAGGGAACAGCATGGAGGAAGCCAGGGCTGCGTGAGCAAGGGAAGTGTAGGAGGAAGAGAGATCAGAAGTAGTAGAGGCTCAGATCACACAGGATCTTCTATACCTTTTAGGACTTTCCCTTTTCCTCTCTATAGTAGACACAGTAATGGTCCCCAAAGACGTCGGTGTCCTAATCCCTAGAGCCTGTGACTATGTTACATTACATGGCAAGGGGAACTATGCAGATGTGATAAGGGTATGGACCTTGACAACAGGTAAACATGAAAAGATGCTCAACATCACTAATCACCAGGGAAATGCAAATCAATACCACAGTGAGGGGCTTCCCTGGTGGCGCAGTGGTTGAGAGTCCACCTGCTGATGCAGGGGACATGGGTTCATGCCCCGGTCCGGGAAGATCCCACATGCCGCGGAGTGGCTGGGCCCGTGAGCCATGGCCGCTGAGCTCCGCAACGGGAGAGGCCACAACAGTGAGAGGCCCGCGTACCGCAAAAAAAAAAAACAAAACCACAGTGAGATATCACCTCACACCTGTTACAATAGCTATTATCAAAAAGACAGTAAATTACAAGTGTTGGCGAGGATGTGGAGGAAAAATCCGTGTGCATCATTGGTGGGAATGGGAATGGAAATGGGTGCAGCCACTATGGAAAACAGTATGAAGGTCCCCCCAAAATTAAAAATAGAACTACCATATGATCCAGCAATTCCACTTACAGGTATTTATCTGAAGAAAACAAAAACACTAAGTTGAGATATATGCACTCCTATATTTATTGCAGCATTAGTTATAATATCCATAATGTGGAAACAACCTTGCAGCATTATTTACAATATCCATGATGTGGAAACAACCTAAGTGTCCATTGACAGATGAGTGGGTAACGAAATTGTGGGGGATATATATATATATATATATATATATATATATATATAATGGAATATTATTCAGCCATAAAAAGGATGAAATCTTGCCATTTGTGGCAACATGGATGGAACTTGAGGGCATTATGCTAAGTGAAATAAGTCAGACGGGGAAGACAAATACTGTATGATCTCACTTATATATGGAATGTAAAAACAACCAAACAAAAGAAAACAACAAAAAACCAAAACCAAGCTCATAGAGAACAGATTGATGGTTGCCAGAGGTTGGATGTGGGAGGGCAAAATGAGTGAAGAGGGTCAAAAGGTACAAACTTCCAGTTATAAAATAAATAAGTCATGGGGATGTAATGTACGACATGGAGACTACAGTTAATAATACTGTATTGCATATTTGAAAGTTGCTGAAAGAATAGATCTTAAAAGTTATCACAAGAAAAATAATTTTGTTTAACTCTGTGTGGTGATGGATGTTACCTAGGCTGATTAGTGTGAATCTTTCACAATAAATACATTATGTCATACACCTGAAACTAATATAATGTTATATGTCAATCATACTTCAATTTAAAAGAAAAGAAACCAACCAACCAAACAAAAGGGTGTGGATCTTGAGATGGGAAGAGTATCACTGATGGTTCAGGTGGGCCCAATCTAATCAATTAACCTTTAAGCTCAGAGGATCCCCTCCTTCTCCTAAGTCCGAGATAGAGCCTCTGGAATCTGAGAGGAGCCCTCAGCTGACAGCCAGAAAGGAATGGAGACGTCAGTCCTACAACTACTGACTTCTGGCAACAACCTGAATGAGCAAGGAAACAGATTCTCTCCTAGAACCTTCCAAAAGGAGCACATCCCTTGATTTTTGGCCTTGTAAGACTCTGAGAATCATCTGAGCTCACTGGACTTCTGACCTATCGGAACTGTAAGGTAATAAATTTCCGCTGTTTTAAGCCACTAAATTTGTGATAATTTGATTTGGCAGTAATAGAAAACTAATACACTCTGAGTGAAACAGCAATTGGATACTTTTTAGTAGAGGAGTATTATGATAGAACTTATGTCCTGTTTACTAATTATGTAAATTTCTGTGTTCTCTTGACAGCACAAGTGGTTTTTACAATTAATCTCTCTCTAAGGGTAATCACCTTTCGACTTTGGTAGTTGAAACTTGAGTAATTTATACCCTTGATTTCAGACACTATTTTGATGGTTTGAAAAGCCTTTTACATTTTCTGAATTTCATCATTAATATATATTTCTTTTCCAGGAAATCCAGATTAACATGATCTGGAACAATTAAATGAATTTAAAGTTACTTCATTCATTTAGGGAAAAATGATACCTATTATCTATAGCAAAGCCAAGCTTGAATTGTCTCTGAAGCCAATCTTAATCCTCTCCTTCCCTTTTTTCCCTGTTTTTTACATTTTTTTCTTCCCATAAACTAAGTTTTTGATAAAACCAAAGTTACTAAAGATTAAGAGAAGAATAAAAAGCTATTAAGGTTGTCCTTAAGCTCCTGTCTCAATGTTTCTTAAAATTTGGGTACATTTTCCGCAGCATTCCATTTTGGCTGTCTCAGGCAGAAGCAGCATATGAGTTTTGTGAGTCAGTCCTAAGTAAATAACTGTTTTCTACATTTGTATAGAATAATAGCTCAGTAAAACCTAACTTCATTTGAGGCATCACATTTCAGGTTGGGACCACGGAGCTTCTCCATAAGCTATGGATAAGAAGTTGTAGTTTGTTTGTTTGTTTGTTTTTAAGAAGTTGTAGTACTAAGAGAATATGACAAAGGAAAACCTCTAGACCAACGTGCAGGAAGGCCCAAAATGGGACTTAGCAGAAACTAATAGAATGTTCTTCAAAAGAGGTTTCCTCAAAATCATCTGTATTCAATATAGTATACACATTGATGGAAGCTAATCCTCTATTGTGCTTTTGTGTTTCAAAATAAATTGACCAACTCTGTGCACGAGAAGAGCACTAGCTTTAAAAAAATATTTTAAAGTGATAGAACTATAATGCATAAGCATTCTTAGGGAGAAACTCCCATCTCTCTGGAGAGGAGCGAATTTAATCCTTTTTTTTTTTGTGGTAAAGTGCTGGGCAAAATAGATGTGCTGCTTCCACAGCTTTCTTTTTAAAAAAAAATTATTTTATTTTTGGCTGCTTTGGGTCTTCGTTGTTGCACGCGGGCTTTCTCTAGCTGCCGTGAGCGGGGGCCACTCTTCGTTGCGGTGTGCGGGCTTCTCATTGCGGTGGAGCATGGGCTCTAGGTGCACGGGCTTCAGTAGTTGTGGCATGTGGGCTCGGTAGTTGTGGCTCGTAGGCTGTAGAGCGCAGGCTCAGTAGTTGTGGCGCATGAGCTTAGTTGCTCCACGGCACGTGGGATCTTCCCAGACCAGTGCTCGAACCTGTGTCCCCTGCATTGGCAGGCAGATTCTTAACCACTATGCCACCAGGGAAGCCCTCCACAGCTTTCTAAACTAAAAAAGGTGAAGTTGCTTTACCTAGGATTTGCTTATGCATTGTAAATTGCACCAAACATTAAGGCACTTGGTTCTCTAAGGGTCCATAAAGCCTGGTCACACCGAATCTTTTGCATAATACAATTTCTTATAGCAGCAAGTTCCTATTCCTACTGAAACCCTAACTCCAATGTAACACTGTCAGATTTAAGTTAAATCTACAAATTAAGACTTTAGTAGGTTGCCCTTCTAACTCAGTCCTAGGGACACCATGATCAATTACCTATGCCAAAGATATATATTTATGCCAAATTATTCTGATTAATGCTTTGACTTTACAACCCTTTATGGCAACCACATCAACCTGTTTTTGGCAATTCAGTGTTGCAACTCGGTCCCTGTCACTCTGCCACTACCCCTATTGAGTTCAAGGAGCGTGGTTCAGTGGCAGCAGTTTCCTCTGTCTTTCCTGGCTTGCAAAGAACAGCCACCACAGAGCTTTGAGGATGGTGGGATTCCCCTCATGAATGTATATTGCACAGTCTTAATGAAAGGAGTGTCCTCTGGACCCTTCCAGGGGATATATATTTAGGGGGTAGATGAGCAAGTCTCATATGATAAATTCACTCTTAACATTCCAATCTACCTAAGCCTTTGGAGATTCTTCCTCTTCAGATTCTCCAAAGTGTTGTCTGGGGACCCCTGGGGGATGCTGAGAGCCTTGCTTAGTATCCGTGAACTCAAAAGTTTTTCGTAATAATAAGACATTATTTGCCTTTTCCATTCTTACATGAGTACACAGTGGAGTTTCTCAGAGGCTACATGATATGTGGCGGTAATATCTCTATGAAGGCTAATGGAATGTGTGATTGTGTATGCTTGTGTTTTAAATTTGGGGACAGGGGTATTCTCAATAATTTCTAAGAGTGTAAAGGGGTCCTGGGACTAAGTGTGAGAAGCAATGCACTATAATATTTCAAGGAAGTTCTCATTTCACCTTTATTTAGTGTGAGCTGCCTTTGATTTCATAGGTTTTTCTCAGTTGTATTTTTAATTGTACTGGCTTCTGCCATAATATTTAGTTTTTTATTCCATTTGCTTTAGGTTTTTTTTCCTGGCTTCTTAAAGTAGAGCTTAAGTTATTGTTTTTAGATCTTTCTTCTTTTCTAATATAGGCATTTAATGCCATACATTTTTCTTTAAGTATTGCTTTAGCTGTATTCTACACAGTTTAAAATGTTGGATTTTAATTATCATGTAGTTAAAAATTTCCCTTGAGACTTCCTCTTTGACGTATTTATTTATAAATGCATTGCTTATTTTCCACATATTTGAGGATTTTTCAGACTCCTTTCTGTTATTGATTTCTAGTTAGTTCCGTTATGGTTTGAAAATGTAATTTTATGATTTCTATCTTTTAAAATTTGATACTATTTGTTTTATGGCCTTGAAGATGATCTGTATTGTTGTATGTTCTGTATACACTTGGAAATAATTGGGAATAGACCATATATTAGAATGTTTCAGAATAATACAAAAGAAATGGCGTATGCAATGGTAGATAGATCACAAAAGAGCCCAGTTATTCACCTTATCCCCCCCACCTCCCCACAATGTGACTTTGCAGTTTCTTGCATTGCAGAGTGGGGTCCATTTCTCTGCTCCTTGAGTCTGGGATGGTGTAGTCAGTTGCTTTGGTTAATGGAGTCAATGGAAATGATGGTGTAAAAGTCCCAAGTCTAGGCATCAAGAACTCTTGCAGTCTTGTTTCTCTTGCAACAACCCTGCCATCACCGTAAAAGCAAGCCTAGGTTAGCCTAGTGGAGGATGAGAGAGTAGGTAGAACAAAGTTGGGTCATCCCAGGTATTTTGAATCAACCCAAGCCTGGCCCAGATCAGCAGAACTGCCTGCCTGACCCACAGCTGATGACAGAGGTATGAGTGAGGGTAGCTGAAACCAGGACTGCCCAGCTTACCGACAAAGAGGAGAAACAATAAATGGTTGTTATTTAACATTCTATGTTTGGGGATAGTTTATTAAAGTGCAGCATTATTGTGCTAACTGATAATTGACACATGGTCTAAGCCTAAACTTATTTGCTCAGCATGTTTACATGGAAACACATATATAGACGTTAAAAAAAAAAGAGTTATGGAATCAGGTAATGAAATTCAAAGTATCACAAATTTTGTGGTGACAGAAGTTCACGATTCCTCCCAAAGGCACATCTCTCCCTCATTCCACCTTTGATTACCTGCATCCATAAAAAAAATATCCTATTCAATTATGCTTTTAGAAATAATACCTATTT
Organism: Delphinapterus leucas; assembly: GCF_059928025.1. Lineage (NCBI taxonomy): Eukaryota > Metazoa > Chordata > Mammalia > Artiodactyla > Monodontidae > Delphinapterus > Delphinapterus leucas. The sequence continues at coordinate 50,413,174 of NC_143136.1, read as the reverse complement.
CCCAAACAGAGACAAATGAAAGACCGTTTAGTGTAATGATTCAGAGTGTGCACTCTGGAGACAGATCCTTCCACCCACTAGCTATATGATCTTGGGGGATGGTACTAGTGTCTACCACATGGGGCTGTTGAAAAAATGAATTAATGTATATAAACTGCTTAGAATAGTGCATGGCAAGTAGTAACTACAGTTGACCCTTGAACAAGAAGGGCTTGTACTTCGCGGGTCCACTTATACATGGACTTTCTTCCGTTAAATACAACACATACTACAGCAGGACACCATCTGAGGTTGGTCAAATTCGTGGATGTGGAACTGCGGATACCGAGGGCCCACTGAAAAGTTATACCCAGGTCTACTACGTGGCAGGTTGGTGCCCTTAACCCTAGAGTAGTTCAAGGGTCAACTATATTATATAAGTAAATGTTAAGCAAGCTATTCTTAGTTTTATAAAGTGCAGACTTCCTATTAGTGGGAAATTACAAAGTTTATGCACTTAAAACATTACTTCATAAAGAGGTTAGTCTTCAAGAAATAATTATTTTTTAGTAAGTTTGATAAATCTTAATGTGCTTGAAATACTTTATTCCATTTCCAGTCACAGCACTCAAAATGCTACTGAGACTTACTTGCTGGTAGAGAGTGGGGAACAGGCAGTAGAACAGTAATAGCACTTACAGATCAGTTCACAGAACAAGTATGCATTCTGTTAAATGTTCTAAAGCAGCCTTCCCTGAGTGATTTTAGAACCATAGAAGTTTGAGGTCAGCAATTTTGTGACTGTACAAAAAAACCCGAACCCTTGTAGCTTTAAAAACACCCTGAAAGTTTTCGCTTTGGTTTTTTGCTGGGCATAATGCTAATTATATTACCATTTAACTATAAGGCCCTTTGCATCCTGCTAAGAATAGTGATATTTGAGGCTCCTAAAATAGTTATTTACATTTATATTAAGCTTAATAGATGCGGCTTTAACTTTTTTTTTTTTTTTTTTTAAAACACACAGTCTGTGTAAAAGAGATTATTCCAGAGTGGGGAAAAATATTTTTATAGTGATTAGAATGTGAAGGGTCAGAAGAAAATATAACTGTGTTATGTAAGTATATATGTTTACATTTGTACTTTGGTCCTTTCCAAAACAGCATTTGAATATATTTGTGTGTGTATATATATACATATATATATATATGTATATATATACACACACACACACAAAATATTACAGGATAAAAATTATTTAAAAGGAACATCAACTGAAGAACATAAATAGGAAATTGTTTCTTCCTTTCATCTCTTCCCTCCCTTTTTCCTTGTTTTTCTGTTTCAGAATTTTTTGTGTAGATTACAAAATCAGATGTTATAGGAAAGCTGATATCAACAAATTAATAATGAGTAGACTATATTAGTTCTGAGAAATGGCTGACCCATCTGGAGGTTGAACTACCTAAGCAAAGCAGAATTTTCAGGACCAAAAAGTCCTCAATAGATATAATAAATTATATTATATTAATATCTATCTAATCTATCTAATATGCAGTTAACTCCAATCCACTGACTACTCTTTAGGATGAAATTTCATTGGAGCAAAAGGGTTGGGGAATCCTGGAGTCGCTTTAATGTAGATTGTATAGAACTCTTCTCTACAGGGCACATATTTCTAGTTACAACACTCAGTCATGTTTTCCAAATACGAAGTCTCCTTTGGGCAATGCTGGATAGAAACTATAATTAATCTCATATGCTGAGAAACAGAGGCAAAAAAGGGTATTTATTTAATTAGAGTTGAGTCACTAAAAGGTTTTAATTTTTATCTTTCAATAGACTGTATAAATGGTTTCATGGTAAATAATACTTTAGAGAATTTAAAAATGAATATTTAAATGGTCTCACAGTTAAGAAATCAAAAGCAAGTGACAAATTCATAGGAAAGGAGAATGTTGGAATGCTAGCTTCCTAATCTGTTTAATGTGGTTATTTCCTGAAGAAGTGAAAGTCCATCTTGGAAGGATTTTGGAGTTCATAGACAGAAAGCACTTGAAGACGGAGAAAACAAGCACAGGAAAACATATGAGGTAGACTCTAGTGACAGTTATAATGGCCCAGATACCATAGAGTATCTCAGATTTAGGAACTTCTGGTCTGGCTCCAGATTTGGGAGGATGCAAGAAATATTATAATCTGATGAGGTACAGAAGGGCCCAGAACATCTGAGATGGTCCCTAAGACAGAGCCTAAGAGGGAGAGCAGAAGCCTTATAAACCAATTGGGATGTATGAGTAATAAACATTAATTTGGAAATTTGAGAAGAATTTTGTTCGGCAGAATTCTTGGGGACTTGTCTTTTAAAAAAAGGAGTTATCCTGGGGAATGAACCCCTTATCCTGTGAGGCTGGTAAGAAGGGTCATAATTTGAAAACATACAGACACTGTGAAGAAAGTTTAATAATGGCCACGTATGTGGCACTTTAGGAGGAGAGAGAAATGTTAAGAAGAATTTTAGGCAACATTCTGTGTGATGTGCTAGGTAAAACTTACCCTGTACTGCCCCTTTCAGGAAAACTCTGGTAAATATATTATTTTTAAAGGCTCGTGCAATACTTATTTTTTGTATTTTGGTTGATAAGCATGGCTTCATGGAAGCTCCATTATACTTAGATTATGAGTATATCTCCTCTTACCTACGGTTATCTAGTATATTTCCTTTTAAAGAAATTGTTCTTCCCTCTAAAAACTTGACATGTACACCAAGAATTCTCTAGGAGATAAAAAATTATTTCTCAAAATTTAGGGGTAGGAATACAAAATATTAATTCATTTTTTTAAAAAAAGAGAATAAATCATTATCTCTTCTACAGACACCTACTGCCTAACACTCTACATCTAACTCCTTTTTATGGGCATGCTGTTTGTATCAATGAAATAAAAAACACTTTATACAAACCAAATTCTTCTTGTAGTTTTCTAGATAACTGGTATCATAACCCCTCTCTACTTAAAAAAATTGGGATCTATTTCATCACCCTATATTACTAGTGTAATGAAATACTTTCATTTAATGTTCTCATATCCCCCCAGTCCACAACTGTAGATTGAGTAGTGTTGGAGAAAAAGTCCCTGAGGTCTAGTAGAGGGACATGTTGTAGACTGTTAGCCACTGTATATAAGAAAGTTCTAAGCAGCCAACTAAATTAGTTGAAGTATGAAAGTGCAAGCAAAATCTTCATCATTATTCGGTGATTGCAGTAAGGAGCATCTGTAATTTTCAAAGGCTACCTAAAATCAATGCTAAAGTGAAGATCAATGCTAGTCGTAGCCCTGAAAATGCAGCACAGTCCTATGGCTCCCTTTCTATAACAAATGTTTTAATATGCCTCCCTTCCTTACTTAACATGGAATTCATAGATAATTAAAAAATTTACACACACAAATTTAGGAAAATAAATATAATGCCCTAATTGTAATAGCAAAAGGAATAGAAACAAAATAATATGTAATAAACATGTATTCCATTATGTAAATCCATAAGCACAATTACACTGGAAGACATGATGATGTCATGAAGGGCTTGCATGTATACCGAGGGGCACACTGAATGCAATAGCTAACAATGCAGGTTGTATTGTACTGATACATTGAGGAAGCATGATTGATGAAGGTATAATTTTCCAAAATGATGAGCAGTTCTTGGTTAAGTTCTGAATAAAAAATACACGTTTTGCTTGATTATGTAGTACCATGTATATGATCATTGCGTAAAAGAATGCAAAAAAATATTTTGTATTAAAAAAAGAGAAAAAATACTTTGTATTTACATGTAAAATGGAATTAGTTTCTAGGCCTAAGTAATTATAAACAGGTTTTTACCTACACAAATCATGTGGGTTGTCATTTCTTACTTAATTTGTGTCGTCCTTGTCCTCATATTGTGGTGTATCTGGCATGTCTGACCCCCACCCATTAAATGCCACTTGTGTCCCTTCCAATCATTTTGACAACCAAAAACATCCCCACTAACCACCCACTAACTACTAACTAACAAACTAACCACCCACTAACTACTAACTAACTAACAAACTAACATACTCACCAACTACCCAGTAATTACTAAAAAAGCAGTCCTGTCTTTGTTGAAAACATTGTTGGTAGGAAGAGTATGAATATATCAATTGCTTGTATGTGTATGACTCCCACAAACAATAGGCTCCTCTTGATGGTTTTAACAGGGCTAATTTTCTCTTTTTGACTTTTTCATATACTAGGAACTGACTATCTTTAGGTCTTTAGATATTGCATCCTCCAAATGCAGCCAGTTTCTGAAAACTTCTGATAAAACCCCATCTCCTGGAAGTGTTTGTGAAAAGGTTTCGTAGATAACTAATCATAAAATAAAACCTCAGTGTGGTAGGCAGAATAATGGCCCCCTAAAATGTCCACGTTCTAATCCCCAGAACCTATGAATATGCTACTTACTTGGCAAAAGGGACTTTGCAGATATGATAGAAGTAGGGATTTCGATTATTCTAGATTATCTGATTGGTCCCAATGTGATCACAAAGATGGTAATAAGTGAAAGGGGGAGGCCAGAATATAAAGGGTCAGAGTCAGAGGGAGATTTGAAGATGTTGCTCTGCTGGCTTTGAAGACTTGAAGGAGGGGCCATAAACCAAGTAATGCAAGGTACCCTCTAACAGCTGGAACAGGCAAGGAAGCTAATTCTCCCTTGGAAATTCCAGAATAAATGCAGTCCTGCTGACACCTTGATTTTAGCCCAGTAAGACCCATTTTGGACTTCTGACCTCTGGAATTGTAAGATAATAATTTTGTGTTGCTTTAAGTCATATACTCACTGATTCCACCTTAACCTCAAAGTCAAACAGCTGCATCCATACCCACAACTGTCTTTAGTCGCCAAGTATAGTTTACTTTAATTGGACTTTCCCTGTTTGTTGGGATTCGGCACCAATTCCAAACTGAACAGGCAAGCCAAATATAATGGTAGTTATGCTTTTCTTTTCCAAAGCAGGTATATCTCAGAATGAGAAATATGGGCTGCTCTTGTCTCTTATAATAGCCATTAGGAAACATTCAACCATAATTCAAATGAGGTAACATAGTTTTCTTTACAGACAGACTTTATTATGAAGTAACATAGTTTTCTTTATAGATAGACTTTATTAACAGCATTCAAATTAGTTTCATTTGGGTAAGGGACTGTTTTATTTAACTCTGTATCCTCATTCCCTCACAGAGTACATAGCATAGAGTGGGTTTTGAATGGATGTATGAATGAATGAATGGGTGTTATTTATAGCTCATCAGGGAAGTATCTGCCTTCTAGTATCTCAGCACATCACAAACTTATTTCTCTGAAATTATTTAATATTCTTCTCTAGGTTTTAGAGAGATTATATATAAAACCAATCAATTTGAACAATATGTTTTATTCACAATCTTTAATTTGCTGGTAGGTCTCCTTATCTGATTTTTCTTTTCCTTTGAGCCTCTGCTTTTCTCCATTTTCCCTTTTCTCCTTGAAGAAATGACCCATTCTTAGGGCTACAAATATTTCCTCTTTGTGGTTGATTTTTTTTTTTACATCTTTATTGGAGTATAATTGCTTTACAATGGTGTGTTAGTTTCTGCTTTATAACAAAGTGAATCAGTTATACATATACATATGTTCCCATATCTCTTCCCTCTTGCGTCTCCCTCCCTCCCACCCTCCCTATCCCACCCATCCAGGCAGTCACAAAGCACCGAGCTGATCTCCCTGTCCTAAGCGGCTGCTTCCCACTAGCTATCTACCTTATGTTTGGTAGTGTATATATATGTCCATGCCTCTCTCTCTCTTTGTCACAGCTTACCCTTCCCCCTCCGCATATTCTCAAGTCCATTCTCCGGTAGGTCTGTGTCTTTATTCCTGTCTTACCCCTAGGTTCTTCATGACATTTTTTTCCCCTTAAATTCCATATATATGTGTTAGCATACCATATTTGTCTTTCTCTTTCTGACTTACTTCACTCTGTATGACAGACTCTAGGTCTATCCACCTCATTACAAATAGCTCAATTCTGTTTCTTTTTATGGCTGAGTAATATTCCATTGTATATATGTGCCACATCTTCTTTATCCATTCATCCAATGATGGACACTTAGGTTGTTTCCATCTCCAGGCTATTGTAAATAGAGCTGCAATGAACATTTTGGTACATGACTCTTTTTGAATTATGGTTTTCTCAGGGTATATGCCCAGTAGTGGGATTGCTGGGTCATATGGTAGTTCTATTTGTAGTTTTTTAAGGAACCTCCATACTGTTCTCCATAGTGGCTGTATCAATTTACATTCCCACCAACAGTGCAAGAGGGTTCCCTTTTCTCCACACCCTCTCCAGCATTTATTGTTTCTAGATTTTTTGATGATGGCCATTCTGAATGGTGTGAGATGATATCTCATTGTAGTTTTGATTTGCATTTCTCTAATGATTAATGATGTTGAGCATTCTTTCATGTGTTTGTTGGCATTCTGTATATCTTCTTTGAAGAAATGTCTATTTAGGTCTTCTGCCCATTTTTAGATTGGGTTGTTTGTTTTTTTGTTATTGAGCTGCATGAGCTGCTTATAAATTTTGGAGATTAATCCTTTGTCAGTTGCTTCATTTGCAAATATTTTCTCCCATTCTGGGGGTCGTCTTTTGGTCTTATTTATGGTTTCCTTTGCTGTGCAAAAGCTTTGAAGTTTCATTAGGTCCCATTTGTTTATTTTTGTTTTTATTTCCATTTTTCTAGGAGATGGGTCAGAAAGGATCTTGCTGTGATTTATGTCATAGAGTGTTCTGCCTATGTTTTCCTCTAAGAGTTTGACAGTTTCTGGCCTTACATTTAGGTCTTTAATCCATTTTGAGCTTATTTTTGTGTATGGTGTTAGGGAGTGATCTAATCTCATACTTTTACATGTACCTGTCCAGTTTTCCCAGCACCACTTACTGAAGAGGCTTTCCTTTCTACACTGTACATTCCTGCCTCCTTTATCAAAGATAAGGTGACCATATGTGCGTGGGTTTATCTCTGGGCTTTCTATCCTGTTCCATTGATCTATCTTTCTGTTTTTGTGCCAGTACCATACTGTCTTGATTACTGTAGCTTTGTAGTATAGTCTGAAGTCAGGGAGCCTGATTCCTCCAGCTCCATTTTTCGTTCTCAAGATTGCTTTGGCTATCCGGGGTCTTTTGTGTTTCCATACAAATTGCGAAAATTTTTGTTCTAGTTCTGTGAAAAATGCCAGTGGTAGTTTGATAGGGATTGCATTGAATCTGTAGATTGCTTTGGGTAGTATAGTCATTTTCACAATGTTGATTCTTCCAGTCCAAGAACATGGTATATCTCTCCATCTATTTGTATCATCTTTAATTTCTTTTATCAGTGTCTTATAATTTTCTGCATACAGGTCTTTTGTCTCCTTAGGTAGGTTTATTCCTAGATATTTTATTCTTTTTGTTACATTGGTAAATGGGAGTGTTTCCTTAATTTCTCTTTCAGATTTTTCATCATTAGTGTATAGGAATGCCAGAGATTTCTATACATTAATTTTGTATTCTGCTACTTTACCAGATTCATTGATTAGCTCTAGTAGTTTTCTGGTAGCGTCTTTAGGATTCTGTATGTATAGTATCGTGTCATCTGCAAACAGTGACAGTTTTACTTCTTCTTTTCCGATTCGGATTCCTTTTATTTCCTTTTCTTCTCTGATTGCTGTGGCTAAAACTTCCAAAACTATGTTGAATAAGAGTGGTGAGAGTGGGCAACCTTGTCTTTTTCCTGATCTTAGTGGAAATGCTTTCAGTTATTCAACATTGAGGACGATGTTGGCTGTGGGTGTGTCATATATGTCCTTTATTATGTTGAGGTAAGTTCCCTCTATGCCTACTCTCTAGAGGGTTTTTATCATAAATGGGTGTTGAATTTTGTTGAAAGCTTTCTCTGCATCTATTGAGATGATCATATGGTTTTTCTCCTTCAGTTTGTTAATATGGTGTATCACGTTGATTGATTTGCGTATATTGAAGAATCCTTGCATTCCTGGAATAAACCCCACTTGATCATGGTGTATGATCCTTTTAATGTGCTGTTGGATTCTGTTTGCTAGTATTTTGTTGAGGATTTTTGCATCTATGTTCATCAGTGATATTGGCCTGTAGTTTTCTTTCCTTGTGACATCCTTGTCTGGTTTTGGTATCAGGGTGATGGTGGCCTCGTAGAATGAGTTTGTGAGTGTTCCTCCCTCTGCTATATTTTGGAAGAGTTTGAGAAGGATAGGTGTTAGATCTTCTCTAAATGTTTGATAGAATTTGCCTGTGAAGACATCTGGTCTTGGGCTTTTGTTTGTTGGAAGATTTTTAATCACAGTCTCAATTTCAGTGCTTGTGATTGATCTGTTCATATATTCTATTTCTTCCTGGTTCAGTCTTGGCAGGTTGTGTATTTCTAAGAACTTGTCCATTTCTTCCAGGTTGTCCATTTTATTGGCATAGAGTTGCTTGTAGTAATCTCTCATGATCTTTTGTATTTCTGCAGTGTCAGTTGTTACTTCTCCTTTTTCATTTCTAATTCTATTGATTTGAGTCTTCTCCCTTATTTTCTTGATGAGTCTGGCTAATGGTTTATCAATTTTGTTTATCTTCTCAAAGAAGATAAACAAAGAACCAGCTTTTAGTTTTATTGATCTTTGCTATTGTTTCCTTCATTTCTTTTTCATTTATTTTTGATCTGATTTTTATGATTTCTTTCCTTTTGCTAACTTCGGGGTTTTTTTGTTCTTCTTTCTCTGATTGCTTTAGGTGCAAGGTTAGGTTGTTTATTCGAGATGTTTCCTGTTTCTTAAGGTAGGATTGTATTGCTATAAACTTCTCGCTTAGAACTGCTTTTGCTGCATCCCATAGATTTTGGGGGATGTGTGTGTCTCCGTTGTCATTTGTTTCTAGGTATTTTTTGATTTCCTCTTTGATTTCTCCAGATATTTTTTGATTTCCTCTTTGATTTCTTCAGTGGTCACTTCGTTATTAAGTAGTGTATTGTTTAGCCTCCATGTGTTTGTATTTTTTACAGATCTTTTCCTGTAATTGATATCTAGTCTCATGGCGTTGTGGTCAGAAAAGATACTTGATACAATTTCAATTTTATTAAATTTACCAAGGCTTGATTTGCAACCCAGGATGTGATCTATCCTGGAGAATGTTCCATGAGCAGTTGAGAAAAATGTGTATTCTGTTGTTTTTGGCTGGAATGTCCTATAAATATCAATTAAGTCCATCTTGTATAATGTATTATTTAAAGCTTGTGTTTCCTTATTTATTTTCATTTTGGATGATCTGTCCATTGGTGAAAGTGGGGTGTTAAAGTCCCCTACTATGAATGTGTTACTTTAGATTTCCCCTTTTATGGCCGTTAGTATTTGCCTTATTTATTGAGGTGCTCCTATGTTGGGTGCATAAATATTTACAATTGTTATATCTTCTTCTTGGATTGATCCCTTGACCATTATGTAGTGTCCTTCTTTGTCTGTTCTAATAGTCCTTATTTTAAAGTCTCTTTTGTCTGATATGAGAATTGCTACTCCAGCTTTCTTTTGATTTCCATTTGCATGAAATATCTTTTTCCATCCCCTTACTTTCAGTCTGTATGTGTCTCTAGGTCTGAAGTGGGTCTCTTGTAGACAGCATATATAAGGGTCTTGTTTATGTATCCATTCAGCCAATCTGTGTCTTTTGGTGGGAGCATTTAGTCCATTTACATTTAAGGTAATTATCGATATGTATGTTCCTATTCCCATTTTTTAAATTGTTTTGGGTTTGTTATTGTAGGTCTTTTCCTTCTCTTGCCTAGAGAAGTTCCTTTAGCAGTTGTTGTAAAGCTGGTTTGGTGGTGCTGAACTCTCTCAGCTTTTGCTTGTCTATGAAGGTTTTAATTTCTCCATCAAATCTGAATGAGATCCTTGCTGCTTAGATTAATCTTGGTTGCAGGTTTTTCTCCTCCATCACTTTCAGTATGTCCTGCCACTCCCTTCTGGCTTGCAGAGTTTCTGCTGAAAGATCAGCTGTTAACCTTATGGGGATTCCCTTGTGTGTTATTTGTTGTTTTTCCCTTGCTGCTTTTAATATGTTTTCTTTTTATTTAATTTTTGACAATTTGATTAATATGTGTCTTGGTGTATTTCTCCTTGGATTTATCCTGTAAGGGACTCTGTGTGTTTCCTGGACTTGATTAACTATTTCCTTTCCCATATTAGGGAAGTTTTCAACTATAATCTCTTCAAATATTTTCTCAGTCCCTTTCTTTTTCTCTTCTTCTTCTGGAACCCCTATAATTCGAATGTTGGTGCGTTTAATGTTGTCCCAGAGGTCTCTGAGACTGTCCTCAGTTCTTTTCATTCTTTTTTCTTTATTCTGCTCTGCAGTAGTTATTTCCACTATTTTATCTTCCAGGTCACTTATCCGTTCTTCTGCCTCAGTTATTCTGCTATTGATCCCATCTAGAGTATTTTTAATTTCATTTATTGTGTTGTTCATCGCTGCTTGTTTCATCTTTAGTTTTTCTAGGTCCTTGTTAAATGTTTTTTTGCACTTTGTCTATTCTGTTTCCAAGATTTTGGATCATCTTTACTATCATTATTCTGAATTCTTTTTCAGGTAGACTGCCTATTTCCTCTTCATTTGTTAGGTCTGGTGGGTTTTTATCTTGCTCCTTCATCTGCTGTGTGTTTTTCTGTCTTCTCATTTTGCTTATCTTACTGTGTTTGGGGTCTCCTTTTTGCAGGCTGCAGGTTCATAGTTCCCGTTGTTTTTGGTGTCTGTCCCCAGTGGCTAAGGTTGGTTCATTGGGTTGTGTATGCTTCCTGTTGGAGGGGACTAGTGCCTGTATTCTGGTGGATGAGGCTGGATCTTTTCTTTCTGGTGGGCAGGTCCATGTCTGGTGGTGTGTTTTGGGGTGTCTGTGGACTTATTATGATTTTAGGCAGCCTCTCTGCTAATGGGTGGGGTTGTGTTCCTGTCTTGCTAGTTTTTTGGCATAGGATGTCCAGCACTGTAGCTTGCTGGTCGTTGAGTGAAGCTGGGTCTGGTGTTGAGATGGAGATCTCTGGGTGATTTTCGCTGTTTGATATTATGTGGAGCTGGGAGGTCTCTTGTGGACCAGTGTCCTGAAGTTGGCTGTCCCACCTCAGAGGCACAGCACTGACTCCTGGCTGCAGCACCAAGAGCCTTTCATCCACACAGCTCAGAATAAAAGGGAGAAAAAGTAGAAAGAAAGAATTAGTGGAAGGAAAGAAAGAAAGAAAGAAAGGAGGGAGGGAGGGAGGAAGGAAGGAAGGAGGGAAGGAAGGAAAAAAGAAAGAAGAAGATAAAGTAAAATAAAGTAAGATAAAATATAATAAAGTTATTAAAATAAAAAATAATTATTAAGAGAAAAGAAAACAGAAACAAACAAACAAACAAAACGGACGGATAGAACCCTAGGACAAGTGGTGGAAGCAAAGCTATACAGACAAAATCTCACAGAGAAGCAGAAACATACACGGTCACAAAAAGAGGAAAAGGGGAAAAAATCATAAATCTTGCTCTCAAAGTCCAACTCCTCAATTTGGGATGATTTGTTGTCTAAAGGAGGGAAGGAAGGAAAGAAGGAAAGAAAGAAAGAAGATAAAGTAAAATAAAATTATTAAAATAAAAAATAATTATTAAGAAAAATAAATTTAAAAAAACAAAAAAAACCCCGGACGGATAGAACCGTAGGACAACTGGTGGAAGCAAAGCTATACATACACATACTCTCAAAGTCCACCTCCTTAATTTGGGGATGATTCGTTGTCTATTCATGTATTCCACAGATGCAGGGTACATCAAGTTGATTGTGGAGCTTTAATCCGCTGCTTCTGAGGCTGCTGGGAGAGATTTCCCTTTCTCTTCTCTGTTCTCATAGCTCCCAGGGGCTCAGCTCTGGATTTGGCCCCGCCTCTGCGTGTAGGTCGCTGGAGGGCGTCTGTTCTTCACTCAGACAGGACGGGGTTAAAGGAGCCGCTGATTTGCGGGCTCTGGTTCACTCAGGCCGGCGGGAGGGAGGGGCACGGAGTGCGGGGCGGGCCTGCGGCGGCAGAGGCCGCCATTACGTTGCACCAGCCTGAGGCGCATTGTGTGTTCTCCCAGGGGAGTTGTCCCTGGATCCCGGGACTCTGGCAGGGGCGGGCTGCACAGGCTCCACGGAAGGGAGGTGTGGATAGTGACCTGTGCTCGCACACAGGCTTCTTGGTGGCGGCAGCAGCAGCCTTAGCGTCTCATGCCCGTCTCTGGGGTCCGCGCTGTTAGCCGCGGCTCGCGCCCGTCTCTGGAGCTGCTTTAATCAGCGCTCTTAATCCCCTCTCCTCGCGCACCAGGAAACAAAGAGGGAAGAAAAAGTCTCCTGCCTCTTCGGCTGGTCCAGACTTTTCCCCGGACTCCGTCCTGGCTAGCCGAGGCGCACTAACCCCCTGCAGGCTGTGTTCACGCCGCCAACCCCAGTCCTCTCCCGGCGCTCCGACCGAAGCCCAAGCCTGAAATCCCAGCCCCGCCCGCCCCGGCGGGTGAGCAGACAAGCCTCTCGGACTGGTGAGTGCCGGTCGGCCCTGATCCTCTGTGTGGGAATCTCTCCGCTTTGCCCTTCGCACCCCTGTTGCTGTGCTTTCTTTCGCGGCTCCGAAGCTTTCCCCTTCTGCCACCCGCAGTCTCCGCCCGCAAAGGGGCTTCCTAGTGTGTGGAAACTTTTTCTCCTTCACAGCTCCCTCCCACTGGTGCAAGTCCCGTCCCTATCCTTTTGTCTCTGTTTATTCTTTTTTCTTTTGCCCTACCCAGGTACGTGGGGGGTTTCTTGCCTTTTGGGAGGTCTGAGGTCTTCTGCCAGCATTCAGTAGGTGTTCTGTAGGAGTTGTTCCACGTGTAGATGTATTTCTGGTGTATCTGTGGGGAGGAAGGTGATTTCTGCGTCTTGCTCTTCCACCATCTTCCTGGAAGCCTCTTTGTGGTTGATTTTAAAGCACAAGTATTAATAGAAAAATTCCACTGATAAGATAAAACATTAAAAACTACAATAAAATATAAAGTTTTGGGTTGTTATAGACCCAATATTATAAAGTTTCTCCTGCTATACGATTTAAAACTTGTTTGTTCATTATAAAAAATTTATATTACTACCTTACCATTCTACCTAATCTCCAATATATTTGTAGTTTAGCTCAAAAGATCCATGTTCCCACATTGCAAAAACACATTTAGCACAAATGAATTGACTCCTTCCTTCATACAACCACTCTGTATGATTAATGAGTCTACTAAACCTTGAATTGAAGAGGAACAATCAATGGAGCAAATATTTTTGATCCATTTGGTACAATGTTAACTCTCAAGCAAGCCTCTTTGGTGAAGCTATATTTTCATATAATGTTTTCAGTGTGTTATTTGACAAGAAGAAAAATTCTCAGCAAGGTCATGGTACATGAGTATTAATAAGCATTGAAGGCCTAACAACATTGGCTGTCAAACCTGTGTATATTAATGTGAATTAATGAGGTTTTCTTCTCCCAAGAGGAAAATAGGTTGTCATAGGTTAAACAATGATGAGCAAAACACAGGCAATGTCAGCTTGATAGAAAGCCTTCAATTTAGAAGAGTGACCTTTAAAAGGGAATGCGTAAATAATCTCAACATAATCACTTGGTACAATATTTTGGGTTTACAGTTAGGTACCAAAAAGTATATTTATTGATTTGATTTTTAAAAATTTTGCCCTTTAGGAAATCACGTCAGTACAGAATTAAAACAAAAAGACAGTGATGACAAGAAAATATGAACAACTGAAACAATCATAGAATGAAATACTGGTTTGAAAAGGTCATCCTTTTAAAAGACATACTACTGTGGAAAGTCAAGTATTTTCAACTCAGCTCCAAATTACACAGAGCAAGTAGAAAGTGGTTGTCGGTGTGGAGCTATTAAACCAATATATTTTTATCTTTAGTAATCCCTAGTTCCAAGTTGATCCAAGGCTTCTGTTGCTTAGAATCGTGCAAAGAGGATTCAGATCCCATATTTTCTTCTATAATATAGCAAAGATAACCATTCTTCCATCCAGACTGAGCATTAGGCTTAGTACCCCAAAGGAAAGGAGAATGTCATGCTCTGGAAGACTCTGCCAGAGGAAAGTGGAAGACCTGTTTCTTTTGGTTCCAGAACATGTGGGAAAGACCTATGTCTGACTTCTCTTCTCCAGGCTGATAAATTTGTAAGAAAGCAAAAAAAAAAGAAGAAAAGAGTAGCTTTTGTACATTCTCCTTTTGGAATGTTGTCATGAGGCTGCCACTCAGGGCGACTCTGTGTCAGCATGGGAGACAGTAGTGTGGCCATGGTTGAGGAAGGGGGATGGAAAGATGAGTCTGGGGCAACATTCCTGGTTCCCATGATCCAACGATATCTGGAAGGGATCTTGCTGGGAACTTGCTCAAAGTGGTTTGCTGCACTGGTAGGTGATGCTGGACACTCAGTGAGAGTCACCTCCAGACTCCATGAAGACATCTGCACAGCAGGCAAGGTGTGATAAGGGGCTGAATCGCTGAGGGTGGGTGGAGGTGGGGGGAGTCTCACTAGAGAGTCTCACTAGACCATGTTTGAGTAAAGATAGGGGAACTTGTATTCTTCAGTCATACAATTTGGCACACCCAGATCACATCCGCCATCCCTCAGCACAAGAATGGCAGGCTCCATGGAAGGGATAATCCCTTGAATTCTGTAATCTTTCCCTTATACTCAGATGTCAGCTTGGGAAGAGAAGGGTGAGAAGATCAGCTCTGATAAGGAGCTAAACTGTGAGTTGATTGAGTATTTTTACATTATAGAGACTATTTAAACTGGAACTGTTAATTGGAAGTTTTTAGATAAATCTCTGTCATCTCACTTCTCCCCAAATGGGATAGAATATTGAGAAGAGTATTAAATGAGTTACAGAAAATAGAGAAATTAGACTTTTCTTTACTCATTTCAGGAGCCGTGTAAATTTGAGAATTTGCTAGTGAATTTGCTGTACTTCTCCCCACTCTCAATCCCCTTCACTTTCAGCTGATATCCTGGCTTCCTTTTTCACTAAGAAAATGGAAGAAGTCCAAAAGAACATCCACAAGTTTCCATTACTACAAATACTCACCTACAGACTTCTGTGACCATATAGTCTATTTTCACTTCATAACTATAGAGGAATTGTTTGCTGTCTCATCCATGGGCACCACCTCTGCTAAGACACTAGATCCTGTCCCTTCTTGCAACAATTCTCACTTCTTTTTTGAGTCATGAGTTCTTTCCTTGTTATGGATTATTCCATCATAAAACAAACATGGTGCTATATCTGTCCTGTCTCACTCAGTTTTAGGTGCTGTAACAAACTATCATAGATGGGGTGACTTAAAAAACAAAGTTTTATTTCTCACAGTTCTGGAGGCTGGGAAGTTCAAGATCAAGGTACTGGCAGGTCTAGTGTCTGGAGAGGGCCCACTTCCTGGTTTGTGGATGGCCATCTTCTTGCTGAGAACTCACATGGTGGAGAGCAGAGAGAAAGAGGGAGAGAAAGAGAATGCAAGATCTCAGTGTTTCTTATAAGGGCACTAATCCTATCATGAGGGTTCTATCCTCATGACCTAGTTACCTCCCAAAGGACCCACCTCCTAATAGCATTACACTGAGGGTTAGGATTTCAATATTTGCATTTGGTGGGTGGTGCAGAGAGGGGGACACAAATATTTAGCCATGCCCATTGGAAAAAAAACCCAACAAAATAACAAAAACAACAACACTATTACATCCTCTTAATGCAATTTCATCCCCTCCAGTCCCATATCTTTTCTTTCTTTCAGCAGCACTTCTCAAATACCTCTAATTTCTCTCTTACAGTTATTTTTAAATTTTATTTTATTTTTTTTGTGGTACGCGGGCCTCTCACTGTTGTGGCCTCTCCCGTTGCGGAGCACAGGCTCCGGATGCGCAGGCTCAGCGGCCATGGCTCACGGGCCCAACCTCTCCGTGGCATGTGGGATCTTCCCGGACCAGGACACGAACCCGTGTTCCCTGCATCGGCAGGTGGACTCTCAACCACTGCGCCACCAGGGAAGCCCTCTTACAGTTATTTTTAAACGTGCTGCAATATGTTTTCACCTCAAACATTCCACTGAAACTGCTTTTATGGAGGTAACCAATGACGCCCATGTTACTAAAATGCGATGGTTAACTCTCTGTCTTCATCTGATTTGACGCGTCAGCAGCATTTGGCACAGTTGATCTTTCTCTTTTCTTCTTTCTCTTATGTTAACGGCTGCCCCCCTCTCATTCTCTTTTGTTGGCACCTCCTCATCTTACAACTTCTCAGTGATATAGGTCCTAAGAATTCAGTGCTTGAATGTCTTTTCTTTTCTAGCTACACTTATTCCCTTTGTGATCACACCCAGTCTCATGATTTCTAATATCATTCTTCCGCTGGCATCCACATGTTTTGTCCAACATGAAACTGTTTTCTGAACTCCTAACGCCTATAGTAAATTCCCTATTCACCAACTCCACTGGGATATCTAATACACATCTCAAACTTACCATGCCCAAATGAAGCTCCTCCTTCTCAGGTGATGATAGCTCCATCCTATGGTTATTCAGACCAGAGAGCCTTGGAGTCATCCTTGACTCCTCCTTTTCTCTTAAGATTCATATCAAACCCATCAACAATTCCTAGAATCCAGATCTTCCTCACTATCTTCACCACCACCATTTCCCACTATTTCCACCTTTGTCTCCCTGGAGTCTATTCTTAATATAACCAGAATGATGCTTTTGAGTGTGAGGTCATGTTACTCCTCTGCTCAAAACCCTTCAGTGGCTCCCTGTGTCCCTCAGAGTAAAAGCTAACATTCTCACCCTGGTCCCTAGGCACATACATAGTCTTCCATCCCCCTCTCTCCCACCTCTTTACCTCATCTTCTATTACTTTCCCCCTTGTTTACTCTGTTCAACCTCACTGGTTTCCTGGTTTTCAAACATACCAGGCACATTCTGATAGGGCTTTTGCATTTGCTGTTCCCTCTGTCTAGAAAGCTCTAACCTTAATATCTGCATGACTCAAACTCTCAACCTATTTGTTTTTATTTCTCAAATGTTGCATTCTCAGTGGCACCTTCTCTGACTACCCTATTTAAAATTGCAATCTACAACCCCCATAATCTGACATTCCCTCTCCATTTTCTGGCTTTGTTTTTCACCATAGCTTTTATGACCTTCTCATATCCTCTGCAACTTATTTATTTTATTTTTAATAGTGTTCTACCTTATTTTTAATAGCTGTGTAACTATGTCAGGAAGTAGAGATTGACTGTAATTTGCTAAAGACAGAGCATTCAGTTCACAGCTAGACAAGGGCAAGGCTAAGTACACTTGGAAAGAACTCTGTTATCTGAGACAGTGTGAAGAAACATAGAATCTGTTTCATGGGCAGCTAGTAGAGGGAAATTTCCAGGGGATCTAAGGAATACCATTTGTTTATACAGATGTAAAACAAGAAGTGAGAGACCTCATGCAGAAACCTCTGCTGTCTTCATTCTACCTGAGTTAATTAAATTCTTATTTACTGCAAATTTAAGTTTATTGTCCTGTTCTAGGAGTGAGAGTCCTATAGAAGTCCTATGCTCCATTTTATTAGTGATATCATACTCCATCTAGACCAGGGCATAGGAGGTAGTGAGGACTACAGCTAAGACTCACCAAACCACAGCGGTTCTCCAAAATTAGTGTGGGTAAGAATCACTAGGAGTAGACTGGGGAGTGGAGAGGCTTGTTAAAAATGCACAACATTTCCTGGCTCTACCATAAGTCCCTCTGAACCAGGAGGTTTGGGGGCTGGCTTGGTAACCTGCAGTTTTAACATGCTGCTATGGTGATTCTGATGTAGGTGGCCCACCTACCTTCCTTTGTGAAACTGTCCCACTGATTATTATTGCAGAATTGAATAATGTAGTCAGAAGAAATCTGAAAGAAATTTCTAGAGAATTTTGTTTTGGTAGAACTTCGAAGGAGTCAGGAATCCAGATGGCATTACTTCTTTTTTCTGTTGATTATTATTTTTTTTTTATAAGAGCAGATGAGGAAATTGAATAGCTGGAGACACTGATGATGCCAGAAATCTGGATTTCACTTCCTGTATTACTGTTCATAAAGTTGGAACAACAGAGTCCTAGCAAGGGATTAAGTTTATTTTACAAACACCGAAAGAATCTGTTGGACTGAAAACTAGCACCTGATCAAAGTCAATATTTGAGATGGAGAGAGAAATTCCTGTGAAGACTAAAACTAGAAATTACGTAGTTTAAGAGAAAAGGAAGCTGCATAGTAGAGAGTATTTGTGAAATAACAAAACATTAGACCTTTGTTTTGTTTGAATTATTTACAAGAATATAATGCTTTTGTAGTAAAATATTTAAACGAATACACAGATAACTAAGAAAATAGGCACAGGCTGCATTTCTGGTCAAGTGGGACAGTTACAGAGACGTGAAAGTTACCTAAGTTTTGGTTTGCTGACATGGCAACCCAGGTAGGAGCTGCTCCATCTTGGGCCTAGATAATTATTTCAACATGCTGTTTCTCAAATTCCTTCAGCTTAAAATATCCAGTATGCCAAGGTGCCATATTTGGGGGTAGCATGTTCTGAGCCCTGTCAAAGACATTTCAACTCTGGAGGCTTTCTATCCCATTTAACTAGATAGGAGAGCATTCTTATCCCAACTAACTAGCTGATTGAATTAACAAGTTGCTCAATCTCTCTGGACTTTATTTGCTCATCCATGAAATCACAGAAGTGCATTGTATGATCTATACAAGACTCCTACCTTAAAAACAAATTTATGAAATTAAAATATGCATCTTTAAAATTAACTTGCAGCTCAGAGACAGACTGTATTTCTGTTTCCTTGCCAATCAACTTTAAAAAAATATAATGTTCATTAAAATGAGACTATTGGATATTAAAATTCCAATTGTATTTTTAAGGAGAATCTATGTATCTTACTGAGATTTAAAAAATTTTTTGCCTCAGGTTTTAGCTTGTTGATTTTGAATTTTCTATTTCACTTTTGAACACTCAATTCTACATATACCCTTTGTATTTTAATAAAATTAAACTAAATTATGTTACTTCACATGTAGGAATGAACAAGCAAATAAACAGTAGATAGCCACATATTTCAGTAGATTAAACTGAGCTGAAAATCCCTAATGCTGGCACTATAATAGGCTATTGATCTCAGATTGCATTTTTCTGTTTCTCTGTAATTGAATTTTGTTCCCAAATGAAAGAGCGTGTTCATTTTCAGGTTGCATTTCGTGAAACAAAAACTGCATCTGGGATCAGTTTGATCACGTGCTCAATGGAGGACTAAGGCTTTCATTGAGTTAAGCATGGAACACTGTGACTATTAAGAAAAAATGTACACCACCTTCCTGGAAGAAATTTTTTTCCAAAAGAGCTAAAATTTAGATCTTTACTGTTTAAAAAATTCTGCATAATTATACCCATAAATCAGAATGTATGCAAAACTAAAGAACTTTCTTCCATGAGTGAAAACTAATGGAAGATATGCTGTAATCACATAAATTAACCCATTTATAGGAACTAAAAGAAATTAAAACTAAAGGAAATAATTTAAAAATAAAAGGATTTTTAAGTAGAAAATAGTTGTCTGCCAAAACTAGATGTGATTTTCTGTCTTAAGCTAGACCTTCCTTTGATTTTTTTAATAGTAATGAGATGGAAATTTTAGGAAGCTAAGAGAGACAGATTATCTTTGTATGCCCTTTATTCTGTCACTTGCAATGCTCCCAATAATATTCAGATATTATTCACACCACTTTGTCCTCTGCCTGAAGGTGACAGTCTTCAACTGTCCAGCATGTACGTCCTGTGTCCCAAAGTTCTTAATTTGTTCTTTGGTGATTGTGTGCAGATAATGGAGGGTCTGATTTGCATCCAATGACCTGTATAGGGCACAGGGTTACTGTTGAAACAAAGTGGGGGTGTTTCTGACCGTTTTTATTACTTTCTTTTAGTGGGGGAGGGGAGAGACATGTCAATGGTGAAATTCAATTACAGAACATTCACTCTCAGGACTCATTGTTCAGGACTCATTGTTCAGGCCTCTGGGAAAACTTCCCTACTTCTCTTGCCCGAAGTCCTTGAAACAAAATGCTGTGAAGGTTGTGTGTTGTGGTGTTGTTCACATTGGAAAGGACACATCTTCAAGGCATGGGGAGAATGCTAACAGAGGAAACACTTAAGTGAGAAGAAAGACAAATGGACTTATCAAATCCTTCCTAGTGGACAGCATGAACGCAGAAGATCCAAGCAGTGCCTAGTGCCCTTTTCTTGTTTCACTTCGTGTTCCAATGTTTGGGTTTGGAAGTACTCATGAGTTAGTGAAGTATTCTCAGCGGTTGCACATGGTGACTGAGGAATATTTTGCAATGGTAAACAATTTGTTTTATTCTTAAATTCGTATGCTTTTATGTTTAGATATAATATACATTAAGTATGATACCACATTGACAACTAGATGGCTATTGAAGGCTAGCATTGGGAATAGTTTTATTTTTCTAAAGTATTTAATAATATTAATTAAATTTTTTAAAAGTTAAACAAATCTATTGACTTTAATTTCTATTTAAAAATTAATTCCATTAATAATTATGCCTTTTAATTTTAAGAAATAGTTTTGAATATTTCAAGATGAAAATAAACTATCTGAAGATATATGAGGAATAATTTAATTTTTTAATATTAACTCACATTTTTATACAAATATATCCACATTTGAATCCTTTGAAAACAATTACATTTACTTTTTAATTCCTTAAATCATTGGGGATGAGTACATCAAGATTGTGATAAAAATAGAAAAAAGTGGAGTTTTACTTTTTAAGCACTTCACTTGAAAGTGAAGTTCAGGAAGGAAGAAAATAGGGGAAAAAAAGAATAGAAAATTTACAATGAGGCAGTTTGTTTAAATTTTTAAAAACTAGAAACAAAACAAAAAGTTTCTTTTGAGTGTGACCCATATAAAAATCATGAGTAGGATTATACATTTTTATTTAATGATAATTTAATTATTGGCCAAAGCAAGGCAAATGAGCAAGAAAAATATTCTCATCAAATCCACAATTTGAATAGGTTGTATGAAATCCCTGAAACTTCATATTCTTTATTAAATACAAATGGATTTAATTACTGGTTAAAATGATGAGAATGTATGTTAGCTTCCAATTGTACTTGTGTCCGGGTCCCTCAAACGTTAAGGATGGCTCTTTCTATCCCTTCTATTATCTCTAAGCTCACTCCTTTCAGACTTTTGTCCCCACGACTTCCCTGAAACTACACCAGATGAGGTTACTAATATCCTGCCCCTTCCTAATTCCATGGTCAACTCTCAGTCCTCATCTTACTTGGTTTAGCAGCAGCTAATACAGTGGATCAATCACTCCCCTCCCCTTGATACACGTTTTTATTTTCTCCTAAGGCAGCATATTTTCTTGTTTTCATTCTAACATTGATTAATCCTTCTCTGTCTCTTTTTCTCTCTGTCTTCTTAAGCCTGCAGCGCCCCAGTGCTCAGTCCTCAGCCATCTCCTCTGTGTCTGCTCTCATTCCTTAGGTGAGCTCATCTATTCTCATGCTTTTAAACACCACTTTTGCTGCCAACTTCCAAATTTATATCTCCTCTCCAGCTTTTCTCCTGAACTTCATATTCAAATATTCAACAGCTTAATTGACATCTCTCCTCAGGTGTCTATGTCATACTTAAAATGTCTGAAATTGAACTGCTTATACTAACCCCAAAAGTTGCTCCCTCTGCAGTTCTATCTCAACTAATGAATGATAACTCTATCCTTCTGGTTGCTCAGGCCAAGCAACCTGAAGTCAGTTTTTGACTTCCCTCATTCTCTTATACTCCTCGTCTTCTCATCCCTCAGGAAATCCTGCTAACTCTATTTTCAAAATATATCAAGAATCCAACCAATTCCTATTATCTCCATTGTTACCACCTTGTTCTACCCTACTTTCATCTTTCACTGCATTAGTCTCCTAACTAGTCTCCTGTTTCTACCCTTGCCCTTCTGTGGTGGTTTAAAATATATTCGCAAACTCTGACTTTTCAAAAGATAGAGCCTAACCCTCTCTCCTTGAGTGTGGACTGGACTTAGAAACTTGTTTCTGATAAACAGAATAAGGCAAAAGTGACGGTGTGCATCTTCTGAGAACTGGGTCATAGAGGACATTGCACTTTCAGCCTCTTTCTCTTGGATCACTCGCTCTGGGGGAAACCAGCCGCCATGCTCTGAGGACTCTCAAACAACCCTCTGGAGAAACCCCATGTCAAGGAACTGAAGCTTCTTGCCAATACCCAACAGGGAACTGAGACCTCTTGCCAGCAGCTGTGTGGGTCAGACTCTTGGAAATGAATCTTCTGGCACCAGTAGAGCCTTGTGATGACTGTAGCCCCAGCTGACATCTCAACTGTGAGAGATGAGAGACCCTGAGGCAGAATGACCCAACTTAGCTGCTTCCAAATTCCTGACCCACAGAAACTGAGAAAAAATAAATGCTTATTGTTTTAAGCTGCTATATCTTTTGGAAGTTTATGTAGAAATAGATAACTAATATGCCTTCTTTTAATCTATTCTCAAAACAGCAACCATATGGATGCTTTAAAAATATATCAGATCATGTCATTCCACTTCTCACAGTTGTCCAATGGCTCCCCAGTTTCCTTAAGGTAAAATCCAAAGTCTTTAATGGCTGTTATGGACTGAAGGTGTCCCCCAAAAGTCTTGCATTGAAACACTACTCCCTGATGTCATGGTATTGGGAGATGGGGTCTTTGGAGGTAATTAGGATTAGATGTCTTTATAAGAAGAGGATTAGTGCCCTTATAGGAGTCCTGAAAGAGCTTGCTTCTCTCTGCCATGAGAGGATACAAGGAGAAGACACCATCTGAGAAACAGGAAGTGAGGCTTCACTAGACACTGAGTCTGCCAGCACCTTCATCTTGGAGTTCTCAGTCACCAGGACTGTGAGAAATAAATGTTTGCTGTTTAAGGCATCCGGTCCATGGTATTTTTGTAGCAGCCTGAACAGACTAAAACAATGACCCACAAGATCCTATAGGATATGACCCCTTCTCCCACTCTGTTTCCTCACTGACCTCACCTCCCCCTCACTTATTCAGCTCTAGCCACCCTGTTCTGTTTGATGTTCCTCAAACATCCTAGGGATACTCCCACCTTAGAGCCTTTGTACTTGTGGTTCCTGCCAAGTGGAAAGCTTAGATATCTGCACAGCTAATTCCTTTATTTTCTTCACATCTGCTCAAATGTTACTGTTTCAATGAGGTATACTCTGGCCACATTATTTATTTAAAATTGCACCCCTATCCCTACTCTGGGACTCAGCATGCCATTGATCCTGCCTTAACATATGGTATAATTTACTTTTTTATGTTTATGGTATGTACTGCTTATTGTTTTACTGTTTCTCTCTCCAAAGAGCAGAAATCTTTGCCTATTTTGTTCATTTATTGATATATCCCAAGTACCTAAAATAGTGCCTGGCCAATAGCAGGTGCTCAATGTATATTTGTTGACTGATTTCCCCTTTCTAGAGTCTCACTTTTTAAGTACTTCCTTCAATACCAGAACCCACTTAATTTAAAGCACTGAATCCTGAGACTTGTATGACCCATTTGAAGATTTTGAAGGATATATGCAAACTTCATGAACATGGCCTTCATCATTCATTCATTCAACAAATATCTTTTTCTTGAGTTTATATTAAATGACAGGCATTTTGCTTGGTCCTGGGAATACAAGCATAAATAAATCATAGCTGTAGTCTAAAGAAAATTACAGTTGAATAAGAAGGAAAAGACAACAAACAGTTCATGATAAGAGATGGGATAGGGTGGTAATAGTAATTAGTTTGGATTTAGATATGTTAAATTAAAGGTGCTTTTGGGATATCCAGGTAGAGACAAATGGGTCTGGAATTTATGAGGGAGGTTTGGGCAAGACATGTAGATTTGGTGTCATTGTCATATAGGAAGTGAATAAGTTCTCTCAGGAAGAATGTACATAGTGGAAAAAGGAGATTAAGAGTCTAATTTTGTAAAACATTTATAGTGGGAGAGAATATAGTTAAAGGGGTTTTTCTTTTCCTTCTGGATGTAAGGTAGTATTGCATTTCCCTAGCCCCTGTGAAGTTATGGCCATACAACTTGCTCTGGTCAATGGAATGTGACCAGAAATGATGTGTATCACTTCTTGGGAGAAGCTTTAAGAGGCAATACAGGAGTCAGCTGGTTCCCTTTTCGTTTCCCTGGTTATTATAAAATGTGTTGAGATGGAACCTCCGTCACCTTGATTCCCTGAGTGATTATCAATATTGAAGCCCCTTAAGACCTGTCCTGGACTCGTAGTGTGAGTGAGGAATATATTTTGTTGGGTTGTGCCAGTGTTTTGTTCATTATCATACTATAACCTGGTATGTCCTAATGATTCAGAGAGGGTTTAAAGAAAAGAAGACTTTCAGGGAGATTAGGAAAGAATGATGAGAGAAGTTTTCAAGAAGATAAAGATATCAAATGCTTCATTGCAAAATAGAGATTGAAAAATGTTCATTTGATTTGGCATTTAGGAGGTCATTTGTAATTTTGCAATTTGTAAGTTACGCAATGTGAAAAAACCACAGTCCCTTTCAAATAGTTAACAATTAAAGAAAAATATTCAGGTCTGGACTGCAGGAAAATTGAGGCTCTTACTGTTGCCCTTTCTTGCCTCTCATTTACTTTGCAAATATCAGCAATTGGCTTATGAGTCCACCAATTTCTCCCTCCTCTTTTCCCTGATCACTTTGAACTTACGTATCTTCATACTCCTTCCTTCTTTCCCTCCTTCCTGTCTCTGTTGGGGCCCTTTAGATTCTATAATAGCTTCCTCCATCTTTTCTTAGTAGAACTTCTTGAAAGAGAAGCATGTAATTTTAATTGGCACTTCTTCACCTCTTCAGCCTATTGCAAATTGACTTTTGACCTCATCGATCTAGTGAAATGGCTTGTGCCAAGGACATTTTTCATAAAAACCACATATAATTAGTCTTTAAACCTTCTGCATAAATCTCTTTAATTTTGTATTAGGACACAGTGCACGATTATTAGCTGAGTAGTTCATTTCGTCTTAGCCAGAGAGAAAATTGAACCTGTCAGTCAAACTGCATGGAATAAGAACTAACATATTTTTATTAGCAGTAAACAGAAACTTGTACAATAACAATATTTTGTGTCACTTGAAATATTACCATTGGTTTCAAGTTTTGAAAGTATGCAAGGTGTTTTCTGTCCTTGTTTATGTTAGTCGGGATTTTGATTGCAGGCAGCTTACCTTTCATTTTTTTCCCTTCTGGCTTACCGTCACAGTACTTGAGCACAATATAAAGAAGCCTTGTTCAATTTGAGACATCTCTATAGTAATGCAGTAACATTACAAAATAACACTTTCCCCCTCTTTACAGATGGAAACTCAAAGAGGAGGATAAATTGCCACATTCACATTGCCACAGGGTATGAGTGTGTGTTTACTCAAACCTAGGTTTTCTGACTCCAAATTTAGAGCTGTTTTACTATCCCCAGCTACTTAGATGCAATGCATGTACATAAGTAACAACATAGATACGGTGACTCTTCAAAGGAAATTAATTTTTTAAATGGACATTTTTTTTTTTTTTTTGCGGTACGCGGTCCTCTCACTGTTGTGGCCTCTCCCGTTGTGGAGCACAGGCTCCGGACGCGCAGGCTCAGCGGCCATGGCTCACAGGCCCAGCCGCTGCGCGGCATATGGGATCTTCCCGGATCGGGGCATGAACCCATGTCCCCTGCATCGGCAGGCGGACTCTCAACTACTGCGCCACCAGGGAAGCCCTAAATGGGCATTTTTGTTCAAACATTACAAGACCATACATTTCTCTTAACTTTAAGTTATTTTGGTGCCTTGTTGAAATCTTATATGTTGAATGAGTTTAGCTATTAAATGAGTTTAGGTAGGCAATTAAGAGCTGTTGTGCACTTTGATATTCTGCCGCATCACTCTTCTCTGAACAGATGGTTACATTGTCTTTAACAAAGAAATGGATGTTTGATACTCTTTAGCAGTGAGAAGAGGTTAAAGAAGTTTGGGTAGAAATAGTGAGCAGAGTAACTGGATATGATTGTTAACTTAAATGTAGCCACCAGACTGTTAAGTTTCAGTTTGTCCTAAAATATTCATGACAAAATTTTGTCAGCATCTCTGCCTCATTTATCCGTGTCTAAGAATCTACAAAACAGTACTCTATCTGTAAGGCTGATATGTATATTATTAACATCTAGGCTCTTTAGATGATTTTTAAAACTAAAGTAATAGATATGTGGACACCAGATTAAAAAACCTGGCTTTGCTTTTCCCAGTTCAAATTTATATTAATAAAAACCTTCTCAAAGGCAGCCTCCTTGAGAATATGCGCAGACTACTGGAAACACTCAAGACAATAAGATTAAGAAGATTAATTGGCTGACTCAGCAAGAAAAGGAATTCAGGGAATTTGGTTCTAGAAGGGAACTAGAACAAGCAAACAAGATGAGCAACCATTTGTTGGAAGAAATAGAAGTTTTTAGTTTCAGGCATATTTAAATTGGGAAAGAGTGAGGTTTTTTCCCGGGAGCTAAGAGCATGATCAAAAGAACATGATCAAAAGCCTGGAGCTAAAAGGATATTACATGTGGAAAACAATGAAGCCAACTGCCTCACTGGAGGAGGTGGACAGGTGCAGTACGGCCAGATTGTAGAGGGTACTATACATGTTGGAATGAATGTTGAATGGAGCAAAGAGCTGTTGAAGTTTCTTTCTTTCCCCATTTTATTTAGACATAATTGACATACAGCAATATATGTTTTTTTTTTTTTCTGATGTGTCTCACTCTTTTTTTCCAGCTTTATTAAGGTATGATTGACAAATTAAAATTATATTACTTAGGGCTTCCCTGGAGGCGCAGTGGTTGAGAGTCCACCTGCCGATGCAGGGGACACGGGTTCGTGCCCCGGTCCGGGAAGATCCCACATGCCGCCGAGTGGTTGGGCCCGTGAGCCATGGCCACTAAGCCTGTGCGTCCGGAGCCTGTGCTCTGCAACGGGAGAGGCCACAACAGTGAGAGGCCCGCGTACCGCAAAAAAAAAAAAAAAAAATATATATATATATATATAACTTGGGTTGTACAATGTAGTTTCTTTCCTTTTTAAGATGCACAATAACATGATATATCATTTTTTTGTTTCATTTATTGGGTTGGCGAAAAGGTTCATTCGGGTTTTTGCGTAAGAGCTTACAGAAACCCGAAGGAACTTTTTGGCCATCTCTCTCTCTCTCTCTCTCTCTCTCTCTATATATATATATATATAGTTGTTGTTGTTGTTAACATCTTTATTGGAGTATAATTACTTTACAATGGTGTGTTAGCTTCTGCTTTATAACAAAGTGAATCAGTTACACGTATACATATATCCCCATATCTCTTCCCTCTTGCATCTCCCTCCCTCCCACCCTTCCTATCCCACCCCTGTAGCTGGGCAAAAAGCACCGAGCTGATCTCCCTGTGCTATGCAGCTGCTTCGCACTAGCGATCTATTTTACATTTGGTAGTGTATATATGTCCATGCCACTCTCTCACTTTGTCCCAGGTTACCCTTCCCCCTCCCCGTATCCTCAAGTCCATTCTCTACATCTGAGTCTTTATTCCTGTCCTGCACCTAGGTTCTTCAGAAACATTTTGTTTTTTGTTTTTTTTAGATTCCATATATATGTGTTAGCATATGGTATTTGTTTATCCTTTCTGACTCACTTCACTCTGTATGACAGACTCTAGGTCCATCCACCTCAATACAAATACCTCAATTTTGTTTCTTTTTATGGCTGAGTAATATTCCATTGTATATATGTGCCACATCTTCTTTATCCATTCATCCAATGATGGACACTTAGGTTGCTTCCATGGCCTGGCTATTGTAAATAGAGCTGCAATGAACATTGTGGTACATGACTCTTTGAATTATGGTTTTCTCAGGGTATATTCCCAGTAGTGGGATTGCTGGGTCGTATGGTAGTTCTATTTTTAGTATTTTAAGGAACCTCCATACTGTTCTCCATAGTGGCTGAACCAATTCACATTCCCACCAGCAGTGCAAGAGTGTTCCCTTTTCTCCACACCCTCTCCAGCATTTATTGTTTCTAGATTTTTTGATGATGGCCATTCTGACTGGTGTGAGATGATATCTCATTGTAGTTTTGATTTGCATTTCTCTAATGATTAATGATGTTGAGCATTCTTTCATGTGTTTGTTGGCATTCTGTATATCTTCTTTGGAGAAATGTCTATTTAGGTCTTCTGCCCATTTTCGGATTGGGTTGTTTGTTTTTTTGTTATTGAGCTGCATGAGCTGCTTGTAAATTTTGGAGATTAATCCTTTGTCAGTTGCTTCATTTGAAAATATTTTCTCCCATTCTGAGGGTTGTCTTTTGGTCTTGTTTATGGTTTCCTTTGCTGTGCAAAAGCTTTGAAGTTCATTTGGCCTCATATGTTTATTTTTGTTTTTATTTCCATTTCTCTAGCAGTTGGGTTAAAAAGGATGTTGCTGTGATTTAAGTCATACAGTGTTCTGCCTATGTTTTCCTCTAAGAGTTTGATAGTGTCTGACCTTACATTTAGGTCTTTAACCCCATTTGAGTTTATTGTTGTGTATGGTGTTAAGGAGTGTTCTAATTTCATTCTTTTACACATAGCTGTCCAGTTTTCCCAGCACCACTCATTGAACAGGTTGTATTTCTCCATTGTATACTCTTGCCTTCTTTATCAAAGATAAGGTGACCATATGTACATGGGTTTATCTCTGAGCTTTTTATCCTGTTCCATTGATCTATATTTCTGTGTTTGTGCCAGTACCATACTGTCCTGATTACTGTAGCTTTGTAGTATAGTCTAAAGTCAGGGAGCCTGATTCCTCCAGCTCTGTTTTTTTTCCTCAAGACTGCTTTGGCTATTTGGGGTCTTTTGTGTTTCCATACAAATTGTAAAATTTTTTGTTCTAGTTCTGTGAAAAATGCCATTGGTAGTTTGATAGGGATTGCATTGAATATGTAGATTGCTTTGGGTAGTATAGTCATTTTCACAATGTTGATTCTTCCAGTCCAAGAACATGATATCTCTCTCCATCTGTTTATATCATCTTTAATTTCTTTCATCATGGTCGTATAATTTTCTGCATACAGGTCTTTTGTCTCTCTAGGTAGGTTTATTCCTAGGTATGTTATTCTTTTTGTTGGAGTGGTAAATGGGAGTTTTTCCTTAATTTCTCTTTCAGATTTTTCATCATTAGTGTATAGGAATGCAAGAGATTTTTGTGCATTAATTTTGTATCCTGCTACTTTACCAAATTCATTGATTCACTCTAGTAGTTTTCTGGTAGCATCTTTAAGATTCTCTATGTATAGTATCATGTCATGTGCAAACAGTGACAGTTTTACTTCTTCTTTTCCGGTTTGGATTCCTTTTATTTCTTTTTCTTCTCTGATTGCTGTGGCTAAAACTTCCAAAACTATGTTGAATAATAGTGGTGACAGTGGGCAACCTTGTCTTGTTCCTGATCTGAGTGGAAATGGTTTCAGTTTTTCACCGTTGAGGACAATGTTGGCTGTGGGTTTGTCATATATGGCCTTTATTATGTTGAGGTAAGTTCCCTCTATGCCTACTTTCTGGAGGGTTTTTATCATAAATGGGTGTTGAATTTTGTCGAAAGTTTTCTCTGCATCTATTGAGATGATCATATGGTTTTTCTCCTTCAGTTTGTTAATATGGTATATCACATTGATTGATTTGCATATTTTGAAGAATCCTTGCATTCCTGGAATAAACCCCACTTGATCATGGTGCATGATCCTTTTTATGTGCTGTTGGATTCTGTTTGCTAGTATTTTGTTGAGGATTTTTCCATCTATGTTCATCAGTGATATTGCCCTGTAGTTTTCTTTGTCTGTGACATCCTTGTCTGGTTTTGGTATCAGGGTGATGGTGGCCTCGTAGAATGAGTTTGGGAGTCTTCCTCCCTGTGCTATATTTTGGAAGAGTTTGAGAAGGATGGGGGTTAGCTCTTCTCTAAATATTTGATAGAGTTCGCCTGTGAAACCATCTGGTCCTGTACTTTTGTTTGTTGGAAGATTTTTAATGACAGTTTCAATTTCAGTGCTTGTGATTGGTCTGTTCATATTTTCTATTTCTTCCTGGTTCAGTGTTGGAAGGTAGTGCATTCCTTTTTTTTTGCAGTACGTGAGCCTCTCACTGGTGCGGCCTCTCCCATTGTGGAGCACAGGCTATGGATGCGCAGGCTCAGTGGCCATGGCTCACGGGCCCCGCCGCTCTGCGACATGTGGGATCTTCACGGACCAGGGCACGAACCCATGTCCCCTGCATCGGCAGGTGGACTCTCAACCACTGTGCCACCAGGGAAGCCCAGGTTGTGCATTTCTAAGAATTTATCCATTTCTTCCAGATTGTCCATTTTATTGGCATATGGTTGCTTATAGTAATCTCTCATGATCGTTTGCATTTCTGCATTGTCAGTTGTTATTTCTTTTTCATTTCTAATTCTATTCATTTAAAGTGTCTCCCTTTTTTTCTTGATGAGTCTGGCTAATGGTTTATCAATTTTGTTAACCTTCTCAAAGAACCAGCTTTTAGTTTTATTGATCCTTGCTATCATTTTCTTCATTTCTTTTTCATTTATTTGTGATCTGATCTTTATGATTTCCTTCCTTCTCCTAACTTTGGTTTTTTTTTTTTTATTTCTCTAATTGTTTTAGGTGTAAGGTTAGGTTGTTTATTTGAGATGTTTCTTGTTTCTTAAGGTCAGATTGTATTGCTATAAACTGCCCTCTTAGAACTGCTTTTGCTGCATTCCATAGGTTTTGGGTCATTGTGTTTTCATTGTCATTTGTTTCTAGGTATTTTTTGATTTCCTCTTTGACTTCTTCAGTGATCTCTTGGTTATTTGTGTATTGTTTAGCCTCCTTGTGTTTGTATTTTTTACAGAGTTTTTCCTGTAATTTATATCTAGTGTTATAGCGTTGTGGTCAGGAAAGATACTTGATACAATTTCAATTTTCTTAAATTGACCAAGGCTTGATTTGTGACCCAAGATATGATCTATCCTGGAGAATATTCCACGAGTACTTGAGAAGAAAGTGTATTCTGTTGTTTTTGCATGGAATGTCCTATAAATATCAATTAAGTCCATCTTGTTTAATGTATCATTTAAAGCTTGTGTTTCCTTATTTATTTTCATTTTGGATGATCTGTCCGTGGGTGAAAGTGGGGTGTTAAAGTCCCCTACTATGATAGTGTTACTGTTGATTTCCCCTTTTATGGCTGTTAGTATTTGCCTTATGTATTGAGGTGCTCCTCTGTTGGGTGCGTAAATATTTACAATTGTTATAGCTTTTCCTTGGATCGATCCCTTGATCATTATGTAGTGTCCTTCTTTGTCTCTTTTAATAGTCCTTATTTTAAAGTCCATTTTGTCTGATATGAGAATTTCTACTCCAGCTTTCATTTGATTTCCATTTGCATGGAATACCTTTTTCCATCCCCTCACTTTCAGTCTGTATGTGTCCCTAGGTCTGAAGTGGGTCTCTTGTAGACAGCATATATATGGGTCTTATTTTTGTATCCATTCAGACAGCCTATGTCTTTTGGTTGGAGCATTTAATCCATTTACATTTAAGGTAATTATCAATATGTATGTTCCTATTCCCATTTTCTTAATTGTTTTGGGTTTGTTATTGTAGGTCTTTTCCTTCTCTTGTGTTTCCTGCCTACAGAAGTTCCTTTAGCATTATTGTGAAGCTGATTTCGTGGTGCTGAATTCTCTTAGCTTTTGCTTGTGTGTAAAGGTTTTAATTTCTCCATCAAATCTGAATGAGATGCTTGCTGGGTAGAGTCATCTTGGTCGTAGGTTTTTCTCCTTCATCACTTTAAATATGTCCTGCCACTCCTTTCTGGCTCGCAGAATTTCTGCTGAAAGATCAGCTGTTAACCGTATGGGGATTGCCTTGTGTGTTATTTGTTTTTTTTTCCTTGCTGCTTTTAACATTTTTTCTTTGTATTTCATTTTTGATAGTTTGAATAATATGTGTCTTGGCATTTTCTCCTTGGATTTATCCTGTATTGGACTCTCTGTGCTTCCTGGACTTGATAAACTATTTCCTTTCCCATATTAGGGATGTTTTCTACTATAATCTCTTCAAATATTTTCTCAGTCCCTTTTTTTTCTCTTCTTCTTCTGGGATCCCTATAATTCGAATGTTGGTGCATTTAATGTTGTCCCAGAGGTCTCTGAGACTGTCCTCAGTTCTTTTCATTCTTTTTTCTTTATTGTGCTCTGCAGTAGTTATTTCCACTATTTTATCTTCCAGGTCACTTATCCGTTCTTCTGCCTCAGTT
Organism: Delphinapterus leucas; assembly: GCF_059928025.1. Classification (NCBI taxonomy): domain Eukaryota; kingdom Metazoa; phylum Chordata; class Mammalia; order Artiodactyla; family Monodontidae; genus Delphinapterus; species Delphinapterus leucas. Next base: position 50,380,509 of record NC_143136.1, on the reverse strand, counting down.
ATTCTGCTATTGATCCCTTCTAGAGAATTTTAAATTTCATTTATTGCATTGTTCATCACTGTTTGTTTGCTCTTTAGTTCTTCTAGGTCCTTGTTAAACGTTTCTTGTATTTTCTCCATTTTCTTTCCAAGATTTTGGATCATCTTTACTATCATTATTCTGAATTCTTTTTCAGGTAGACTGCCTATTTCCTCTTCATTTGTTAGGTCTGGTGGGTTTTTATCTTGCTCCTTCATCTGCAGTGTGTTTCTCTGTCTTCTCATTTTGCTTAACTTACTGTGTTTGGTGTCTCCTTTTTGCAGGCTGCAGGTTCATAGTTCCCATTGTTTTTGGTGTCTGCCCCCAGTGGCTCAGGTTCGTTCAGTGGGTTGTGTAGGCTTCCTAGTGGAGGGGACTAGTGTCTGTGTTCTGGTGGATGAGGCTGGATCTTGTTTTTCTGGTTGGCAGGTCCACATCTGGTGGTGTGTTTTGGGGTGTCTGTGGTCTTATTATGATTTTAGGCAGCCTCTCTGCTAATGGGTGGGGTTGTGTTCCTGTCTTGCTGGTTGTTTGGCATAGGGTGTCCAGCACTATATCTTGCTGGTCATTGAGTGGAGTTGGGTCTTGATGTTGAGATGGAGATCTCTGGGTGATTTTCACTGTTTGATATTACGTGGAGCTGGGAGGTCTCTTGTGGACCAATGTCCTGAACTTGGCTCTCCCATCTCAGAGGCACAGCCCTGATGCCTGGCTGGAGCACCAAGAGCCTGTCCTCCACACGGCTCAGAATAAAAGGGAGAAAAAGAAAGAAAGAAGAAGATAAAATAAAATAAAGTTATTAAAATAAAAAATAATTATTAAAAAATAATTAAGACAGTAATAAAAAAGAAAGATAGAAGAGAGCAACCAAACCAAAAACAATTGCACCAATGATAACAAATGCTGAAAAGTATACAAAAAGAAAAAAAAAAAAAAAAGGACAGACAGAACCCTAGGACAAATGGTAAAAGCAAAGCTATACAGACAATATCACACACAGAAGCATACACATACACACTCACAAAAAGAGAAAAAGGGAAAAAAGAAATATATCGTTGCTCCCAAATTCCACCTCCTCAATTTGGGATGATTCGTTGTCTATTCAGGCATTCCACAGACGCAGGGTACATCAAGTTGATTGTGGAGATTTAATCCGCTGCTCCTGAGGCTGCTGGGAGAACTTTCCCTTTCTCTTCTGTGTTCGCACAGCTCCCGGGGTTCAGCTTTGGATTTGGTCCCGTCTCTGCATGTAGGTCACTGGAGGGCGTCTGTTCTTCGCTCAGACAGGATGGGGTTAAAGGAGCCGCTGATTCGGGGGCTCTGGCTCACTCAGGCTGGGGGGAGGGAGGGGTATGGATGCGGGGCGAGCCTGCGGTGGCAGAGGCTGGCATGACTTTGCACCAGCCTGAGGCGCGCCGTGCGTTCTCCCGGGGAAGTTGTCCCTGGATCACGGGACCCTGGCAGTGGCGGGCTGCACAGGCTCCCGGGAGGGGAGGTGTGGAGAGAGACCTGTGCTCACACACAGGCTCCTTGGTGGCTGCAGCAGCAGCCCTAGCGTCCCATGCCCATCTCGGGGGTCTGCGCTGATGGCTGCGGCTCACACCCGTCTCTGGAACTCATGTAGGCGGTGCTCTTAATCCCCTCTCCTCGCGCACCCCGAAACAATGGTCTTTTGCCTCTTCAGCAGTTCCAGACTTTTTCCCAGACTCCCTCCCAGCCAGACTGTGTTCACACAGCAAACCCCAGTCCTCTCCCTGCGATCCGACCGTAGCCCGAGCCTCAGCTCCCAGCCCTGCCTGCCCCGGCGGGTGAGCAGACAAGCCTCTCAGGCTGCTGAGTGCTGGTCGGCTCCGACCCTCTGTGCAGGAATCTCTCCGCTTTGCCCTTCGCACCCCTGTCGCTGCGCTCTCCTCCGTGGGGCTCTGCCCGCGAAGGGGCTTCTAGTGTGTGGAAACCTTTCCTCCTTCACAGCTCCCTCCCACTGGTGCAGGTCCCATCCCTATTCTTTGTCTCTGTTTTTTCTCTTTGCTTTTACCCTACCCAGGTACATGGGGAGTTTCTTGCCTTTTGAGAGGTCTGAGGTCTTCTGCCAGCGTTCAGTCGGTGTTCCATAGGAGCTGTTCCACATTTTGATGTATTTCTGATGTATTTGAGGGGAGGAAGGTGATCTCCACGTCTTACTCTTCCGCAATCTTGAAGCTCCCCCTCCAATATATAAACTTAAGGTGTACAACATAATGATATATCATTGATATATCGATATATGTATTGATACATTGATATATATAAAGGCCTTGTTACATAAAACAAAATGATTACCACAATAAGCTTAGTTAACATCCATCACCTCACATAGTTACACAATTTTTTTCTTGTGATGAGAACTTTTAAGATCTATTCTCTTAGCATCTGTCAAAAAAAAAAGAAAAAGATTCTATATTGTTGTTAATTATAGCTATCATGCTGTATATTACATCTGTTTGGCCTTGATTTCCGGTGGCCTCGGCCTGCAGCGGCTTGAAGCAGGGTTTCGGTTCCTGGCCAGAGATTGAGGTCGGGTCGCAGTGGTGAGAGCACCAAATCCTAGCCACTAGACCACTGGTCAGTGACAAGGCCCTGGCCCTTAGGATTTGCAGAAAAAGAATTCCCACAAAGATGGAATGTAGTGAAACAAGTAAAGTGTTTATAGAGAAGAAAAAAGAGTACAGTACATGTGGATAGACACACCACTGGACTCAGAGAGAGTCGAGACCTTGTGGCAGTTTAAATCACTTATATGGGGCATTTTTTCCCGGTTTCCTTTGGCCAATCATTTTGATTTGCCTGGTTCAGAGTTCGTATTTGGTATATCTCAGGATCCTTCCATGTGTGCATGTGCATCTCTTAGCTGAGATGGATTCTACCAAAGAGGCCTATGGGTAGTTAGCATCACTTACTATGGGGTGGCACCCTCTCCCTTTTTGAGCTCCAAGGAGCTTTTCTGCACATGTGTAGTCGGGGAGGTCCCCTGACTTCAGGAATGAGAAATATGTGGTCTCTTATCTTCTATCTGGACAGGGCCCAGCCTTCTCCCTTGATTGTCCTACTATTTTCGTCTTGGAGTATCAGTCCACAGAGAACGAACTCCAACTGTTTGCCCCTGCGGCCAATCTATCTCTTCCCTCAGCCTGATTTTGGGTTTTGGAATTTGGAAGGAAGTAACCAGGCTCAAGGAGATCAGCAATTACTGTTTTACAAAATTTTGATTTCATATACCAGTGAAGTTCCTAAAAATAATCTTGAGGACTAGCATATTGTTGTCAAATATTTATTTACCTACGGAAGGATTTAAAAGAAGCAACACCATATTCTATCGTCACTATTTCAAAAAAGAATTGAATTTTAACCTCAAATTATAGAGAGCACAAGTGTGTCCTTCCAGAGTAAAGGACAGAACATTAAAAATGAATAATCTTGGTGTTATTAAAGACTTACTGCATTGTCTTTATTTTCTCATTTCTTCTTGTACCGGTAAAACATTGTCACATGCCTGCATGTCTCCTCAGACTGATGGCTGAGATTTACTGAGCTAGGAGAATATCATAATTATTTGGGCATAAGATGATGAGAACCTGGGAAAGGAGGAGGAAGAACAAATGAAGGAAGGAAGATGATGATGGAAGAATGATAGCACTTGGCGACAGACTGAATGTAGAAGATAAAGGAAGAGAGTGAAAGATACCTACCAAAATTGTACTGTGCCCTTATAGTTTTTAATAGTTGGCATTGCACATAACATTGTCCTAATTCGTCTCATAACAGATCCTTTGGAATGCCATATCAATTGATTGCTGTCTTTCTGTCGTTTTCATCAGGACCAGAAACCAGAAATGCAATTTGCCAAACGTGTGAAGGTCATGTTTTTATTGGTGATTGATGAGTTAAAATATTTCTCCATCTAAAGGCAAACTGATCTTGAGTAAGATTTTAAAGGAGGCAAGAAATTTCATTTAAAGGAGGTTAGAAAGTTTGCTTTAGTGAACCACCATCATATAGTAGTATCAAGCTTTCACAGATTTTTTTTTTTAAAACAGTTAGCAGGATTTTTAGTGTTTAATATTGATGTTTTGTTCTTGAGTGAGATTTGCCATTTAGCAATTGCCAGGTTTTACTGTTATAGAGATTCTGATTCTTTTTCTTTTTCAATGGGCTGGTGCCATGATATAAAAAGAGGTATAAGAGTTTTTATATTTGTAGAAAAAGAGCAAAGATGCTTTGTGACTTTGGAAATTATATTTCAAGATTACTCACAAGAGGTTACCTTGTTTAGGAAAGAAGGTGAATTTTTTTTTTTCTTTTGAGCAGGAGATTTATTCAAAAATAGTTAATGCCAAATGTGTTCTTTGCTGAATGTTAATCTACAGCATTAATTTAAGATGTTCTTAATCTGTGATTCTGGACTGCTTTTAAATGTCAAACTCTGGAAAGGCTAAACTGGCTCACTCCACTGCTAGGTAATAGCTAGTATTGTCTTTGCTGTAGGGCATTTAAAATGAAATTTTGAGGTATATTGAAAAAAGTTCCCAGTTCACTTACTATACAATATCTTGGAATGTGAATATCTGAATGAAAAAAAATTCAATAAACAGCCGTGGAGTTATTTGCTGGAATTCACAGCACAATAAGGAGAAAAGTTTTGTGGCTTTGATCATAAAGGAAATGAATCATTTAATTTTACCCTTAGTGATGGTACACAGTTTCAGCACCCAGTAAGAAGTCTGTATACATTTAAATAACTTAAACAATTATTAGAAGAAAGTTGCTAGAAATAAATGACATTTATGTAAAGAGGAGACTGAGTTCGAACTGGTAGTGCTTTAAAATTTCCATAAGAGCAAATTCAAGTTCAGAACAAGGTTTAGGATTTAGTAACAATTAAAGCAATTTCAATCCCTTTGTGATAACTATATTCATCATTTAATCATTTTACAAGGAAAAGGATAAAAATGTTAATGTTGATTCCTATCACACTTGTGACTGAAAATTTTATTATATATTGTAAATACTTATGGCCCCAAATATAATGAAAATTTCTGCTGTGTTTGTCATCGCTGCAATAGCAGTATGAATCATACTTCAAATAAACATACTTCCTTTTTTGACCTTTTCCAAAGATGTTTTAAAGTACAAGAATGGCTCTTTTTTTTGGTCTGATGTCTCCAGACCTTTACTAATCACCTTGAAGGTGATTATTTTCTTAGTTGATCCTAGCCTCGCAAAAGAATTCTATCTAGAGATTTAAATATATTATTAATTTAGAAAATAAATTTCAAACTACTCATGCTGTTTTACCTAGAATTATTACATTATTAAGAGTAAATATCTTATTAAACTCAATAGGGAGCCGGAAAGTGAATAAACAAGATTTATTTCTAAGGGAGGTACCTGAGTGAATATAAAATAACTAACAAAAAATTAAAGTTAATAAAATGGGGCAGCTAAATCATATAAGTCAACAAAATTTATATTGAAAAGGCCTTGTAAATATTAACTTCGATTTTCCTAGATTGCCATATGGAATTGCTATTATTTGAAATCAAAACAAAACGTGTGAGATATCTGACATTTTACTTAAATTTATTTAAACAGAGTTTGTATGTTTTCTGAAACAGCTACAATTTTTGAGACACCGTTCCAAGTGCTCATATTTATTAGCCATTTAATCCTTACAACAGCACCATGACCTGGAAACCCTAGTTATGCCCATCTTCTAGATGAGGAAAGTACAATGTAGAGCTCCTAATGGACATATAGTGCTTAGCAGCTGTGTGGTTTTGGGTTTGAGTCATGTCACCTACTGAGAATTCTATTTCATGATTTATACTCATCCCCTGTAGTCCTTCTGTCACAAAGTACTATAATTTCATTATTTCTTCAGATTGTTCTTTCTTCTCCTTTTTTGGGTTCTTGCTACTTATACCTGAATAACCATCATATTATGGTCTCTTGGTTTAGTCAATCTCAGGCATCATTCTGAGGAATTTAGAGGATTTGTGATGAAATTTTAGTACCTATCCTCTTAACCTATTAATCTAGTTCTGGGTTAATCTAGTTTAAAAAATCGTTCTCACACAACAGCCATTATTTATATACTGTTAGAGGAGCCACTATTTGTAGTCACTTATTGGTACTTACCAAGGCACTTTATTACTTTATGATCTCCCAAATGGTCTCCCTGCATCTACTCTTGTTCTCTCTATTTTGTTCTTTATTATTCAGCTGCCGGAACTACTATTTTAGAATGTGAATTGGATCATGTCACTTCCTTTCCAAAATCCTTGCTCATTTGCATGCTTCATGTCTCACCTCTCCAGAGGCATTCTTTGACTCCCCTGGCTAAGGTACAGCTTACTGCTATCCTCTAATGGCAGTTGGTTCTTATCCTTCAGGATTCTAACTCTGGATCATGATTCTATATTTATTCATTTGTTTAATTTTTAAATGTATTTCTTATGCACCAAACTATGAGCTCACTGAGGACAGGGACTCTGTCTGCTTTGTTCACCAATGTGTTATCAGCATTCAGCACAGTCTTATGTGCACACTGGAGTCTCAATAAATATTTGTGGAATATGATTACAGTCTTATGTATTTCAGAGTTTTTCAATGATGGTGGCAGAAATATGAGCCTGAAGATTTGTAGAGTCCAAATTTGAGATGAGTTAGAGATAAGGAATGCAAAATCTCAAAAATGGTGGAGGTGGGACTATGTCTTTGAGAAGGCTGAACTCTATATTTCTGGCCCATTTTATTTTTCTACAAATTATCATTATTATTTTTGTGGTACGCGGGCCTCTCACTGTTGTGGCCTCTCCCGTTGCGGAGCACAGGCTCCGGACGCGCAAGCCATGGCTCACGGGCCTAGCCGCTCCGCGGCATGTGGGATCTTCCCGGACCAGGGCATGAACCCGTGTCCCCTGCATCGGCAGGCGGACTCTCAACTACTGTGCCACCAGGGAAGCCCTGTACAAATTATTTTAAACAAGGAAGAAGTTGAAAAGATCATCATAGGAGCAAAAACCTTGTCTTCATGCAAAAACCAGTAGTGATAGTGAAGGGGATCAGAATATGCTACCCCAAAATATGCCACTTAATAAATATAAGGATTATTTTGAGCTGAAGGCAATTAAGAAACAGTACATGCAGAAAGAGGTCTCTGCCCTTCCCCTTTCTGTCTAAAAGCAAGACAAAAATTTCCCTTTTGGAAGATCTTCCTCTCCCGTCTCCTGTACCAGGAGGAGAAAAACAACTATTATCACTGGAGTCAGAAAGCATTGAGCTGGATCTGCATGCACAACCCTTACTAAAATCACCTCTGTTGAACTCTACTTTCTTCCAAATGTTTACCTTTGCACAATTTACCATGCTAGAAACCCAAATCCCTTTTCCTTTGTCTTATCAATTCTTAACAAATTTATTGCCTTTTGTTAAACTGGTATGGAAGGACCCTGCCCCTCCCCCACCCCCGAATCTAATGGCTTCTGTAGGTTTTCATTTCTTTTCTATGAAGACCTCCATGCACATAAAAAAATTAAAATATTAACAAATAAAATTTGTATTCTTTTTCTCCTGGTAATCTGTCTTTTGTCACTTTAATTTACAGGCCTCAGGTACTAAACCTAAGAGGGTAGAGGAAAAAAAACTTTTTCCTCCCCTACAATAGTAAGTCTTAGATGATTTCTAGCTGTATGAACAATTAGAATTATGGCTCTTGCTTTCTGGATAAGGAGATGAGGGCTTGCCAGATCTGGCCTCTTGCCTGATAGCCATAAATTTGAGATGTCTGTTTGCACTGCATTAAATTTCTTTGCTATGCTACATGGGCTCCTTTGCTAGGACCTCCTAGCCTTTCACTGTTTGTTTCTCTCCTTTGTCTAATGGGTACGTGTGGCTAGTTAAATTTAAATTACTAGAAATTGGCTAGTGGCTACCCTGTTGGACAGTGCAGATGTTGAACACATCCATCATTGCAGGAAGTTCTATTGGATAGCACTGCCTTAGGTTGTTCCTAAAGGACTTGGACTATAAGTAGACATAACAGTACAGCTTCTTAGCCTTGTGTTCAGGTGGCTATATTACCTTCTTGGCATCTAAATAAAATTTACAGTCACATAGGCTGAGCTAATGGAGCAATAATCCATATTTAATTGTCACATACTTTTGACAGATAATGAAACTGATAAAATATGAACTACCCGTATAAAGCACTGAGGAGCAGGAGTTGTTTGGCTTAGATATAAAGAAAGAGGAGAGGGCTTCCCTGGTGGTGCAATGGTTGAGATTTCGCCTGCTGATGCAGGGGACACGGGTTCGTGCCCTGGTCCGGGAAGATCCCACATGCCGCGGAGCGGCTAGGCCCGTGAGCCATGGCCACTGGGCCTGCGCCTCCGGAGCCTGTGCTCCGCAACGGGAGAGGCTGCAACAGTGAGAGGCCCATGTACCGCAAAAAAAAAAAAAAGAGGAGATGATATTACTACAGTGTTCAGAGGAAAGGGAAATCAACTGTAGATATGTCATGCCAGGGTTGAGTTGGCTGATCCTGGCTGGCCAGGCAGGTGTCCATTTCCTCCCATGCCATTCCTGACCTCCCCAGTGAAAGAGATCTAGATGAAACAGCACAATTGTTTTGACAAAGATCTAGAAGCAGTAATAGTTGTTTGGTGTATGAGATTGATCTAGGAATTGTGTGGTTGATAGTGCTAGCTGCAGTTACTAATAAATGAGGCTAAATGTAGCAAAATAATATATCTTTTGTTTTGCAAAACTTTCTTAAAGAAAAGCCATAGGTGAGGTTAGAGAGGTTAAGCCTATGGCATTTCCTCCAGCAAAATCTCAAGAAAAGATAAACTAGGTAGTTAAATAATCCTAAGGGTTAGATTACATGAGCAGTCCAACTTGCTTTAAGTAAGTATTTAAACAATTCTTGTTAAATGACTAATCTGTTTTCTATTTATAACTTTATTCAGATTTACCACCATAATGAATGTTCAGTCAACAACTTTTCACCCACCATGATGACTCTTGAAAAATTATACCATTTTGACCAATGATTCTTCTTCTTTTTACCCCCTGAAACAACTTGTTCACCAAAAGATACATTAAATAAATATACTATAAAAAGTGACATTTCAACATTATGGTATCAGGCAAAGACACATTCAACAATCGACTTGACATAATTTCTGGACAGAGGTTATCATATGGAACATATTTGAATTGCCTGCCATTTATGGATGAATCCAAAATATTTTGCTTTGTGTGTGTAGGGGAGGGAAAAATATCTGTCCACTCTAACCTCCTAGGTTCTCTCTGGCTGGGACCCTGACTGACAAAAGACAGATTAAGAAGGGAAAAGCATACAAGTTTCTTTCATATAAGTTTTATGTGACATGGGAAGCTTCAAAAGGAGTGAAGACCCAAATAAATGGCTAAACCTGAGTATTTTTATACTAGGTTAAATGAAGAGTGTAAAGTTATGGAAAAATGTGTTAGGACAAAGGGTATGAGCTAAGGCTATAAACTGGGGGAAATTAGCAAGGGCTGTTCATTCACATTCCTCTCCAGGTCCTTCCATCTTTAGGGATAAGGTTGATCCATTCCTCTGGGTATAGGGAGGGCACCTCTCACATGAGGGTTACATGACCTGCTTCAGGAGAGAAAAGAAAGTCAAAGAGTCCTTTCTGGGCCTGCCATTTGTCAAAGTCCTTCAGTTTAAAACAAGCTGCCAAGGCACCTGATTTTAAGATAGCGTGTTCTGAACTCCATGGTGTGCATACTCTAAGGAGAGAGTTGAAGATGTAGTATCTTCTGTGAATCTTCAGTCTTTCATGCCCTCCCATACTTAGCCTATATTTTGCCCAAAAAGTGGTTCTTTTGGCATATAATTTTAAATGCCGTTGAAGTGCAAAATAATCATGAGCCTCCAAATCTGAAAGATTGGTGAAGAAAATGTTTCAGAAATAAGAAAAAAGGACAAGTACAATAGCACTGCATTTTATATACAAGCTGTATTTGTTTCCTTTCAAATTGCTGTTTATTACTAATATAAACACGTTTTCATTCAACTGATATATTTTTCTAGCTGTGAAAATTGAGTATCTTGTGTTGAGATGAAACACATCACAATTTTCCCATTAAATTTAATGGAAACACTTAAAATTTTTTTTTAAAGCTCTTTACTTAACGCAGGGTTTTCAAGCACTAATGAAAATCATTAAGCAGGGGATAGGTGTACTTGAAAAACAACACTTTGATTGGGACATGTAATGACTACTAAGCCCTGTAGAAGATCCTGCAGTTTGAGAAGCCATCACTATAAATGAGAAGTCTGGACAGTTTTGTCATCATTTCTGCCTAATATTTATCTAGGTTGAATTCTTTTGCCATAAAGCTGTCAGATTTTCCACTCTGCTTTCTATCTCCCACTTCTTATGGGCTCTGACAAGAGTTAGCAACTTCACCCGCCTTTGCTAAATTAACATTATTCTCACTGCAATTCACAACATTTATGAAATAATACAGATGGTTGAGAGTCTTCTCTTTTTTTCCCACATTTAAAATTATTCACCACAAATCCTTGCTTTATGTTATTAAGTCAGTAAAAAGTTTTGCTTTAAGCTATTTTTTTCTCAAGAAATGTTTAAAAAAAGACCAAAATACTTTTGAAAAATCCTTTGCTATTCCTCAACGCACTTGTTTCTTAACATCTTATTTCTCAAAATAAAACAAGGGCAATTTAGATAGTATAAAGCTATACAACTATGTATGTACATATAATTATATATAAATATAGCTATAACTATATATGTATATATTTTTTCCTTTCTAAAATGTGTAGGCCATATTTTTCATATTGCTTTAAAAAATCCTGTTTAGTTCTTCTGATGTATGTAAATATGTGTCAGTAAATCTGGTTTCCTGAGCTAAATTTTGGGGGCTAAATAACTCAATAAACTTTTATTGTGGGTGGATACGAAATGTGGCCTGCTTCTCCATAAGTAACTCTTCTTGTATACAATGGAAGAACCCTTTATTAGTCAGGACTAGTGGTCATTTTATTGTGGTCATTTATTTGTACCTCTAATACTCTTAAGGAGAGGAAGACAAAGAGAAAATAAAATTATCTCACTCAGTTATTTATTTGATGGAGGAGGAAAGTTAAAGTTAATGACTAATGAGATATATATGACTTCCTGGTCATAGATTGTTGAATAGCAATTTGTAGGTCTAAAATGTGAGACATCATTAATTTCATCAAAAATGATTTTAATCAATGATTGTATCATGTTGCATTGCACAAAATAAGCTTTCAGTAAATATTAACATCAGTTTGTACAAACTTATATATTATCTACTTTAATAGGCATTTTATTAAATGTATGTAATAATGTGAAAGACATTAATATTAAAATTAAATTGTGAACATTCTGTATCACATTACCATAAATATCATTGTTTAGGTACCAAAAATGTGTCTTCAAGTAGTTTCATCTGATTTACTTCTGAGAGTAACTTTTATTTAGGGGCATTTTAAAATATAAGAGCTTGAATTTTAAGTATTTAGGCTGTGCCTGCATGAGTTAGCTAACTAAAGCAGGAATGAAAAATATTTTGGTTTTTATCTGGGTAGCTTTAGACCAAAACACATCCATTAGTAGGGAAAATTTTTTTCAAACTAAGCTTTTAAAGGGCTTATGTTGGCTGAATTAGCTGTCTAGTTTCTACATTCACTCATTTATTATCGTTATATGGTACATTCAGAAAACAATATTAACTGTCTGATTAATCCTATGGAAAATCTCTAATATTTCTTAAATTTGTGGGTATAATTTTTCTGAATTAGTGCTTTTAAAAATTCAAGCTCATTCAATAATAACACAATAAATCATTATAATTAACTCCAGTGCAATTCTATGCTAAGAAAAATATTTTATTTGGATAAAATATTTACTCAAACTTATACATCATAAATTAAATATTTATAATAAAGTATAAAATAGATTGTTACCCAAACAAATAGAAAATTCAGTTGTTTATTGAACACTCGACATGATACAACCTGATATTTTAAAAATAGAATTATTTCATTTTCATTGCTGTTTCCTTAAAGACGTTTGAATTGCATCGTTTGAGTCGCATCGTTTGAACTGCATCATTAAGAGTTTTATAGAACATGAATATCTTCTTTAAGGATTAAAAAAACCAACAGAAAACAGAGTCTATTGCCTGCTCTCTATAGGATAAAGTAAAAATGGGAGAGGGGATTTGACTTTGAGTTAAGACGGATTATGTGTTAGTCACTGTCCTTTAGAGAGTAAACCTCAATTAATTTTTCCAACAGCCATTTGAGGTAATTTTGTCTCCATTTTACACAGGAGAAAACTGAAGTTCAGTGTGGTTAATTAATTTGCTCAAGGTCACAGAGTTAGTAAATGGTGGAATCAGCATTTGAACACAGTTACATCTGATACCATGTTTTTTATACTGTAGGGGAGCAAAATTTGCCACCCCAAAATGTGTCTCTTTGGCATGAAGATTAATTTAGGCTGATTAGTTTTAAGACCCAAAAGACTCAGGAAAAACCTTTGACCTTTCCCCTAACGGCTTAAAAGAATGTAGTTAGAAGACCTGTTCCAGGAAGGGAGCTATCACCATAGATAAGCACAGTATCAACTAGGAATGGTAGATGGGAGGAACCTAGCAAAGTCTAGTTTTAAAAATTTCTCTCTGTGTCCCATAGTCTCTGCATGCCCAGCAAACATTTGTTTACCAAACATGTGCTTTTCCATCTCTATGTGAATTGCCTATCTCCCTTTTGAAGTCTCAAACCACTACCCACAACATCCTCTTTTGTCTTTAGCTGAAGATGGTATTTAAGATGAGGGTTTTAGGCATTTTGGTGAGTTACTCAGGTTTCCTGGGTCTTTCCCATGTATACATGTTTTTAAACTTCTGTTTGATTTCTTCCTGTTAATCGATCTCACGTCAATTTAATTCTTAGACCAGCCAGAAGAACCTAGAAGGACAGAGGGAAATATTTTCCTCCTTGACAACACCTTAACTTTTCCTTCATTCCTTAATTATTGAAAAGACATCTTGAAATTAGCTTTTGACAAAACAGAATGTCATTTCAGTTTCACATAATAAAGAATTAACTTTTTAAGCACTCATCTAAGACTGCCTGGAGAGTTGCCCCAAGTTTCCACAGCTACTTGTTTGATCCACCCTATTTCGCCACTGTGATCTCTTTTTGTCTTCAGCACGGCCCTGTGAATTAGGCACTATTTTCCTTTTAGAAACTGGAAAACAGATGGAGAGGGAAAAAAGTGGCTTGCCCAAGGTGGTGTTCAGACAAAAGCCAGATAACTAGGACTCTAACTGAAGTCTTTTGTCCTTACCTCCAAAGGCCTTTTCACCACACTTCAGTAAAGACACTGGGAGAAGTAAACAGACCCTATGGAATGCAAAAACTGAAACAAGGTCTAGGTGATTTAATGGAACCCCTCTTGTTTACCTGTTGACTCCTCCTACTACTACTACTACTAGAAATTGGCATTTACTAAGCTCATCAGTCTACTGAATATCTTATCATTATTTCTCACTTAATCTTTACAACAAATCTATGAACTTCCCTGTTTTGGAAATGAAGAAATTTAGTCATTTAGACAGTAAAAAATTTCACACAATTGGAAGAGCTAAGTTTTAAATAAAAAACAATGTGACTCTAAAGTTCTTGCAAGTAACCACGAAACATATTCTATCTTTAAACTCTCATATTCGTTCTTAATTATTCCCTCTTTAGCAAACTATTTCTAATGGTGCCAACTGGACATGTTCCCCTTAAATCTATATAATGCCAGGTTTGTATCTTTATTTTGAAGTCATCTTCTTGGTTTTTGAAGTTATTTACATATTTAATGTATCGCCCATACTAGACCCTAATCTTCCCAAGAACTTGTCAGAGCTCTGAGTTAGCCAAGAGACTTTATATGTACCCACCTCAATTTGATGAGAGGCTCCACTTCTTAGGTGCAATTTTGGGATTCTCAGAATTCAGCTGTAGAGACCTGGGACCCTCTTTAGCAAATGAGGATTTTAATAGAGTGTGATTGGATTGAAGAGTTATAAAAGGCATAAGGAGATTATTTTAAAATACTGTTGGCATTTGTTCTTACAGTCTTGTTAATCAAAAAATCTAAAATAACAAAAGGTAACTAAATCCTCAGCTCTTTTTCATTCAGGCAAAGTCAATTTTCTAAAAACCACCTGAGAAAGTTAAAAGGAGATGGATGGCTAACAAAGGACAATCTAAAACCAAATTCCACTCTGACAATGCTATGAGTAATGCTTAATGGCTTTCTATTAGTCATAGGGTTGTGAACAAAATCTTTACCAGAACCTCCAAGTCTATGTATTTTCCAGCCTCTTATTTCTTCACCATTTTCTCAGTTCTTAAACTCTCCATGTGCTCTCTACCAAGAAACTTTGCACATTCTGTTCCCTCTGTCTGAGTTCAACATGATATTCTCAGAAACTCACACTTCAGTCAATTTAATTATTTTCTGTATACCTGTTCTATGCAAGGCAGTGAGAGATTTGGGACACAACAACATAGTTCTTGTCTCAGAGTAATTAATGTCTTGTTGGGGAAAATATGTATAAATATCTTAAAAATGAATTAAAGAGACATTATAATTCAGGGAACTAATAGAAGCAATATCACAAGGTACTTTGTGATTTGATGTCCAATAAATAGTACTATTAGGCATAGCACTTAGTTTGGTAGTCTCAAGTTTCTTGAACTCTCTCAATAAAGTAAAAAGGTCACAATAGCCTACTTCACAGTAATACACGTTTGAATAAAATCCACTTGATGACTGGCCCTCATCCTTCTTCGGTGGGTGGGAGGAATGTAAAGCTAGGTAGGAAATGTGACTGGCAAATTGGGGTGGATGTCTCTGAGTCCTCAGTTTTCTCCCCAGAATGGACTGATAGAAGGGGCATGAACTAACTTGGAGATTCTTGGAATCCCTTCCACTGTCTTGGAAATTCCAGATAGAGTTATCCCTGTTCATATTTAAGCTTGAGTTTATAACTACCTATAAGGTGTTGCCAAAGCATACTGAGACTAGAAGACTTTAGTGTGCACAGTTAGGCTAATAGAACTCAGGATGGCTAGCTCTGCAGGCTTACACACTTTATTAACCATTACCATAACGTACCCATATTTTATGTGATTGATTTTTTTGATGCCAGTTATTGCATTATGTCAGTATAAATTTTTTCATTTTTAGTTAAATGTAGTATTAAACTCACATGTTTGTTGCAAAAATCAAATGAAATAATCAGCATTAAAGCACCATGGTATAGCCTGACACATAGGAAAAACTCAGTCATTGTTAGTTTTTACTATTATTGGTAAATGTTTGAATAGCTGGCTCAAAGCACATCTATTAGTGATGCTAGTTGAGATATTTAACAACTGCTATGGCATGCACACTCTCCATTCAGAACAAACATGGCCCAAAGCATTAACCCGTTATTCTCCCATCATGGGGAGGTTCATGAGATCCCATGGGAAGGGCTGGGTGGTTGCAGAATTTAAGGGGGACACTGGAGGTTCAAGCCAGTGATTCAATTGGTACAGAAGTATTTCAGTATTTTTTTTTTTTTTTTTTTGCGGTACGCGGGCCTCTCACTGCTGTGGCCTCTCCCGTTGTGGAGCACAGGCTCCAGACACGTAGGCTCAGCAGCCGTGGCTCACGGGCCTAGCCTCTCCGCGGCATGTGGGATCTTCCCGGACCGGGGCACGAACCCGTGTCCCCTGCATCGGCAGGCGGACTCTCAACCACTGCGCCACCAAGGAAGCCCTATTTCAGTATTTTTAATTGCTGCATTTTGCTGTATATTACAGAGTATGAAAATATGTCTTTTCTTTCTCACCTTAGTTTTGGTATTGCACATTTTTATTTCTACTTTGGCCAATCGTACCTGATTGGTCATGTTTCTCAAGTTTGAAGAATGTCCATATTCTTTTCTTTTTAATTAAAAAAAATCATTTTGAAATAATTTCATACTTTTAAAAAGTTCCAGAAATAGCACACAGAATTCCCCTATGTCTTTTCAGGCATTCCGAATGTTAGCATTTTATGTAGCACAGTAAAATTATAAAACTCAGAAAATTAACATCGATATAATAATATCTAATCTAAGGACCTTTAAAAAATTTCATCAGTTAGATAATAGTATTGGTATTGTCTATCATGATCTTGACACTTTTTAAATATTGGTGAGTTATTTTAGAGACTGTCACTCAATTTGAGTTGTCCTGTTGCTTCCTCATGATTATATTCAGTGATGAGTTTTTGTCAAGAGTATCACAGAAATGTTTTTGCGTTCTTAGTACATCACATCAAAAGGCAAATGATGACAAATTTGTCCCATTATGCCTGATCAAATTTTATCACCTAATTAAGGTGGTGTTTGCCAGGTTTCTCTCCCATAAAGTTACTATTTTGTTTCCATTTTTGAAGAGATATTTCGAGACTGTAAATATCCTCTTTCTCATCACACTTTTGCCCACAATTTTAGTATCAGTTGATGATTCTTGACTGAAAAAATTTTACTGTGGTATTTTAAAAATGGTGATTTTCCATTTCCATCTTCTTTGTACCTGTATTAACTGGAATCCTACTTTAAAGAAGAGCTTTCTCTTGTATTCTATTTATTCATTACTTTATTTATGTCAGTCTGTACTCATGGATTCTTATTTTATTCTATAGATTATAATCCATTACTATCATTATTTATGTTGTTCAAATTTGCCTATTACCCATAGGAAGTTGGGTCCTACGTCTTGACATGTTGTTATCCTTTCTGCGTTTGCATGTGTGTGCATAGTTCCTTGCTTTCTGGAACTACAAGATGCTCTAGGCCAATCTTGTGCTTTCACTAACCCAGTCCTGGAATCAGCCATTTCTCCAGAGTTGAGGTTCTTTTTGCTGAGGAATAGTACTTAAAAACCAAGATCTAGGTACTAGGTGTGTGTATTGGTATGGGGGTATCATTGCTTTTAGACCCTCTAAGTGGACAGAGTGAGGAAATATATGAATGTATACATACACATTTAAGTCTCTTTATCTGTCTGTCTATCTCTATCTCTATCTTTCTATCTATCTATCTATCATCTACCTATCTACCTTAAAAAAAACCCATGAATTTATATTGATAGCTCCAATTCCAGTCTAATACTATTTGCTTCATTCTATCTTTCCCTCTTTCCTTATCTGTAGCTCTATTCTCTGACAGGAAGGAACATGGCCTTCATTATTCATAATATATTTATGAATTTGCTCAATCCTGAAATACTTAAAAGTAGTTTCTGAATTGCTAATCCATACACCTGTGTAAACAAACCTACTTATTAGAGAGTGGTATTTGAATACTGTTTTAAGAGTTTACAGTCAAAATACTGTTTTCCAAAGTTACTTGATAGTTTATTTCCCTCCCTCTGCTTCCATATGGTTAAGTTATTCATTGGTAATACAGTTAAGATCATCTGTTTCTGTCTGCATGCAGTTTTAATCATTTATTAATACTTGTGATTTTAATTGTTTATTAATTGGAATATGTAAAACATTTGAAATGATTCTAAAAGTCAAATTGTAAACAAGATAAACTTAGAAAAGTATCATTCTCTCCACACCTTCTACTCTGTTTCTATTTTTTAATTCATTTTACCCCATTTCCATTTACTCCTTGTGGGTAACCAGTCTCATTAGATTCTGGTTTAACTTTCCTGTGTTTTATTTTGCACAGATGGGTAGATACATGTATACGTTTTTATTTCCTCTTCTTTCTTACAAGAAAGTAGTATACTATTTAGTCTTTTGTACTTTGCCATTTTTCACTTAACAACATATCTGGGAAATAATTTGTGTCAACACATAGAGACTTTTCCCCATTTTTTCATAGCTGCATAATACTCCATTGTGTCAATGTTCCATATTTCATTATATTTCTCTCCTATATATAGGCATATAGGTTGTTTCCAATATTTTGCAACTGAAAACAGAGCTGAGTAGAATAACTTTCTGCACTTGCATTTTTTTTTGAATTTTATTTTATTGTATACAGCAGGTTCTTATTAGTTACCTATTTTATACAAATTAGTGTATATATGTCAATCCCAATCTCCCAATTCATCCCACCCCCACACCCCCTGCTTTCCCCACCTTGGTGTCCATATGTTTGTTCTCTACAGCTGTGTCTCTATTTCTGCCTTGCAAACTGGTTCATCTGTACCATTTTTCTAGATTCCACATATATGCATTAATATACGATATTTATTTTTCTCTTTCTGACTTACTTCACTCTGTATGACAGTGTCTAGTTCCATGCACGTCTCTACAAATGACCCAATTTCCCTTCCTTTTTATGGCTGAGTAATATTCCATTGTAGATATATACCACATCTTCTTTATCCATTCATCTCTTGATGGGCATTTAGGTTGCTTCCATGACCTGGCTATTGTAACTAGTGCTGCAATGAACATCGGGGTGCATGTGTCTTTTTGAATTATGGTTTTCTCTGGCTATATGCCCAGTAGTGGGATTGCTGGGTCATATGGTAATTCTAGTTTTAGGTTTTTTTTTTTTTTTTTGCGGTACGCGGGCCTCTCACTGTTGTGACCTCTCCCGTTGTGGAGCACAGGCTCCTGACGTACAGGCTCAGTGGCCATGGCTCATGGGCCTAGCCGCTCCGCAGCACGTGGGATCTTCCCAGACCGGGGCACAGACCTGTGTCCCCTGCATGGGCAGGCGGACTCTCAACCACTGCGCCACCAGGGAAGCCCCTAGTTTTAGTTTTGTTTTTTTTTTTAACATCTTTATTGGGGTATAATTGCTTTACAATGGTGTGTTAGTTTCTGCTTTATAACAAAGTGAATCAGTTATACATATACATATGTTCCCATATCTCTTCCCTCTTGCGTCTCCCTCCCTCCCACCCTCCCTATCCCACCCCTCCAGGTGGTCACAAAGCACTGAGCCGATATCCCTGTGCCATGCGGCCACTTCCCACCAGCTATCCACCCTACGTTTGTTAGTGTGTATATGTCCATGACTCTCTCTCGCCCTGTCACAGCTCACCCTTCCCCCTCCCCATATCCTCAAGTCCGTTCTCCAGTAGATCTGTGTCTTTATTCCTGTCTTACCCCTAGGCTCTTCATGACATTTTTTTTTCTTCTTAAATTCCATATATATGTTAGCATACGGTAGTTGTCTTTCTCTTTCTGACTTACTTCACTCTGTATGACAGAATCTAGGTCCATCCACCTCACCACAAACAGCTCAGTTTCGTTTCTTTTTATGGCTGAGTAATATTCCATTGTATATATGTGCCACATCTTCTTTATCCATTCATCCAATCATGGACACTTAGGTTGTTTCCATCTCCTGGCTATTGTAAATAGAGCTGCAGTGAACATTTTGGTACATGACTTTTTTTGAATTTTGGTTTTCTCAGGGTATATGCCCAGTAGTGGGATTGCTGTGTCGTATGGTAGTTCTATATTTCATTTTTTAAGGAACCTCCATACTGTTCTCCATAGTGGTTGTATCAATTTACATTCCCACCAACAGTGCAAGAGGGTTCCCTTTTCTCCACACCCTCTCCAGCATTTGTTGTTTGTAGATTTTCTGATGATGTCTATTCTAACCCTTGTGAGGTGTTACCTCATTGTAGTTTTGATTTGCATTTCTCTAATAATTAGTGATGTTGAGCAGCTTTTCATATGCCTCTTGGCCATCTGTATGTCTTGTTTGGAGAAATGTCTATTTAGGTCATCTGCCCATTTTTTGATTGGGTTGTTTGTTTTTTTTTAATATTGAGCTGCATGAGCTGTTTATATATATATTGAAGATTAATCTTTTGTCCCTTGATTCATTTGCAAATATTTTCTCCCATTCTGAGGGTTATCTTTTTGTCTTGTTTATAGTTTCCTTTGCTGTGCAAAAGCTTTTAAGTTTCATTAGGTCCCATTTGTTTATTTTTGTTTTTATTTCCATTACTCTAGGAGGTGGGTCAAAAAGTATCTTGCTTTGATTTATGTCAAAGCGTGTTCTTCCTGTGTTTTCCTCTAAGATTCTTATAGTGTCTGGTCTTACATTTAGGTCTTTAATCCATTTTGAGTTTATCTTTGTGCATGGTGTTAAGGAGTGTTGCACTTGCATTTCTATTTCTCAATCTTTTAAAAGAAAAAATTATCCAGCCTTGTATTTACTTACATTTTTATAATGTTACAAAAATATGTGTATGTATAATGGTAGACAGACGCTTAATTCTTGTAACTCTAACACAACTATAAAATCATAACAAATTTATACATTAAATATCAATCAAACCATAAAAGCAAATAAAATTCAAATTAGCAATACCAATTTAATATGATAGAGGGTAGTGTTTACCTGAAATTGAACCATATTTTATAAGAAGAATTTTGGTAATGATGGCTATGGTGTCATATCTAGTTGATGACTCCCTTCTCCTACTATTTCTTTTCTGTGCACTGAGAAACTTTATTTGTATAGTAACCCTGTGATTCCATTTGGCTTCACTTGGCATCAGTTTGGTATTATGTTCACTTGTGTCCCTATATTTTTAGTCTATAACAACTAAAGCTGTAAATTTTCTACTTTAGGATATATATATTTTTTCACATCAAACTCATCTCATTCTATCAAATACTTTATTATTCTGTAAAATTCTTTCAACTGTGAATGATCCTTACAAAATATAAATTTGACTTTATAACTAGTAAAATAATTTAATTCAACGCAGAATTAAAAGCAGGATGATTTCATTCTCACATGAAGACATGCCAACTTTATGGCATCCAGACATGCTTATCAACTCATTAAATGTTTATTGCTATTTCTGCTTCCAGAATGTTGGTGGAAATACCTATTACAAATACCTAGAAATGCTTGAGAAAATATAGCAAAATATTAAAAAATATATGCATGGATGGACTTAAAGGAGTATAAGGGAAATCCTTAGGTGCCAGAGCAAATAGGAATATGAGTGTTAGAGAGAAAGATAGAGACATGGATAATGAAAGCCTGGAAGAGGTCTTAGGCCAGGTAGCAACTAGAGCCTTGCATCTGAACACCTATACTAGGATATGGGGGTAGGCCTTGGGCTCTGAAGGTGCAGAATTGGAGGCAGGACCCATGCATAATGCCCTGACTATTGAAAAGGTATACTACACAAGAAAGGACTAAAAACATCCACCCATCTGGGTGGAGACTGAAGGAGATAAAAAGGAAGATTTCCTTTTTTATCTGGGTTTGAGAGAAAGTTCCTATGAGAAATTTAAACGGTCTATCCTTCAAAAGGATTTGGAATTTCAGTTATAGTATCCTGATGGTTTAGAAAATTCTAAACTGAGAAATTAACATAAAAATGTATCCCTGGCACAAAAAGAGACATATAGATCAAGGGAACAGGATAGAAAGCCCAGAAATAAACCCACACACCTATGGTCAATTAATCTATGACAAAGGAGGCAAGAATATACAATGGAGAAAAGACAGTCTCTTCGATAAGTGGTGCTGGGGAAACTGGACAGCTACATGTGAAAGAATGAAATTAGAAAATTCTCTAACACCATATACAAAAATAAACTCAAAATGGATTAAAGACCTAAATGTAAGACCAGATATAAAAGTCCTAGAGGAAAACACAGGCAGAACTCTCTTTGACATAAATCGCAGCAATATCTTTTGACCCACCTCCTAGAGTAATGGAAATAATAACAAAAATAAACAAATGGGACCTAATGAAACTTAAAAGCTTTTGCACAGCAAAGGAAATCACAAACAAAATGAAAAGACAGCCTACAGAATGGGGGAAATGATTTGCAAATGATGCGACCAAGAAGGGCTTAATTTCCAAAATATACAAACAGCTCGTAAAACTCAATATCAAAGGCTCCTGAAGGGAGAAGCCGCTGCCGCCGCAGGCGGCGGGGTAGGCTGAGGGAGGAGCGGAGCCGAGGGGTGGGGGAGGCGGAAACGCCAGCGGGACCGGCGGCGGAGCGCGAGCGGGCTGAGCATCGGAGAGCGAGCGGCAGGCCGGCAGGGCAGGCGCGGAGCGGAGCCGAGAGCCAGGGCGCAGCCGCCGCCGTCCCCGGGCCGCACAAAGGGCCGAGGCTGGGGCGGTAGCCTCAGCGCACGAGCCTGCAAGCGGCGCCTGCCAGGGCCCCGGGAGAGCGCGGCGCGGGAGGCTATGGCCGGCTACGTGCCGGGTCAGCAGCCGGCCAACCGCAACCAGGAGAAGGAGTTCGTGCAGGCGTACGAGGATATGCTGGAGCGCTACAAAGGGTTTAGAGGAGCAGTGAACCACAATAGGATGGCCACAGCCTATGTGGATCAGGTTTAGCAGTGACCTAAGTGGATTCCTGAGGTTTTCAGGAGACCATACCCCTCATAACTCTGTCTTCCTCTGCTGTATGTGCTTCAGGAACAAAGTGCAGGAATGAATGAATAACATGGCTAAGAATGAATGAGTGACAGACTAGATGTACCTGTCATAGTGAGTGTCCTGTATGGGCCTGAAATCAGAGAAGAGAAATGACCACAACAGCAGCAGCTCCCACTCCACTCTTCCTACCCAGACACTGGGGCTCTCTGCCATGTTATTTTGGCTCTGCACGTCTAAGGTGAAGTCAGAAACACTTACTGCTGTGGACATTAAGTAAGAAGACATATGCACTTAGTTCAGTGTCTGCTTTACTTTGGACATCCACTCAGTTGACCAGCCTGGAAGCCTGTTCCCACTTGGCACATCTGGGCTAGCGGGACAAGCTCTCACATCCTGACATGTGCCCTCCCAAAGTGGCCTTTTTTGGGGAACTTTTCTCCCCTCTTCAGTGTGACTAATAAAGAACCCTAGGAAAAAAAACTTAGATTCCCCCCGCCCCCCCCCGCAATTAAATAGATGCGGTATTTTGTCCTTATAGAAAGAATAGAAAAACAAAACACCCAAATTACCAAAATCCTACAACCCAAAGATCACTATGTTCCTATTTTATCGTATTTTCATCAAGTCTTTTTCTATCTCTCTCTCTATATATAATGTTGTGTTTTTATATATTTGTTATCATTGTAATTTAGTTCTGTCTTGCCCTTTATTATTTTGTGAGCATTTTTTTTATGCCTTTAACTATTTGTCTGCAATATCATTTCTTAACAGCTGTGTGGAATTTCATCAAATGTAAGGGTCATTTATTTAACGTCCCCCAATTGTGGGGTGTGTACATTGCTAATTTTTCAGTGCTATAATATGATAATGAACATCCTTGTAAATAAAAAAAACCCAAAAAACAAAAAACTCAATATCAAAAAAACAACACAAAGAATGGGCAGAAGATCTAAATAGACATTTCTCCAAAGTAGACATACAGATGGCCAAAAAGCACATGAAAAAATGCTCAACATCGCTAATTATTAGAGAAATACAAATCAAAACTACACTGAGGTATCACCTCACACCAGTCAGAATGGCCGTCATTAAAAAGTCTACAAATAGTAAATGCTGGAGAGGGTGTGGAGAAAAGGGAACCCTCCTACACTGTTGGTGGGAATGCAAACTGGTACAGCCACTATGGAAAACAGTATGGAGTTTCCTTAAAAAGCTAAAAATAGAACTACCATATGATCCTGCAATCCCACTCCTGGGCATATATCTGGAGAAAACCATAATAACATAATTCTAAAAGATATATGCACCCCAACGTTCACTGCAGGACTATTTACAATAGCCAAGACATGGAAGCAACGTAAATATTCTTCGACAGAGGAATGGATAAAGAAGATGTGGTACATATATACAATGGAATATTACTCAGCCATAAAAAGAATGAAATAATGCCATTTGCAACAACATGGATAGACTTAGAGTTATCATACTAAGTGAAGTAAGCCAGACAAAGACAAATATCATATGATATCGCTTTTATGTGGAATCTAAAAAAAAAAAAGTATACAAATGAACTTACCTACGAAACAGAAATTGACTCACAGACAAAGAAAAGAAACTGTGGTTACCAAAGAGGAAAGGGGGGGGGAGAGATAAATTAGGAGTTTGGGACTAACATATACATACTACTATATATAAAATAGATAATCAACAAGGATCTACTGTATAGCACAGGGAACTATACTTAATATTTTGTAATAACCTATGAGGGAAAAGTATCTGAAAAAGAATATATAGGTATATATATATATATATATATATATTTAGTTTTATATATATCTATCTCTGCTGTACAAGCTGCAGCCCAACAAGACTGAGAAAAGAGAGAGAAGACATAAGTAATAGTCACATCAAAAGCAGGACATAACTACAGATCTAGCAGAGATTTAAAAAATCCTAAGGGAAAATCATGTACAAATATATGCTAAAGAATTGGAAAAGGTAAAATAATGAACAACTTTGTATAAAATTGGCTTATAAAGATATAAAAAATGTAAACATATCTATAACCTGTCAAAAAAGAAATTGAACAGTAGTTAAAAATTTACAACACACACACACACCCTCCCCACAATGCACATGCACATTCATCTAAGTCCAGATTGTTTTACAGGTGAATTTTAACCATCCTTCACAGAATAAATAACCTCTAATTTATAGGAACTTTTCTAAACTTTTCTAAATTTAAGGCTCTTTAAGTCAGTTTATGATGTGAATACACCTTGATTAAAAAAGGCTGAAAAAAAAAGGAAATTAGAAAGAAATAGTATAGGATAATTTCCCTTATGAACATGAAGCCAATTTCTAAATGCAATATTAGAAATGATAAATTTACCAATGTATAAATAAGTCATAGATTTAGTCTTTCCCTTAGAAATGTAAAAATTGGGTAACAGAAAATCTTTAATTGTAATTTATCATGTTAACTGTATTGTTAAATTCAATTATCAGGTTTTGACTGACTGAAAGCTCAAACACATAAACTGCCTAGGTAAATCAAATGTGCCTTATCTATTCATTCAGAAGAAAGTCATCCTAAATTTGAGAAGGATGTGATTCAGTTTTAGCTTTTTAGTTTGAATTTTAAATAAGGTTTGAAAAATAAATTTACAGAAGTGATACCTATTATTCCTTTGCCTCAAACATACAATTTTTTGAATTTCTTTTTGACTCCTTCTAATAATATAAAAGTGATGATAATCATAATAGCTAATATTTATTGGGTACTTTTGATGGATCTTTATTATAACTCTTTGAAGGAAACTAAGCTCTCCACCACGTGAGGGTACTATATGAAAAGACCGTCTTCTGTAAACCAGGAAGAGTGAGTGCCT
This sequence comes from Delphinapterus leucas, assembly GCF_059928025.1. Lineage (NCBI taxonomy): Eukaryota > Metazoa > Chordata > Mammalia > Artiodactyla > Monodontidae > Delphinapterus > Delphinapterus leucas. Next base: position 50,355,078 of record NC_143136.1, on the reverse strand, counting down.
TCACTGGACACCAGTTCTGTTGGCACCTTGATCTTGGACTTCACAGTCTCCAGAACTGTGAGAAATAAATGTTTGTTTAAACTACCTAATTTATGGTAGTTTGCTATAGCAGCTCAAACTGAATAAGACAACCATAGACTGTCAGATTATTCTCAAAAAGGACTGCAGTGATTTACAGTGATCCCTTTTAAGCAAGCAAGACCTAAGGGCTGTACAAAATTTACAGATATTAAAATTTGTGGAAGTCTATATGTAGTTGGCTACATGGCTCTGTATGAAGTCCTAGATTGGTAAATGTATTTGTATGTATAGGCTCTGATGTAACTGTTTTCTTAAAAAGTGATAAGAACTGAGGATCGGTTTTTGCACTCCTCTTCTATAATTTCCTTATATTTTTTCTATTGAACAGAGATTTCATAAATAATTAATGAATATATACTATTATAAATACAAATTATTTTTACCTGTGGTGCACCATGGATATATGATAGCATGTATCTGTTAGTGTACTTTCAATAGTCATGGATTTTCTTTTTAATTGCCTTTGCTAATATTATTTGTCCTAGAAAAGGTATTTTCAAATAAGTTGCTTAATAAAGATCTGATTAATGAATACTAAAAGTTATGAAAATTTTCAAATATGAAAAAATAGAAAAATAGTTCAATAAAATCCCTATACCTATCACTTAGATTATCAGACTTTTGCCATATTTACTTTATCTTCCTCTTTCCCTCCTTATTTCTTTATTGATTAAGTTTAAGGCAAATTCCACACATAATAGCAATTCACCCCTATAAACTTTGGTATTCATTTCTTAAATTAAAAAAGGTATTTTCTTACAGTTTCATTATCATAATGAACATTAAAGATAATTATTTGATATCACCTAATATGCAGTTCATAATTACATTTCTCCAACTTTTATTTTTTTAATAGATCTTTAGTGGAGTATAATTGCTTCACAATACTGTGTTAGTTTTTGTTGTACAACAAAATGAGTCAGCCATACGCATACATATGTCCCCATATCCCCTCCCTCTTGAGCCTCCTTCCCATCCTCCCTATCCCACCCCTCTAGGTGGACACAAAGCACTGAGCTGATCTCCCTGTGCTATGCTGCTGCTTCCCACTAGCTATTTTACATTTGGTAGTGTATATATGTCGATGCTACTCTCACTTCATCCCAGCTTTCCCCTCCCACCCTGTGTCCTCAAGTCCATCCTCTATGTCTACATCTTTATTCCTGCCCTGCAACTAGGTTCATCAGTACCATTTTTTCTTTTTTAGATTAAAAGTATCTTTACACATTTTTAATTGATTTATTTATTTAAAAATTTTTTTATTGGAGTATAGTTGCTTTACAATGTTGTGTTAGTTTCTACTGTACAGCAAAGTGAATCAGCTATACATATACATATATCCTCTCTTTTTCGGATTTCCTTCCAATTTAGGTCACCACAGAGCACTGACTAGAGTTCCCTATGCTGTACAGTAGGTTCTCATTAGTTATCTATTTTATACATAGTATCAATAGATCTTTACACATTTTTTAAATTTGATGGTCTCTTTTCATATAAAGCAATCTCATTAGATTTTCCCCCATGCCATTGACTCATAAGTGCCCTAGTGATTGCCCAGATCTTTTCCTCCTCTCCACATATTCCCTGTAAATTAAAGTCAGTTCTAGGGGTTTGATTAAATTCACATTCAACTTTTTTTGGCCAGACTACTTCCAGGTGGTCCTATGTGCTTTTTATCACATCACATCTGGAGGCATGACATCACGTTGCCCCATGTGTATTGTAAGACTGAGTTTGATTAGTGGCTTCTGGTAGTGACAGCCTGGTGCCTCCCACTGAAGAGTTCACCATTAACTTGTTACTTAATGGTTTCATTCATTGATGAATATTGCTTAAATCAATGACTTTATTTGGGTTGCAAAATTGTGATATTCTAATGTTATCATTTCTTTGACATTTATTAGCTGCAATTCTTTTGTAAAGACAAACTTTCTCTTACGATTGAGTAGAATTTTCATGAATATTTCAATCCAATGTAGAGGAAAACATCTGATAATTTTTATTTCTATGGATGTGTTTATCTATGTTTATCTTCTGATTCAACATTTAGACTCATGATGGAGTCCTAGAGACTTACTTTATCATGAATTCAATTAAACATTAATATTAGAATTTGAAATATGCATTAAAATGCTACCCAGTCTTGCCCCATGGTATGGTGTTTTCCTCTAATTTTTTTTTTTGGTACGCGGGCCTCTCACTGTTGTGGCCTCTCCCGTTGCGGAGCACAGGCTCCGGACGCACAGGCTCAGCGGCCATGGCTTACGGGCCCAGCCGCTCCGCGGCATGTGGGATCTTCCCGGACCGGGGCACGAACCCGTGTCCCCTGCATCGGCAGGTGGACTCTCAACCACTGCGCCACCAGGGAAGCCCTCTAATGCTGTTTTTAGAACAGTTCTAACTTTTTGCATATCCATCACTTTTCCTCTTTAAGGTGCAAGGTGAAAAGCAGTCATCCTTAGCTTATTGCCATAACGCTTCTACAAAGGAACGGGAAAACCAGATATATTAGTTAGATTAGCATCTATCATTTTTCTGTTTTGCCTACCAGCTGTCTCCTTGTGGAGGGAAATATCCAGCATCTTTGCACTGCTGCTTCTAAAGCACCTCTGCTAACAGATGGTGACTTGAAGAAATCCCATAGTGCATCATTAAATGTGGATGTCAAAATTTCTGAACATGTTGGGAGGAAACTTTAATTTTTTCTATTCTTAGGTGCTAGCTCAGTTAAAAAAGGAGTGCTGTAGGTTAGTGTTAGGGACATTTTAGGGAAAGAAGTGTGAAAAATATGTCAGACCTCAGTTCAGAGACCTGATATCATGGTCCCAGCAAGTGCTGTTATTCATCCCTTACATGTGTACAGTCAAATTTTGAAGAAACTTCACTATTCCTTGGCGTCACCAGTGCCCTTAAAAACAGATGAATGTATGTGTGTTTGAAATCATTCCAAGGTTGCCTTGGATAAATGATATTTGAGATAGGATAATGTTTTACAAAAACTTTTAAGTGCAGGGCAGCTAATTGCCAAAAATCAAGTGACTGGCTTTTTAAGAAGTTAAATGCTTCCAGATAAATAAAAGGCTTTAAAATGAAAGTTCATGGATATTAACAGAATTGCTTACTTTTGAGGCAATGTTCTGATCTTCCTAATTCACTGGGCTCAGCCATACTGGCCACTTGTGGATTTTCAACTATGTCAGGCATTTTCTTGTCTCCTGGCCTTTGCACATGCTATTTCCTCAGCTTGCAATGATTTTTTCCAAAACATCATTTTGTCCCACATTTTACCTAGGTTAAGTGTCACCTCCTTAGAGAAACTCTCCTTGCCAATATCTTGTCATTCTCTATCCCCTTACTCTGCTTTATTGTTCTTCCCAGCACTTGAAATTCGTTACCTGTTTATTACATGCTTTTCCATGAGAATGTGAGTTTCACAAGAGTGTGCTGTATTCACAGCACATGGAACCTAGCCAGCACAGATATGAGTTGAATTGTTTTGGTTCTGAGTTTCAGAAAATGCAGCCAAGAGAGCCTTAACTATAAGGATATTTACCGATATGGTAAAAGAAGCCTAAGTGTCGATTGTTACAGAGTTTTGAGTGGCATCTCAAGACTTTTTCTCTATATCTGCACTGCTATCTTTGGTGTGTTCTTCTCTTGTGCTTGTTCTTTTTGACTCTCGGACATAAGATGGTGAACTCAGTTCCAGGCATTATGCTTATAATCTTGGCTGAATGAAGAGGAAAAGGGTGGCACTAGCAACATTTGTCACTTTTTCAGGCAGCAGAGATGTTTCCACAAATTCCCCAGGTGACTTTTGCTTATATCTCATTGAATAGAACAGTGTCATACAACCACTCTTAGCTGAAAGGGAGTCTGAAAAGTGAATACTCAAAATATCCAAATGCTGTAGCAGAGGTAAGCAAAGGGGAAGGGTCCTGAGAGTGGCCATTGGGATAGCTAGCTAATAGTCTCTAGCACAGTAGGCAGCAACAGTTCATTGAATGAATGGATGTTAGAACGACAAGGGTTGCTTTACCTCAGGAGAGCAATAAATAGTTCAAGTTCCTGTTTATCAGTATTAACTTCTATGAGGAGCTTGGATTTAAGTAGAATATAAGTACCCAGAATCAAATACAATGAAATAAAATGATAAAGATGATAAGAGCATGTAGTCATTTTCTGTGAAGGACAAAACTTCCTAGGGAGGTCATACAGACTAGTGATTAAATGAATCACCAAACCTAAGTTTAGATTTTAACTCATCTAGATGAGTTACTTAATTTCTCTAAGCCTCAGTTTATCTTTAAAATGAGGATAATGAAGTATCTATTTCATTTATAAGTCTTCAACTAGAAAATACACGCAAAATGGTACACTCAAGCACTAGCACTTTACCAGAAAAAAAATTCCAAAATTTACATATAAAACTAAGTAAAAAAAAATACAATTATTCAGATTTACTTTTCATGATTGTTATTCTTTAGAAAATAATACCCTCTTTGTTGTGATACATAGCCTTTTTAACCTCTCAACAAAAAGCTGATCATGTTTTCATGTTCCTTGTATACTTATTTTCAAAATGGCAAAAAATATTTGAGTAGATTATTGGTAAGTCTCAGGATAATTCTGCTTAAAAGAACAAATGGGTTGAATGGTTTAAATTATGAAATTTTATGAGACTAATATAAAATTGTAGTCTGTCATTAGTTTTTTGTGGTGTATTAGTTACAATGCTTAGAAGCTGAATGCCACCTGGGTAAAGGCATATTAGATTATTTTCTGCAGTCATGTCTATCTTGATATAGTGCTGACTCTGTTATTCTTGCATCTAATGTATTCAAGTTGGCATAGAAGTGAAAGACATAATTCTCATTACATGTGCTAAGCCAGGCAGCAAGGGAAACAAGCCTGACTAAATGCTTGGATTTCACCCAATGGTGCAGCAAACTAATGTTGTTTCTGAAAATGAAAACTGTGTCTGTATTTGTCAGCTGGAAATGTCCAGGGCTTTAGAGAAAGTATGCAATAAATGGAGGACACTGTTCAGTAAGTTAACCCCCTTGAATTCAAAGGCAGTGAGATGAAGTTCTCTATGAATAATAAAGGTGCTTATTGTGAATAACATAGAACACTTTGGTGATTTCATGTTGAAGGACACATTGTATGACATTTTTATTTTAACTTGATGCATTCCTTGGCAGCAGCAGCTAATAAAATTAGTTTTTCTTTTTTAAGGTTCAGAAAGTATTGAAATAGCTCTTGTAGGTAAATTGTATTGCCTTTAGTTAAAAAAATTGGTGTCTTCAAGAGTTTTAGTCATCTTTTCTTATCTATTATGATCTTTGAACTTTATTTTTCTGTGATTAAAAAAATTATCCCACTGTATTTGTGGTTAGGATTACTCTTATTGTAAGTACTGACGATTTTGAAATAATCACTTCAAAATTACATATTTCTATTTTCTCCTGTGCTTAAAAGCTTTTCCATCTTGTTTTTCACTATCTTGCCCCCATTCACTGAACTAATAAAGTGCATGATTATTTATTAGAATATGTGATGGTTTAGATGTCTCTTATTAGTAATTACCTATTAGAAAAGTAGTAGATTTTATTTACAATCTCACAATAAAAGCTGACCTCCATCAAAAATTCCTTATATTTCCTTAAAATTTGGAACAATGTCACAAATGAATACTGTGTGAGAATAATTAATTGTGCATAAGTAGTCAACCCTGTCAATAGGATTAACACTTTACCTATTTCTTCAGGGAATTTTCATCTCACATTCATTTAATAAATCTTTTCTTTTAATGTACCTGAGACTCTCTTTTCTAAATATTCTGGAATTTCATGCATAATTATGGACATAATGAATATTTGTATCTAGAAAACGGGAAAGACACAGATGTTCTTTGACATCTTTAAAAAGAGTCCCCAATTTTAACTTTCGTAGAACATTGTAAAGTGTTCATGGAATTATCATGACTGGTTGCCCATTCACTCTGGAAGTAAGTGTATGAAGTAAATAGTTAAAGTGGTCCATAATAGTGCTTTGAAGTTGACTGAAAACCAGGATGAACATAATTATAGCGTGTCTGACTTTCAGTTGGGGCCTTTGTTCTAGAGGGTTGAAGGGATTAATATGACTGGTTTTGTAGTAGTGTCTTTATACTCTTAGTATTCAGCAGTCTTTTGCCAACGCTTCTAAAATCTCTATTTTATGGGAGTTTGAGAGTGGTTGTAAGTACTCAGTTTGGGCACATACTTAGTCATCTTTATTCAATCACCAAACACTTATTGAGCACCTACACTCACCTCTGCTGAACCTGGCACTCTTCTTTCTCCCATCTATGTTTTATCATAGTGAATTCATGAAACCTTTATTTGGGAACTTGTGGTATACTGTGCCTGAGTTGGTTACTTTAGTCTCCTCTCTGCCCTTAACTCCAGCTGATATGAAGGTCACAGGAAGAAATTGGTAAAAGTTATTGTATATGGTATGAATATGAGTTTTGAGAGCAAATACTTTTGAAAGTTTGAAGATTTTGGAGTTGCATTTCCAATTCTCATTTAAGATTTTGAGAAATAAGCATGAGCATAGAATCTACTACGTTCTCAAGAAGAAAATAAAGCTTAAAAAACCAGAATGCCAGTATCCTTCACAATACTTTTTCTTGTTTATAGGCTGGTTCTGGCAGCTACTATAAAGCTCTTTCCCACTGCATCTCACCTTCTGTATCTCATTACCTTAGGGAATCTCTCCAGGCTCTGCCTCTGGGGCCCAATCATCCACTTTGCCTGTCCTTTGTAGACACTTTGCTTCAGATGCAGTTCTTTCCCTTTCTGCAACCTAGAATTGTCCTTTATTTCCTGAGCTCACCTTCACATGAACTCAGATTTCTACTTTTCTGGCAACCAGTCTGGGACAAAGACTTGGGCCTCCTCCTTTTCCTTGGGGGCCCATATTAGCCACAAAATAAGCTTCCATTGAGTGACATAAATTTGAAAATGTATTTATTATATACTTTTCATGACTAAGAAAAAAATGGATTAGTTCAAGTATTACTTCAATAATTGACATTAAGGCTCTGGCTAAGAATTTTGGCTTTACCAGATTTTTTTATACTCATTACCTTACAGTTTTGAAGAGCTTAAAGAGAAAAGTTATTCTTTACAAAATATCTTCTCTGAGATTTTCATGTCTCTACATCAATTTTGAAGAAAGAATCTTTTAGAAAATGACCTACCTGTAGTTTGTCTGTGTGTGCCAAAGTCCATTAAAATATCAGGAATATGTGTGAAGAGCCAAGTTTCCAAGGGCTTCTTGTTGTTCAGTATGAGCCAAAACACAGCTTTTTGAAATGAAACAGATTTATTTAATAATAGGATGAATAGAACAATAGGAGTTACAGCAGGAGACAAGTGGGGAACAGGTGGCCCTGAATGGTATAATCAGTATGTCAAACGAAGGTCAATGATGTTACTAAATCACAACTACCAATCAATGTGGGAGCCACTATAATATATCACACTCCTGGAGAGGAGAAAAACCCTGTTCAGACACCCTTCTGTAGGAGGTGTTGCTTACTTGCTGCACACCCTCTGGCCACAAAATATTGACTATACTTGTCAATAGGGAATACTGGGTACAAGTACTTTTTTGTTTATTTGTTTCACAACAGCTTTACTCAGATAAAATTTACATGCCATAAATTTATCGATTTAAACTGTACAATTCAATGGTTTTTAGTATATTTACAGAGTTGGGCACAATCAATTTTAGAACATTTTCATTACCTCATAACAGAAACTCTGTACCCATTTACCCATACCCATTCCCTATTTACTCCCAATTCCCCAGCCCCAAACAACCACTCATCTACTTCTTGTCTCTATAGATTGCCTATTCTGGAAGTTCCATATAATGTATTCATACAATATGTGGTCTTCTCAGTACTGGCTTCTTTAACTTATGTTTTCAAGGATCATGTATGTTGTAGCATGAATTAGTAGTTCATTTCTTTTTATTGCCAAATAATATTTTATTGTGTGGATATATCACATTTTATTTATCTATTCATCAGTTGATGAATTTGGGTATAAGTGCTGGACAGGGATGCATTCTTTCTGTAATAAAATTTTTAAAGTTGTTGTGCTGCAGCTTGTACAGAAAGTGAAATGGTTGAGCAAAAGTGTGGAAAAATTGGAAGCTGAGTTGTGAAAAGTCAATTTTTTTTTTTTAAGAAAACTAATGGCTAATACTTAGTTTAAAAATTTCCACAATGTTAATGTGCCCTCCCCCTCACTGTTACTTCCAAATGTCTGTTGAAAGTCAATCACTGACAGCTGACTCATGTGAGTTGTGTTGAGAGCAGGAGCAGGAAATCAAAGAGATGCGCAATGACCCTTATTTGGGTTGATACCGGTGAAAAAGACTTAAAGGAATCACAGAAAGCAGAAAAGAGAAGAAGCAGAAAAGAGAATTCAGAAGCAGGAAATGATTCAGAGATACCTCGAAGAAAACTAAGCCTCGTAGACATCATAGAACTCTTAGGGAGGGCATTGGAAACCCCACAGGCCACGAACAGGGGTTCCAGTGGTATTTATCTATATCTGTAGGTATATGGAAACCCTAGTTGGCATGCGAGGCCCACAATAAATGAATCTCTGCTATGAAATATGGCTAAAATTATTTTAAATATTTTGTAAATAACTGGGCTCATTAAAAATATGTGTGTTTTTCTTTCTCTTTTGAGTGCATGGTCTTGGTTGGCCTTGAGCATCCACAGGCCTGGGTTTGGTTTGGGAAGAAAAGGAACAGATGCAAGAAGAGCAAAGATAATATTTAACTGTTCATGTTCAAAAGTAAGACTTTGCAGAATTATTATCTTCAGAAAGGATTCTCTAAATTCCATTATCTTTCTCGTTAGCTTATCAATGTCTAGGCTTGGTGGATTGCTCTAGACCATATTACAAGAAGTTTAGGTAGGAAGAGAAAGTGGGCAGAGCCTGCCCTTTCAGACCCTGGTAAGAAAGGAAGTTCCAGGGAAGAGAATGTTGATGGCTGGACTTGGATGTCCTAGGGAGGGAGGGGCTTAGATATGCGGGGGTAACATCAAGGGAGGAGGGGGCTCTTAGAAATATACTGCCTTCCCCTCTCTTCGTTAGGGCTCTATAAAAACGCTGTCTCTTAGGTTCCCCCACAAAATTCTTGAGGCACAGCCACATGAAACTAAACTTGATAATAAAATGAGATTAAGATAAAGTAGGGATTTGAAGTTTAGATTTCCCATGGGGTGTGGACTCTGGAATTCTAGCCAGCCTGCCAAAGGACCCTCCATGATGGGGTGGACCCATGGGCTAGGAGCCTGATGGAAGACGAGGCAGTGGATCTTGGGCCTGTAGCCAGCCAAAGCTGAAGAAACACAAAGCCATTAAGGGGGATCTGGGTCTGAGATCACCAGCCACATGTTGCTGTGTCAGAGCAGTTTGGTGCAGTCATATGAATTGGCTGCTAAGAAATTGTTTTAATATATTAAATGAGACTAAGCTTTACACAAGATTGGACATTTAGCAAATCTATCTGTTTATCACTATCATCATGTACATCATGTATGTATTTTTTGTTTACCAACAGATAAAAACTTAGGCCAGAGTCATTACAGATGAAATGAAGAAATGCTTTTTCTCTGCCCATCAGACTTATAGTGAGATTTAAAGTTTGTGACTCATCTATAGATAAACAACATTATCTGTTATTAGAATATACCATAGTTCTGGTACTAATCATATCCTTCTCACCAGGTATTTTGAAACACTGGGATGATGTAGCAAAGGAAAACCTGTCCACCTTGTTATTTTTGTCAGTCATCATATTTTCCTCTTTCATTTACTAATTGCTGTCCATTGCTGTCTAGAGTCTAAAGAAACAGGTGGCTGGCAATGCTGGTGTACTGGGTATGAAAAGGGTATTCCGAATGAGATAGCTCTCCATTCTGAGACTGACTCTTCATTACTATTATAGCTTGAAACACTCTGAGGATACTAACTGGAATTTTTTTTTTTAAGATTGCATCTCTGCCATGTATTATTTTTTGTCTACACAGGGTAAGTCTTTCCACATCACTCTGTTAGTTTTCATTAGATATCTGTTGAGGTTTGGTTGAACAATCATATTTTTGAAACAGGGAGTATATTGATTCATATAAATACCTAATATAGAATCTTCTTTACAAAAAGTCTTTCTTTGAATGGCATGATTGTCTACAGACTTTTGGCTCCACTGATGGCAATTGGTGGGCTAGCTTGGAAACCTCACAGTTTTCAAAGTAGGAGAGATTTTACTGGGAGTGATTTTACTGGGGGTGATTGTATTAGTTTGCTATAGCTACCATAACAAAGTACCACAGACTGGGTGACTTAAACAACAAAAAACTATTTTCTCACATTCCCGGAGGCTAGAAGTCTGAGATCAAGGTGCAAGCAGGGTTGATTTCTTCTGTGGCTTCTCTCCTTGGCTTGTGGATGGCATTCTTTCCCCTTTGTCTTCACGTGGTTTTGCCTTCTATGGATGTGTCCTAATCTCTGCTTATAAGGACACCAGTCATGTTGGATTAGGGCCCACCCTAATGATCTCATTGTAACTTAATTAGATCTTAAAAAACCCTACCTCCAAATACAGTTGCATTCTGAGGTACTGGGGTTAGGATTCCAACATACGAATTTGGGGAGGATACAATTCTGCCCGTAGCAGTGATCTTTAGTGAGTTTTACTCTTTGGAGGAACCGTCATTCCTGTTTTACTCTTCGGGTCCATAGAGTTATTTTGGAGTTCTTGCAGGCGTGCTCTCTGCCTGTGTCCCCAGCCCAAACACTCACACTAATAATCCTTCCCAAACAAATCTTACACTGCTTTTCGTGAAAATTTCTTGGGGCTCCAGCTGGAGATGAATGCTACAGCGCTCCTGCATTGTGTATCAGTTTCAACAGAAAGACAACATCCCCATTCAGCCTTCTCCTGTATGTAAGCTGAACTGCTTTGGTTTTGCAAGGCTAGGTTTATAAATATAATTCCTTTCTCTTTCCACCTTGCAGAAATTTGTGAAAACATCAGAATATCATATCTGTAGAATATCATATCATATGACATATGATATATCATATCATATCCGTTGCTGTAAGACGCTGTTAAATAGAATATGAAACTGTTTTCCTTGTATAGAGGTATCCCTTTAAGCTGATTAGATGTTTGTGGCCATTGAACATAAGAAGAAAGCTTGTATGTTTCTTAGGCTAATCAGATTTGATTCATATTGTTTTAATGTGCAGGGATCTTGCAAGATTGAGAATTGTTGACTCACAATTAGTGCAATAAAATCCTTACAGTGGTCTTGTGCCATTTTTGTTTCATTTGCCTCTTTTGCTTCTTTTTCTGTTCCCCTTTACTTTCTGATGTGTCTTTTGGGCTTGGATTACAAATCTGAATATATAGTACGGATTTGGTGCATCAGATCTTTTTATGTGCCCAAGTCACTGATCTGCTGTGATATGTGACTAGTGTTTCCAGGCTGATTCATAATCCTAGGTGAGGGAGAGATCTTCTTTGTTCAGGATCATTGAATTTCACAAGAATGGAGAATTAAATGAAAGCTCAAAGTACATTATCTGTTAAATTTTAAAACACTGAGAATTTCAAGAGAAACATACTCCATATGTATCTCATGTGTGTACAACTTTCCTTGTCAAAATGTTTTCCTGTTAAGCTCAGAGATACCCAGGATGTCAGTTAAGTCTTTTAAAGGCTCCTCATTTAATTGTGTAATAGGAAATTGTGTTCTGGCAAATAAATGAGGTCCTGTGTCTCTTCTAAGTCCTCCATTCCTCAACAGTTACTTGTTTTTATCAGCCCCAAATCAAGGGATTTAAGACACAGATCCATTTTCAAATGGTTCAATGCTATTATAGCCATATATTAAACAAGAAAAGAGAGAGAGAGAGTGGAGGGGGGGAGAGGAAGAATCTCACCACTGTTTAGATTTAGAAATCTTTAGAAATCTTAAGGAAAAGGAGAAGACTGTAGAAAAAGAATTTTCCTTTATTTCTAAGATGAAGAACTTAATTCTTCAATTTGGAGGGATGCAGCTTTCATTGAGGTTGGAGGGTCTTATTTCATAAGTGGAAAAAATGCTAGAAAGACATTAAAATTCATGGTAAAATCAGTAAGAATTTGCATATTTTATAATTCAAAACTGATTTGTAATAATTTGAATGCCCTCCCACTTTTTTGTGTTCTCTGATGTCAAATAAGAGATGCATTGTATTTCTAGATGAAAGTTATCCTATAGTCATTGGGATTGCTTCCAAAAGGATTCTCTCATACATTGCACCTTACTGCCAATACAAGTAAAGAAAATCAGAATTAGAATTCCAGAAAACTTGTGGTCTGCTTTCCTAGAATTCCAGGAAACTAGTGGTCAGTTTTCAAATTTCTACTGTAAGTTGAGTCCAGTCGATAATTTTCTTTGCATAAATATTTAAAAAATCTTTCAAGTGATATAATATATATGAATGAGTTAAATGGAACAAAAATTATTTTACATAGATCAGATTATAGTAAAAAGATATATTCTAACATTTTCAAATATGAAGATAAAATTCTCAATAGTGTTGATAACTCTTTATCAGATGACTCTTATGAAACCTTTGAATTTCGTTTTTTATCCTATGGAATAGTTTCTCTGTATGATTTTATTCAAAATTCAGAAAAACGGGTGTTGGAGTAAATATTTTCACTTACTATATTGTCTTACAAAAATACATGCTCAAAAACTGCATCAGAAGAGATGGTGTCATTTCAACTGAGGCCTTTTCTTTCAGTCTCTTGTTTTTGGTAAAACCATAAAGATTTCAAACAGTACAGAGTCCAATACAGGATCCAGGCCTTACTTCTTGCCTCCAGGCCTTCCAGTTATACATGAGTTTTCATTTTGTCTCTGCTATGTGACATTGGGCTTAAACAACCTATCTGACCCTGTGTCCTAATGTATAAAAGAGGAGGATACAAACTTTATGCTTCACAGAGTGTTGTGAAGATTAAATACATTCTCCAGATCTATACTGCCTGCATCATGGAAAGGTTTCAAATGGTAGCTATTGTTATTTCATTGTTGCTACTACTACTACTGATGACAAGTTTCCCCTTCAGAATGATTTCAATGGCTGTGTTTGCATTATCATTGAATGTTCATTGCTACCTGAATGTCACACCATTTCTTTGAGATCAAAATATCATTTTGCCTTCTTTTCCAGAGAATGTTTTTAGTAATTGTTGATTGTTTTTACATTGTAGGTGATTAGAAAAAATAACTTCTATGATAGAATCAAACTAAAGTTTATCATAATGATGAAAAGATTCAAATATAGATTGAAAGGCAATACCATTTTTAAGAGTATCATTTCCATTTTTCTGGGTTGTAACACAGAGAAGTGAACACAAGTGTTCCCTGTCAAGACTGCATGAGTTCCAAGATGTTAAGACCTTTTTCCCCTCTCATAGCTAAAGGACAATTCAAAGGGAAGTGTTAAAGTGAGAATTTTTCTTTTTATAAAAGCAAAGGAAAAGAAAAATCAAATAAAAGAATTGCTGCCAAGGGAGAAAGAGAATTGGAGAACGGTGACAAATCCCTCTGGGGTCCAGAGTGTTGGCGCAATGAGGAGACGTTAAAGTGAAAGGAACAATGGAAAATCAGTCATGAGCCTGAAGCTAATCACTTGGCTTCTGAACAAAAGGGGCAAGAACCAATATTTTAGAAAGGGGAGAAAGCCCAGGGAGCTGGTGCAGAAGTAAGTTCCTTTATCCAAGAAAAAGAAGTCGAAGAGAATTAGTAGATGATTGACTGGAGCCTGAGTGGCATCTGAGAAAGACTTACATGTTATAAAGAGGTTTCCTTTCCCAGATAGTTGGAACAATGTTATAAAATGTTGCCTTTAAGAAAACATTTGATAATATATTTTCAGACTTTTGAACATATTCTTTAATTTTCTTCTTTTCCTTCACAATTATAAACACAGGGGTCTCTCTAAGCCCAATGAGTATCTGACTGAAGGTAAAGATGTGTTGTTTTCAGTGAACCTCAAGATTGCTGTTTTTTTCCCTCAATTACATTAATAATACTCGAGTTGTGTATTTTTATTTTTCCATTTCCTATACTGTCTGAGAGGAAATGTAAAAAATTCTTTAATGTTTGTACCATTTTAAAGAAATAAAATCATTGTTTGACAAGCTGAACTGCCATTAGCTTACTTGAAATGTTCATTTGAATATTTGTTAGAAATCTGGATTCTACGTAGGAAGGTGTTTTAGAGGGGTCAGAGTATAAAGTAGGGAAGTGTAGGATGAATGAAAGTTGAAGAATCCCTTAGTGGATCACTAATGTACTGTAAAACCCTTGTTCTATAAAATACTTCAGTGAATTGCTTGCTAGATTTGGAAGTCAGCATTGTTCAGCTGCCAATAATGTGTGATATTTCCTTTATACTAACATTTAAATGAAATAATTGGGAAAGGGTGGGTAGAGATGAGATTTAAGTTTCTTACTAGGAAACTCTAGGAAAAAACAATGCTGAAAATATCAGATTTTAAAATTCCCTCTCTTTTTATTCAAGATGGAGTGCTCATCTGTTTGGTATCCAAATTAATGTCTCTAGCTTTATGGACTTTTTTTTTTCCAGAGGCTACACTGGAGCAAGAAGAAAGAGAAGGAGAAACTAAGTCAATCCATGGCTACCTCATGCTGCACAGGCATAATTATTAAACATTTGGTTAACTCATTGGGGGAAAAGTAACTTAAAACTCTTAGTTGACAAAGTTTGTCATTCAACTTAGGAAAAATATTTAACCACTGGTTCCAAATTGGCACCACACTGTAAATAGAAAGAACAGGAACCTAGGATACTGGATGGAGCCTGGCATCTGGCCTTGATGCTACATCTACTCACTGTGCAAATTGGAGTATATCACATAATTTAATCGAGGCTCAGTTTCCCCATTTGCAAAGTAGGTTGAATGAAGTGTTTTTTATGATCTCTTTGGACTCCAAGATTTTGTGAATCTGTTTTTCATGTTCAAAATGTTAGAAAGTGATTGTCATAAATAAGTTAAAAATAAGGTGCTACGAAATTTCAGAGGAAGAAATTGCTTCTAACTTTGAGCTTCATGGAAGACCCTGTAGATATTTTCACATATGGAGATGAAGGAAAATGCCTTTGGGTCAGAGGGAATGGCAAAGATATGAAGCAGAAAATGGTGAGGCCATTACAGAGAACAAGTGGTTAAGCTTTTTAAAAGCCTCATTCCTTTTTCTTTTCTTTATAAAAAAAGGAAAAACAAACACAACAAAACCGCTCTAATAAAAAGTCTCAAGTAAATGGGAAACAAAGATTGAAAAGATTTATTTCTGATATTCAGAAAGAAGCTCACTGAAGAAAATTTGTACAACACGAAAATTACAAGAAAATAAAACTCACGTGTAATTCTAACATGCAGAGATAATTACTGTTAATATTTTGATATTTTGGTGCACTTCCTTCTAATCTTTATTTTATGCATAAATATACATATATTTGTATAATTATGCTCCCATTGTACACATTGTTTCATTACCTGTTTTAGAACTCAATATATCATACAGGATTGCTCCCGCCTGACTCCTTTTTGGGAAAGTTTAATTCCATGCTCCTCAGTCTGCTTTGTCAGGGATCGGCTTTGGTACTCTAATGGGTCTCCAGAGGAAGCAGATGCTGAGGTTTGATCATAATAGGAATATTTATTAAGATATGGTAGGTACTTTTCCCCCCAGAGAATCTATTCATTTGGCATTGCACCCTAGGTTCCTGGAGGGCAAGGATGAATCTTTGGTACCACCAGGGCACAGCATTGGACTTGACATGAAGTAAGTGCTCATGTTTGCTGAACTGCACTTTTAGTGTAAATGGTTCTTTTAGAGGAGGGCCAAACACAGACTTGTCTTTCTTGCTGGGGACTGGAGAAGACTTTTGTGCATTTGGCAATTCCTGATCAAAGGCAGCATTTCTCTACTTGCTGGTGCTTTCCTATGTACAGGACTTTTATACATATCACTAGAGGTGTGTGTGGTGATTTAAGCTGAGGCACGGAAAAAATAAGACAAATCAATAGAAATATATTTTAATGTGTTTTAGTAAAAGTATAACTCAAGCTTGTGATTCCAAGTATGTTATCACATAGGAAAAAGCTAAATTCAACTTATGGAAAAATATTAAGTAAATAATAGGACACAAGAGTTATGAGGATATGGCAAAAATTGTGAAGATTGAAATGGAATGACAAATGTTTGGAAACACAACCCTGCCTGACTTCCTGGACCAGGCAAGGGGTGTCAGTACTTTTCCTGCTTTCTTTCTTATTTCCTTTCATGTGGGAGGAGATACTTAGTATCTGTATATGGATTATTCCAGATTGAAAATATTCTTTGCATTTCCGGTTATTCTCTTACTACTGTTGAGCAGATCTGAAGGGCTCTTTTCCAAACTCCTCTGAGGACTCCACCAGTTATTGTCAAGATATTTTCAAGCACCATTTGCTGTTATCTTGTTTTATTTGGTAATTATGGTACTGTAATCATTTTTGCATTTCTGTTAAGAATTGCCAAGTGTTCTATTGGAAACCTGTGTTGTTCTAGTAGTTGAAAATATTTAGCAATATATTACAGAGCCTTAGGTTCTAATTCAGGCTCTTCATTTAACTAGCTATTAGACTAAAGACAGGCAGTTCTGTTACTGATAAAATGAAATAGATAATCTCTCTGAGGTTGCTTATAGCTCTAAAATAATCCTATGTACCTGGATTTCTGATCTCTGTGTTTAAATATATTATGAGGTTAAAGTTGTCCTTCTTTGTACTCTATGGTCAGCTCTACTGGGCACATAGAGTTCTCAGAAGTCACTATGATCTGTGCGATTTCAGTTTTGCTCCATTTCCCACGGTTTGTGAATATTAGACTGAAATCCCATGAACACAGAGCATTGGTTTTATTGTTTTATTTACTTTTCACTTTTTAAATATTTATTTGTTTATTTATTTGGCTGCATTGGGTCTTAGTTGAGGCACTTGGGATCTTTTACTGGGGCACGCGGGTTCTTCTTTGTGGCACATGGGCTTTTCTCTAGTTGCAGCGCGTGGGCTTAGTTGCCCCGTGGCATGGGGGATCTTAGCTCCCCGACCGGGGCTCGAACCCACGCCCCTTGAATGGAAGGCGGATTCTTAACCACTGGAACACCAAGGAAGTCCCAGAGCATTGGTTTTAGATGTGAGATATTAAATACTCATCATGCACAATCACCCTGCCCATTCTGTGCTATGAAAGATTCATTCTTAGACTCTGACAAAAATAGCAATCAGGGTTATAATTAATCCTAAAGATTATAATTCCCCAGGAGGAATTTCCCAATGTCCACACTTTAGAGTTCCTGAGTCCAAAATGCTTTATGTGAAACTTTTGGTATTCAGTCTGATTTTAATGGGCAGAGACTATTATTCAGAAGTTTACTTTTGGCTTAAAAATTCATAATACCTAGTTCTTTGTTAGGCTTTTAAGTTTAGCTTGTACATCTTGTCATTTGGTTTATAAGTTCAGAAGATGTTAATCACATTTAAAGAGGCTTTGGTTAATATTTGGCCTAATTTAGTTAAACGCATTCAAATATTATAAAGTGCCTCTATATATTTAATATACTTTATTTTCTTTTTACATGCTCCTTTGACCTAATAAATCTTCCCAAATATTGACAGTTTTTTGTAACTCTAAAAAGTTAAACATTGAAATATGGTAAACACAGATGCTCAATGCTTTTTACAAAGTTCGTATTATATCAACTTAAAATCATTAGTCTAAATCAATCATTCAATTACATATTTTAAATTGAAATCACAAGGCTGTCACTCTAATAGGCCTAATTCTTTTAAACATTACAAGTACAGAAAATACCAAGTATGGACAGACTTCTTTCTATTGCAAAAAAATTAATATCATGGTTTTGATTCTCTTAAACATTTCCATACTTACTTTTCAATCTTCTTGGGATTGAAAATGTGAACTCCTTAAGTCAGGCGTTACCATCCCAGTTAACTCAGGTTACTTTGACCAGACATTTGTGTCTGCTCACTGTTCGGATTCCTGTTGGAGACTTGATGGGACATACTGAGCCCCATTTGTAGTTGCTAAATCAATGACTCAGTGACTCAAGCAGGATGATCATATAGCTCATGACCATGGATTTGAGTTTTACAGATTGCTTAATTCTTCAGTATGTTCAGAGAAGTCTACAAGCTTTAATCAGGGTAATAACATGATAGATTTTACATTTCTTTATCTTCTGAGATATGTACATATCTTTCCCTTCTAACTCCCTTTCAAACTTAATGAGATTCTAAGGTATAAAATATCTTTTCTGAATAAATTTAAAGAGATTTAAATCTGATGAAAGCTTAGAATCTTCATTTTTCCTGTTTTTAGCTGCTCAGAAATATTAAAATGGTATCTGATTGACATTGGATATTTCTCATGCTTTTATTTGACTTGCAGTCCTTACATAAGAGATCTATGACTGGAAAGGAAAGCTCTGGCCTGAGTTTTGTGGACCCTCCCTAACTTAGTTAAATGACCTTTAGTTTATTCCTACTTGGGGTCAGACAGGATTAATACGGGATACTGAGTTCATTCTAATCACCTAGGAATCCAGACACCTTTAATTCTTCTTGAGTGTAGTATAGAATTCAGACCAGGTCTAGAATGAATCCTGGGAATAAGAGAAAAATGTGATCGGTTGCGGGAAACTCCAGGCTAATAATACCTCTCCTCTCACTTTAAACTGAAGCTCTGTAGAACCATGTTGGAGTTATTGGTCCTACACCAGGGCAATTAGGCACTCACATTCTCCATTGTTTCTTTAGAATTCACTAAGTAGGAAAAAAAAATGTTAAAATAATAGACAATTTTGTATATTTCTCAGATGCTTCTTGATGCTTCGTAAATGATGAATAAGGTTATAAAACTTTATTTTGCTCTAACAATAATTAGTTATTATTTACACACTAAGATGCTGCTTTTAGATTTCGATGAGGACTAAGTTTAATTATTTCTTGATGACAGCATTGGGCTTTACGCTCTTTTAGCATCCTACATGTGTTGGTAAGATGGTTGATATGGTCGGAATCTAGTCTGAGGATGTGGAGGGAATTGACTGACCTGAGAGAGAGAGACATCCAGCCTTGGTTATATTAGCATCAAGGCCTATCCAGCCAGACTCTAATGCAATTGTGTAGTCGGTCAGAACACAACTCTTTGTCTAGACTGATTTTTCTTCTTTCTTACAGTTTTCTATTCTTTATTTTATGCTCTTACATTCCTTGATTTCTTTTAGGTTGATAGGAAGCTATTTTCAGAAGTCAGCTTGGAAAATTTGTCTTTTCTAATGTGGGACTAATCTACACTCCACTCCATCCATCCCCTACCCTTAAGGGAAAACATTTTCTGTGCTTTACTCAACAGTTTTGATGTCTTTGAATTTACATTTCATAAGCACAGGAAAAATAGGATAAGTCTAAATAAAACCTCATCTGCAGTGAACACATTTAAAACTTTCCTCTTAATGTGGATAACATTTTGTTCTAATAAAAGGTAAGGCTTCATTTCAAGGGCGGTCTCTGGGTGATGCAGATTCTTGGATTCCTCTGTGTTTTGTTGAAACTCATTATCTGCCTGAATGACTAAAGGGTGAATGGATGTTTTTATATTCCTCAATGGCTGTCAGTTGTAATCAAGTTCAAGTAGGAAACAAAGCTCAAAGAGAATGAACACAAGGGTGTCATCTATCAGTGGCATCTTCGTTTTTGAGCTATTGTGCCATTCACAATAAAGGCAACAGACAGACTCTATTGTAAGTGAACACACTGAATATATCAGTTTAGTTCATTCAGATTATTGTGGATGTGTCATTAACATAGGAGTGACCTGGAAGGGAGCAAGTTTCTCTGTTCTGTATCAAAAAATGGATCACAGTACTGCTGAGAATACTTTGAAACCAATGTAGAAAATCATTTATTATGGAAGGATATAGTCCAAAAGGCTGAAAATTCTCAATCTAGATATTAGACAGAAAATGATTGAGGACTTCTTTGCAAAGCCTCTTTGATTGAATGAATAGTTTTCTTTCCCTGGTTTCTTTTTCAATAAATGACATTCTGCCCATTTTTTGGTGAATACTTTATTATCGCTGACATTGATAAGAATCAAAAGTTAACATAGGGCTTCCCTGGTTGAGCAGGGGTTGAGAGTCTGACTGCCGATGCAGGGGACACGGGTTCATGCCCCGGTCCGGGAAGATCCCACATGCCGTGGAGCGGCTGGGCCCGTGAGCCATGGCCGCTGGGCCTGCGCGTCCGGAGCCTGTGCTCCGCAACGGGAGAGGCCACAACGGTGAGAGGCCCACGTATCGCAAAAAAAAAAGAAAAAAAAGTTAACATAAATAATCCTTTCCAGGAAAGACTCTTATTTGTAAGCAAATTAACCTCTTCAAATAGCTCAAGTGAAAATTATTCACTGAAAAATACTAAGAGCTTGTGGAATCTGAGAAGAATAAATAAGTAGAGTTGAGCTTCTAAACCTGAGGTCAAGAGATGAGATTCCTTGCTATGTCTTTCCTTCTCTGTGGGTGTTTTTCTATTCTCTTCTCTCAGAGTTGGCTTCCTGTGCTTATTCATCTTGCATAGGGAACCATATGGCCATCGCAACATCGATTTTACATGATCCGTTAGCTCAAATACCTACATCTGATGGGCTCAGACTTCCAGTGACTCAATTCCAAAATCCTTACAGATAAATCTGATTATTAGTAATACACTGGCTTGACTTAGCTCAGGGTCCCATTCCTGACTCATCAGACACATTCAAGAATTGTGGAGGATGGTCATGTAGACTTGAGTGTGGTTGCCTCCACTGTAGTTGTGGTTGGAACAGGCAATAATAAGCATTCTGCTACAGTCTATATGGTGTGTCTAAATCAATGGCCTGAAAAGTTTTCCACCATGACCCACAGGAAGAAATACATTTTGTTTTCCATTTCATCTCAGCCTTCATCTATGTGTTGATTCTTGAAGCAGTACTTCTGATTATATGTGATATACTCTAGTATTTCCTTTTCAGTTTCTTTCTATACCAATTCATCCTATTAAATAAAAACATGCTGTTCTTGTCTCACGAAATTGATTTCATGCTCCACTAATGAGTTGCAACTTCAGTTTCAAAAGCACTGGTCTGTATTTTTCTTTATATTGTTTCCCTTTGTAGCATTTATTATAATTGGTTCCCCTGTTATATTTTGTAGTTTCCTTTGTAGGAGATATCACAATTAAACTGCATCCCTTGTTAAACTGTAATCCACATTAAAGCAGAGACTGTGTCTGTCTTGTTTACTACTGCATTCCCAGCACCTAACAGAGTTCCTGACACATAGTAGATGCTCAACTGGGTAAATGTTGATGAATGAGTAAATGAAGACCCAAACAGATGGCACCCTTAATGGGCTCACCTGGTTCTTTGCAAGGAGGAGATTCAGATATATATAAAACTGGCTAATCTGCTGTAGCCCTGTTGATAGAAAAAGCAGGTGGAAAGGCCCAGCAGGAGACTCAGTGGAGTTAGGAGGGCAGGCCAAGGAGAGAGGTCTCCACATAGTCACTGACAGCTGCCTGCAAGTATTCCACCAGGGAATATTTACTCTAATAGGGGAAGAATCGGTGTCAGGTCTGAGCTCAGACCTTGGTTCTTCACCTAACATTCATTCCACAAAACTGCAATGCCTTTTTGGTTGGCTTTTCAAAATTTCAGTTTTTTTTTCTTTTTTTTTTTTTGCGGTACGCGGGCCTCTCACTGTTGTGGCCTCTCCCGTTGTGGAGCGCAGGCTCCGGACGCGCAGGCTCAGCGGCCATGGCTCACGGGCCCAGCCGCTCCGCGGCATGTGGGATCTTCCCGGACCGGGGCACGAACCCGTGCCCCCTGCATCGGCAGGCGGACTCTCAACCAATGTGCCACCAGGGAAGCCCTGGTCTTTTCATTTTTATCTTTATATCTCATAATAGATAAAAGTAGAGAAAGAACCACACGATATCTTGATAAAAAAAAACACCCTGGTACCTGTTTTCCAAGGAGACAAAGACATCTGGTTGGGAGATGAATTGCACACAGAGCTCTCTTCCCTCTCTTCTTGGTAGCCTCCTCTTGGCAAATCACCGACTCTCATCACATCAAGATTCATTTAACTCACTTCTGCAATTTATGGCTTCTACTTGTCTCTAGCAGTTGTTTCAAAAACTATTTCTTATGAATGGCTATTTTTAATGGTGTCACATATTTTCTTTTCCCATTTGCCAAGATCTTAATCTGTAGGACAATCGAAAAATTACAGTGGTTTCATTTATAGACCTACTAAATGATCTGGGGGTACAAAGCTGTACTTACATACGAAGTGATTCACAGATTGATAAGCTTTCTATCATAGCTCACTGGCACCCACAAAGCAAGGCTAAGAGGACTATGATTTTAACACTCAGCCAGCTCCATATGCTCCAAAATATTAATTTACAACATGAGAATCCTACACTTTTCAAAATAGTCTATTTAATATTGAGTTAAAATTGTCAAAGGACAATTTAATTCATTATACATATGACCTGATGCATAAATTTATCATCTGTATGTCATTACAACTCTTTTGGGAAGGAGAATTCATATCTTAGGCCAGTATTTCTCAATTCCTTTTTGTATGCTATATGAACTTGCAGGGCACAGTAGAGGGAGGAGGGAGTTTCCTTCTGCCATATCCAGCCATTCCAGCTTTAATCAAATTCATGCGACGGGTATGAATTTTGTCCACAGTACTTGAGTGAATGCAGCTCACTGGCACTCTGTGGGAGTGGGGTTCTAGTTTCTGCTCCATAGTAATCCACAAAACTCTGCCAATCTATGCTACCATTGGGAAAAAAATACATGTTACCATTTGTCATTCACGATGTATTTTAAGTAAATAGGTAATGACTACACACACACACACACACACACACACACACACACTATGCTCTTCTTCTCCCTGTATACATACTCTGTCTATATATACTCTACAGATAATTTGTCTTTGAAGGTCTGTTTAGCTAATGAGTTTCTTTATGTCTGAGAATTATTTATTGATTATATAAGACATATATTAGATATAGAAGTTATGTAAAAATTAGCCTCTAATACTTTAAAAATCTTTTGATAATTTTATGTTTTATTTTGAAAACAGTTACATTTTAGAGATATATATGAAAATGTTTACACAGAAAATGATCTGATGTATGGAATTTGCTTCAGAAATGATTTGGAATAGGGGTAACACGAGGGGTTACACATGAGACACACTTGGCTATGTTGCTTATAATCTCTTTTCTTCTATATATGTTTGAAAATTTCCTAATAAAAAGTAAAATACATATATATTTGAAATACATCACTTTCTGCCCTCCACTCCCACACTCACAGGGAATATTGATGGAAATGTTATGCAGATTTCATGATCATGGAACGCTGCCACTATATGTTACACAGTGTAAATGTGGCGGCCCTCATGCCCTAAGTTGTCAAACCTCCCAATCACTTAGTGGCACTAAAGTGCATGCATTTATTTCCAGGAGTGTTTAGCATGTTTCTATTCATTTCCTCATCATTAAATCTCAATTGCAACAGCACCGGGTGCCACAAGCTGAGAATCAGGTGAAACTTCCTATGAAAATAAACGCAGAAATTACCAATTGTGTCTATCCTAATAAAAGCAAAAGGAACATCTAATTACCTACTTTCTTTTAGGAAATAAAGTCATTGACAGGGTTATTGCCCTGCTATCCAACATACCTACAAATTACTTTGGGTACAAAGCAAAGCCAGTTTTTTTTTTTTCCCCAGCTAACTCCACAAGAATTTGTCTCTACTGCTTTTTTTGATGCTGTTTTTAATTACACTAAAGTTTACTCCTCTGCATTTGTTAGGTCTCGTGGGTCTGAAGTGGGTCTCTTGTAGACAGTATGTATATGGGTCTTGTTTTTGTATTTTGTTTTGTATTTTCTGTTTTTTTAATATTGAGCTGCATGAGCTGTTTATATATTTGGGAGATGAATCCTTTGTCCATTGATTCATTTGCAAATATTTTCTCATATTCTGAAGGTTGTCTTTTCACCTTGTTTATGGTTTCCTTTGCTGTGCAAAAGCTTTTAAGTTTCATTAGGTCCCATTTGTTTATTTTTATTTTTATCTCTATTACTCTAGGAGGTGGATCAAAAAAGATCTTGCTGTGGTTTATGTCAAAGAGTGTTCTTTCTATGTTTTCCTTTAAGAGTTTTATAGTGTCTGGTCTTCCATTTAGGTCTCTAATAAATTTTGAGTTTATTTTTGTGTATAGTGTTAGTGCATGTTCTAATTTCATTCTTTTACATGTAGCTGTCCAGTTTTCCCAGCACCACTTATTGAAGAGACTGTCTTTTCTCCACTGCATATCCTTGCCTCCTTTGTCATAGATTAGTTGACCATAGCTGCATGGGTTTATCTCTGGGCTTTCTATCCTGTTCCATTGATCTATGTTTCTGTTTTTGTGCCAGTACCATACTGTCTTCATTACTGTAGCTTTGTAGCATAGTCTGAAGTCAGGGAGTCTGATTCCTCCAGCTCCATTTTTTTCCCTCAAGACTGCTTTGGCTATTCGGGGTCTTTTGTGTCTCCATACAAATTTTAAGATTTTTTGTTCTAGTTCCGTAAAATATACCATTGGTAATTTGATAGGGATTGCATTGAATCTGTAGATTGCTTTGGGTAGTATAGTCATTTTCACAATATTGATTCTTCCAATCCAAGAACATGATATATCTCTCCATCTGTTGCTATCATCTTTAATTTCTTTCATCAGTGTCTTATACTTTTCTGCATACAGGTTTTTGTCTCCCTACATAGGTTTATTTCTATGTATTTTATTCTTTTTGTTGCAATGGTAAATGGGAGTGTTTCCTTAATTTCTCTTTCAGATTTTTCATCACTGCTCTGTAGGAATGCAAGAGATTTCTGTGCATTAATTTTGTATCCTGCAACTTTACCAAATTCATTGATTAGCTCTAGTAGTTTTCTGGTGGCATCTTTAGGATTCTCTATGTATAGTATCATGTCATCTGCAAACAGTGACAGTTTTACTTCTTCTTTTCCAATTTGCATTCCTTTTTATTTATTTTTCTTCTCTGATGGCCCTGGCTAGGGCTTCCAAAACTATGTTGAATAATATTGGTGATAGTGGACATCCTTGTCTTGTTCCTCATCTTAGAGGAAATGATTTCAGTTTTTCACCATTGAGAATGATATTTGCTGTGGGTTTGTCATATATGGCCTTTATTATGTTGAGTTAGGTTCCCTCTATGCTCACTTTCTGGAGAGTTTTTATCATAATTGGTGTTGAATTTTGTCAAAAGGTTTTCCTGCATCTATTGAGATGATCATATGGTTTTTATTCTTCAATTCGTTAATATGGTTTATCACATTGGTTGATTTATGTATATTGAAGAATCCTTGCATCCGTGGGAGAAGTCCCACTTGATCATGGTGTATGATCCTTTTAATGTGTTGTTGGATTCTCTTTGCTAGTATTTTGTTGAGGATTTTTGCATCTATATTCTTCAGTGATATTGGTCTGTAATTTTCTTTTTTTATAGTATCTTTGTCTGGTTTTGGTATCAGGGTGATGGTGGCCTCATAGAATGAGTTTGGGGGTGTTCCTTTGTCCGCAATTTTTTGGAAGAGTTTGAGAAGGATGGGGGTTAGCTCTTCTCTAAATGTTTGATAGAATTCGCCTGTGAAGCCATCTGTTCCTGGGCTTTTGTTTGTTGGAAGATTTTTAATCACAGTTTCAATTTCATTACTTGTGATTGATCTGTTCATATTTTCTGTTTCTTCCTGGTTCAGTCTTGGAAGGTTATACCTTTCTAAGAATTTGTCCATTTCTTCCAAGTTGTCCGTTTTATTGGCATAGAGTTGCTTGTAGTAGTCTCTTAGGATGATTTGTATTACTGCGGTGTCTGTTGTAACTTCCCCTTTTTCATTTCTAATTTTATTGATTTGAGTCCTCCCCCTCTTTTTCTTGATGGGTCTGGCTAATGGTTTATCAATTTTGTTTATCTTCTCAAAGAACCAGCTTTTAGTTTCATTGATCTTTGCTATCATTTCCTTCGTTTCTTTTTCGTTTATTTCTGATCTGATCTTTATGATTTCTTTCCTTCTGCTAACTTTGGGAATTTTTTGTTCTTCTTTCTCTAATTGCTTTAGGTGCAAGATTAGGTTTTTTATTCGAGATGTTTCCTGTTTCTTAAGGTAGGATTGTATTGCTATAAACTTTCCTCTTAGAACTGCTTTTGCTGCATCCCATAGGTTTTGTGTCGTCGTGTCTCCATTGTCATTTGATTTCCTCTTTGATTTTTTCAGTGATCTCTTGGTTATTTAGTAGTGTATTGTTTAGCCTCCATGTGTTTGTATTTTTTACAGATCTTTTCCTGTAATTGATATCTAGTCTCATAGCATGTGGTCGGAAAAGATACTTGATACAATTTCAATTTTCTTAAATTTACCAAGGCTTGATTTGTGACCCAAGATATGATCTATCCTGGAGAATGTTCCATGAGCACTTGAGAAAAATGTGTATTCTGTTGGTTTTGGATAGAATGTCCTATAAATATCAAGTCCATCTTGTTTAATGTATCATTTATAGCTTGTGTTTCCTTATTTATTTTCATTTTGGATGATCTGTCCCTTGATGAATCTGGGGTGTTAAAGTACCCTACTATGAATATGTTACTGTCAATTTCCCCTTTTATGGCTGTTAGTATTTGCCTTATGTATTGAGGTGCTACAATGTTGGGTGCATAAATATTTACAATTGTTATATCTTCTTCTTGGATCGATCCCTTGATCATTATGTAGTGTCCTTCTTTGTCTCTTCTAATAGTCTTTATTTTAAAGTCTATTTTGTCTGAGAATTGCTACTCCAGCTTTCTTTTGGTTTCCATTTTCATGGAATATCTTTTTCCATCTCCTTACTTTCAGTCTGTATTTGTCTCTAGGTCTGAAGTGGGTCTCTTGTAGACAGTATATATATGGATCTTGTTTTTGTATCCATTCAGCCAGTCTGTGTCTTTTGTTGGGAGCATATAATCCATTTACATTTAAGGTAATTATTGATATGTATGTTCCTATTCCCATTTTCTTAATTGTTTTGGGTTTGTTATTGTAGGTCTTTTCCTTCTCTTGTGTTTCTTGCCTAGAGAAGTTCCTTTAGTATTTGTTGTAAAGCTGGTTTGGTGGTGCTGAACTCTCTCAGCTTTTGCTTGTCTGTAAAGGTTTTAATTTCTCCATCAAATCTGAATGAGATCCTTGCTGGGTAGAGTAATCTTGGTTGTAGTTTTCTCTCCTTTGTCACTTTAAATATGTCCTCCAGTCCCTTCTGGCTTGCAGAGTTTCTGCTGAAAGATCAGCTGTTAACCTTATGGGGATTCCCTTATGTGTTATTTGTTGTTTTTCCCTTGCTGCTTTTAATATGTTTTCTTTGTATTTAATTTTTGACAGTTTGATTAATATGTGTCTTGGCTTGTTTCTCCTTGTATTTTTCCTGTATGGGACTCTCTGTGCTTCCTGGACTTGATTAACTATTTCCTTTCCCATATTAGGGAAGTTTTCAACTATAATCTCTTCAAATGTTTTCTCAGTCCCTTTCTTTTTCTCTTCTTCTTCTGGAACCCCTATAATTCGAATGTTGGTGTGTTTAATGTTGTCCCAGAGGTCTCTGAGACTGTCCTCAGTTCTTTTCATTCTTTTCTCTTTATTCTGCTCTGCAGTAGTTATTTCCACTATTTTATCTTCCAGGTCACTTATCCATTCTTCTCCCTCAGTTATTCTGCTATTGATCCCTTCTAGAGTATTTTTAATTTCATTTATTGTGTTGTTCATCATTGCTTTCTTCATCTTTAGTTCTTCTAGGTCCTTGTTAAATGTTTCTTGCATTTTCTCTATTCTGTTTCCAAGATTTTGGATCATCTTTACTATCATTATTCTGAATTCTTTTTCAGGTAGACTGCCTATTTCCTCTTCATTTGTTAGGTCTCGTGGGTTTTTATCTTGCTGCTTCATCTGCTGTGTGTTTTTCTGTCTTCTCATTTTGCTTATCGTACTGTGTTTGGGGTCTTCTTTTTGTAGGCTGCAGGTTCATAGTTCCCGTTGTTTTTTTGTGTCTGTCCCCAGTGGCTAAAGTTGGTTCAGTGGGTTGTGTTGGCTTCCTGTTGGAGGGGACTAGTTCCTGTGTTCTGGTGTATGAGGCTGGATCTTGTCTTTCTGGTGGGCAGGTCCACGTCTGGTGATGTGCTTTGGGGTGTCTGTGGACTTATTACGATTTTAGGCAGCCTCTCTGCTAATGGATGGGGCTGTGTTTCTGTCTTGCTAGTTGTTTGGCATAGGGTGTCCAGCACTGTAGCTTGCTGGTCGTTGAGTGAAGTTGGGTGCTGGTGTTGAGATGGAGATCTCTTGGAGATTTTTGCTGTTTGATATTATGTGGAGCCGGGAGGTCTCTTGTGGACCAGTGTCCTGAAGTTGGCTCTCCCACCTCAGAGGCACAGCACTGTCTCCTGGCTGCAGAACCAAGAGATTTTCATCCTCATGGCTTTCGCGCTGCCCTACTATTGAAGCTCCCACCCCTGCTCCTCAGGCCGGGTCCCCATGGGAGGCGGGGCTGCATGCTCTTTGTTAAACGTTTCTTGCATCTTCTCGATCTTTGCCTCCATTCTTTTTCTGAAGTCCTGGATCATCTGCACTATCATTATTCTGAGTTCTTATTCTGGAAGGTTGCCTATCTCCACTTCATTTAGTTGTTTTTCTGGGGTTTTACCTTGTTCCTTCATCTGGTACATAAACCTCTGCCTTTTTATCTTGTCTATGTTTCTGTGAATGTGGTTTTTGTTCCACAGGCTGCAGGATTGTAGTTCTTCTTGCTTCTGCTGTCTGCCCTCTGGTGGATGAGGCTATGTAAGAGGCTTGAGCAAGTTTCCTGATGGGAGGATCTCAATACAGGGTAGTTTTCAAGCATCTTGAGATAGCAGAACTCCTCACCTAATTTAATAGTGAGAGAGAAACGTATAGTACCAGTTTCAGAAAGAGGACTAATCAGCAAGGAAAAAATGGGACAACTTTCACATTTTGAATGATAAAATGAGTGATATTGCTGAAAGCTGTTAATTATGGATTTATTTATTTTTTTTTGAAGAGTACTTGATTAAAGCTTTGGAGGAAATAACTGTGGAGCCCAGATTATAGGTAGAGAGCAACCGTGGCCTCCAATTCCAAATCTGGAGACTCTTTTTTTTATTAAAGTGTATTCAAACTTATTACATGTTATTCAGCATCAGGTTGCTGAAAAGATTTATAAACTTGCTGACTTGTGAACTTCTCTTACGAAAACATGAGCCGAGAGTGCTGTGAGCCCAGCAAGTCTGTTTGTGCGAATGACCCTTGGATTTTACAATGTCAAATTTCAGTATTTGTTGTGGTGTCCGGAGTATGAGTTTTACTGTTTTCTGATATGAATTGTACTGTTTTCTCTTAATATGTCAGTAGCAGGGCAGAAAAACACTTGGTAAGATTAGATGCATTTGAACTCCATTAGTGCTACAATATCAAGTGCTTTCTAGTGGACCCTGAGGGCTTTGAATGGGGGTGGGCTGACATTTTTTGCTGTATGCTGGGTGTAGCTTTTTTTCTGAGCTTTGGAGGTAGTTCTCAATTATGACCGTCTTTCTTTGGAGTTTAGAATTAGAGGTGTTTCCAAATACAGCCAGCAGATGGAGCAATTTACTTTATTTATACTCCAACGCATACAAACAGGTACTTGGCTATTCTTTATCTTCCTATTTATCTATCTATCTATCTATCATCTATGTATATATCTATTCAAATTTAACTGCGTGTTTCAAAAATTTTCACATATTTGGAAACAACATATTAAACATAATTTATTTCATTTTAGAAAAGCAACATTCATTTGTTAGGGTCTTAATCCAGACTTGCATTTTTATTAGCTTTACAGACATTTGTAACAGGAAGACAAAAGAGAAGAACATTGGTGTGGCAAGAAGTACAGCACTTCTTTTTCGTCAGTTTCCTTCTGCAATTCATAATCACATATACTGCAAGATGAGGGTGAAGCTGGTTTTGATGTGCCCATGGAATTCAGCAATCCTTAGCTATAATTCTGACAGTCCTATAATAACAAACTTTAAAACTCTGATTTGGGTAATGGACTCCAACAGAGCTTTCAAGTTGAAATTTATGGAATCGTTTCAATGATTAGACTATTCATCCTATCTCTTGTCAATGGAAGATGGTTTCCTGTAGGAGTTAATTAATAACTTTATAGAATTTGGGGATGTAGTAGAATGATATTGTCTCCCTGGAAGTCACACTTACCAACCAAAGGGTAATAACTTTTAATACAAGCCTGAAATAGTCTGTAAATATTTCATTAAGTCCTTAAAATATGCAGTTATTAATTCTCCACCCTCTTTTTGATTTCCGAATACCACACTGAGACAGATGTGTTATGCCTGGGAATCAGGAAAATGCAATTGTGCTTAATTTATCACCTGTAATATTTTCTAGTGGGATTATCTGAATACATGTGGATTTTAGTAAGATTCTTCTCAGAAAATTTCATTATTATTTAAAATGCCAGGCTCTGCATCTAAGTTCTGCCTTAATCTTTCCCTCTCCCAACATGTTCCTACTGATTTTCCCTGCTTAAGGCAGCAGGTGAAGTGGGGAGGAAAGACATTGCATTTCCTGTCTTAGTCGATTCAAAAGCATTTATGAGGCATCTGTCTGTGCAGGGTACTGGTGTGGTGCTGAGCTGACTGAGTTAAAAAAGACATAGACAATGTCCTTGAGGCAGAGAAGCTGTCAGTCACTGACTCCAGGGAGAAAGATATTTATTTCTTCAATATGGGCAAAATTGCTGTTAAGCAGGCTATGTGTATGTCTGAACAGGTAGGGGGGATGCCCAAACTATTCCTATCATCGTAGAAAACAGACAAAAGTTTCACTTTATCAGACTGCAAGGAAGCGGTGTAAATTTCTGAGAAATTAGAATTATAGAATACTTTAAAACAAAATATAGTTTTGACTTTTAGGTTAACACTGTAACAAAATATTGCAAAATTGAAGTCCGTTCAAGGCTCAATTTAATGGATAGAGAATTGAATTTGAAAAGGTAATAAAACGATTCTCACACAAAAGGTGCTGGGATTTTGCATCTGAATAACACAGTTTTGCTATCACCCAGAGCATCTTTTATCTATTTATTTATTTATTTATTTATTTATTTTTGCGGTACGCGGGCCTCTCACCATTGTGGCCTCTCCCGCTGCGGAGCACAGGCTCCGGACGCACAGGCCCAGTGGCCATGGCCCACGGGCCCAGCCGCTCTGCGGCACGTGGTATCCTCCCGGACTGGGGCACGAACCCGCGTCTCCTGCATTGGCAGGCAGACTCCCAACCACTGCGCCACCAGGGAAGCCCCACCCAGAGCATCTTTTATCCTTCTTTTTTTTTTTGTACATGGATCATCATAGCATCTTTATTTATTTTTTATTTTTTTAACATCTTTATTGGAGTATAATTGCTTTACAATGGTGTGTTAGTTTCTGCTTTATAACAAAGTGAATCAGTTATACATATACATATGTTCCCATATCTCTTCCCTCTTGTGTCTCCCTCCCTCCCACCCTCCCTATCCCACCTCTCTAGGTGGTCACAAAGCACCGAGCTGATCTCCCTGTGCCATGCGGCTGCTTCCCACTAGCTATCTATTTTATGTTTGGTAGTGTATATATGTCCATGCCACTCTCTCACTTTGTCCCAGCTTACCCTTCCCCCTCCCTGTATCCTCAAGTCCATTCTCTAGTAGGTCTGTGTCTTTATTCCCGTCTTACCCCTAGGTTCTTCATGACCTTTTTTTTCTCTTTTCTTTTCCTTAGGTTCCATATATATGTGTTAGCATACGGTATTTGTTTTTCTCTTTCTGACTTACTTCTCTCTGTATGACTGACTCTAGGTCCATCCACCTCACTACAAATAACTCAATTTCGTTTCTCTTTATGGCTGAGTAATATTTCATTGTATATATGTGCCACATCTTCTTTATCCATTCATCCAATGATGGACACTTAGGTTGCTTCTATCTCCTGGCTATTGTAAATAGAGCTGCAATGAACATTTTGGTACATGACTCTTTTTGAATTATGGTTTTCTCAGGATATATGCCCAGTAGTGGGATTGCTGGGTCATATGGTAATTCTATTTTTAGTTTTTTAAGGAACCTCCATACTGTTCTCCATAGTGGCTGTATCAATTTACATTCCCACCAACAGTATATGAGGGTTCCCTTTTCTCCACACCCTCTCCAGCATTTATTGTTTCTAGATTTTTTGATGATCGCCATTCTGACTGATGTGAGATGATATCTCATTGTAGTTTTGATTTGCATTTCTCTAATGATTAATGATGTTGAGCATTCTTTCATGTGTTTGTTGGCAATCTGTATATCTTCTTTGGAGAAATGTCTATTTAGGTCTTCTGCCCATTTATCCTTCTTAAACCATGAAAAAGAACCTTGGCCTTTTGCTCTTCACTTCTCTTTAGCATCATGACTATGTATGATACGTCATCTGTACAACAGTTGTGCATAAGCAGTGAGCAGGAAGATATTTTGGGTTTGACCCATTTTCTTAAGGGAATTGTTCTATTCTAGGTTCTTTGGTTATGAGGAACAGGAACCCAGTCAAATGGTTCAAGAAAAAAGGGGTTATTTCAGATGAGCAGAATCTCATGTGTATAAAATACAGGAACAATAGCCAGTCTTACAACAAGTGTCAGAGTGCTATTTTCTTTCTATTTTTCTTATATAAATTACTTTTAATAAGTGGTCCAAGGTGAACTGGAGGAGGTCAGATGAGGTCAGTCAAAGCTGGATCATGTAAGGCGTTCAGGATGTGAAAAGGGATAATTTAGTGGCCATACTGACAAAGGAATAAAACACTCAGTTGAACTGAGCTGATTGGATTCTCTCTCAAAAATGTGACCTGAGACACCAGTTAGTTTGTGGCTGGCTCCTGGAATACTGATAACATCTAATATTTGTCAGGAGCTTACTGTCCTAAGCTATTGTTCTAAGCTTTTTTCATGTTCTAACTCATTTATCCTCAAAACTATATGCTATGGATTAGTATCATTCCCATTTTACAGATGAAAAACTTGAGGTACTGAAAAGTAAAATAACGTGCAGAAATTGACAAAGGATGTAGCAGAGCTGGTATTGAACCCAGGCAGTCTGACTTCAGAGCCCATACTCCTAGGCACTACATAACACTGCCTTCTGGAGCTGGTTTTGTGGCAAGCTGAAACCACATCAAGTCAAAGGGTAAGGGTAAGGGGGGCAGAAATCATGAGTCAGCAGAAACAGCATGTGGAAAAGAGCGTGGAGCAGTTGATCATGGCAGTACCCCCACTGCCTAGATTGAACAAGTCTTAGTACACAGCAGGTGCTTATGAAATATGCACTGAATAAGTGAATGAATGTTTTCAGCAGGCACTGTGGGTGTGACATATCCCCTGAGAATATTGTGTGTGCGGGGCAGGAATCTCCAAATAATTTATTTTCATCTGCTTCTTTTTTAAAAGAAATTTATTTTCTTCATTTTTGGCTGCATTGGGTCTTAGTTGCGGCACACGGGGTCTTTGTTGAGGCGTGTGGGATCTTAATTGCGGTGCGTGGGCTCTGTTTTGGCACGCGGGCTTCTCTCTAGTTGTGGTGTGCAGGTTTTCTCTCTCTAGTTGTGGTGTGCGGGCTGCAGAGTGTGGGCTCTGTGGTTTGCAGCACGTGGGCTCTCTGGTTGAGGCGCACGAGCTCAGTAGGTGTGGCACGCGGGTTTAGCTGCCCCACAACATGTGGGATCTTAGTTCCCCGACCAGGGATTAAACGCGTGTACCCTGCATTGGAAGGTGGATTCTTTACCACCAGACCACTGGCGAAGTCCCTAATCTGCTCCTTTAAAAATTAATTAAATTATACATATAGTACACGAGGACATTGTCATTTTTTTTTAAAGTAAAGCTCTAGGATAAAGGAAAGGATAAAGTACTTTAGGATCACCTCCCCATCCTTGTGCCCTCCTTTCCACTTCCCAGAGATTGTCCAGATTTTGATACATTTACATATGTATATAGAATAAATGAGAAATATAAAGTATTATTCTGTAATGTTAAGATATTTACGTAATAAGTATCATAGTGTTTTATATTTTCTTTCCTCTTATCTTAAAGATCCAGCCATATTGTTATGACATTCAAATGGCTTCTGAACTACTCACTATTATAAATTATTTTGCAATACATATTATGTGTGTGTGC
The DNA here is from genome assembly GCF_059928025.1 of Delphinapterus leucas. Classification (NCBI taxonomy): domain Eukaryota; kingdom Metazoa; phylum Chordata; class Mammalia; order Artiodactyla; family Monodontidae; genus Delphinapterus; species Delphinapterus leucas. Next base: position 50,320,394 of record NC_143136.1, on the reverse strand, counting down.
GTGTGTCCTTTTACACGTGCATTTCTATTGTTTACGGAAAAGTGAAAATGGCTGAGTCCTTGGTTACACACATTTTTTAATAGAGCTACGTGGCTTTCCATATCCTTGAGGTTATTTATTATTCAACTTCTTAATTGTAGTGTGATATGTAAATAGTTGAATCTCAATATTGTGTTTTTTTGTTTTTTCGGTACGCGGGCCTCTCCCGTTGCGGAGCACAGGCTCCGGACGCGCAGGCCCAGCGGCCATGGCTCACGGGCCCAGCCGCTCCGCGGCATGTGGGATCTTCCCGGACCGGGGCACGAACCCGTGTCCCCTGCATCGGCAGGCAGACTCTCAACCACTGCGCCACCAGAGAAGCCCTTAATATTGTTTTAACTTCTAGTTACATGTCAGTTTCATCATCTTCTCACATATTTATTGGTCATTAATACTTTTTTGTCATATGTTTTGCCTACTTTGGTTTGTTTCTTTTTAAAATTGATTTACAGAAGTTCTTTATATAGTTTCACAGTGATCTTTCAGAGGATTTTTAATACACACACAATCTTATTACTTCTGAAATTTCTAAGTTAGAAAGGAATTGAAGTGGTATCTGAGATATTACCTAGTGCAATGACTCTAAACTAGGATGGGTGTGGTAGAACGGTAGTGGGTTTATCTGTCACTTGTGAAGCTCTTTTACATTACACCCTCCTTTTCTTCTGGAAGAATTCTGGAATGCTGGCCATGTTACAGTAGCAAGGGGAGTGGGGAGTTGGGGTGAGTAAGCACCTGTGTGTTTTGATAAACTACTTTCCCAGAGGATTCTGATTGGTAACCCCCATCATTCCCCCAAACACATAACTAGTTGAAGGCAAAACCAGCATTTGATGCAAAAACTCCCACTAGTTTTAGTCAAGTCTTTTCCTAATTGCGCCAAGCTATTTTGCTTTGCCCAGACAATTCATTTTGATGGAGTCTCCATGATACTTATTGGGTCCAGACGGAAACTATCTTCTTCGATTTACTTAAACTCTGCTCTGCGAGCTCCCTTGCTTTCTTCTCCTTCACTTAAAAACAAATAAGCAAACAAATTAATGAACAGACAACAATACAAACTAAAAAAGCTTTAGGCAGAGGGGACTAATTATTTACTAAAAATTCACGTTCCCTTTTCATGGCCTGGGTCTATTGCTGGTTTTCAGCTTCTCATCCAGGTGTTATATTTCTTAGACCTTTTTGCATTCAGGTAGGGCCATGTAACTAGTTCTGACCAGTGTGAATGGAAGTGATGTATATCATTTTAGGGTTGGAGTGGAGGCTTCTGCACTCTTATTCACCTTCTCCTCCTGTATTCAGACAACCTTTAAGACCTTATGCCTAGATGATGGTAGAGCTCCAGTTAAGGACACTGCATCTTTGCATAACCTTATGGAGGAGAGTTGGCTGACAAAAATATTGAACTGTTATTCAGACAAAAATATTGAGCTGTTATTCAAGGTGAAATCATGTTCTATTGTGTTTAGCCACTAAAACTTTGGGAATATTTGTTATAGCGGTTAGGCTTCCTCTAGCTAACACACTCATTAATGAACTATTTGGTCATCAACCACCAATGAAACAACTGTCCTCTTCTCCATGGCTAATCAGATGGGTGGTCATCTGTCACAAGAACTAACCAATCATTGATAAGATGCCTAGTACAAAAACTCTGCTCAAGTAGAGGTGATGCTCACCAATAAAATTCTACTGTATTGAGCATTTGAAAATGAGATATATTCAGAGTTGACATTTGGCTGTGGGAACAGAAGCAAAAAGAGACATTGAGAGACCTGAGGTAGGAGACAAAGTTATGAACAATCATATTATGAAGCATATTAATGTGGAGGAAGTTGGTCAGTAGCAAGAGTAGCAGAATCAGGGGCAAAGAGGACTGAGTCATAATAGCATGTGTTCTAGTGCCTCTTGCTGCTGAGGGACAGTGGGATAACGTAAGCCTGGGAATATGTTGGAGCATTTTAGTTTATGAACAGCATTCCATCTTCTGTGAAGTTCAAACTCTGTGTAGGGTTTCTGTGTGATTCCTGTTTTCTCTTTTTCCATGTGTTTCCTTACAACAAATCTACTTTCCTTGAGGCAGTCTGAGTGAGTTTCTAGCAACCAAGCTTGCAGTCAGAAAAGACCGACAAATTGTTATTCTAAGTTTTCATTAATTAGTATGTGTTAGATTTGTAATAAAATTAAACATTGAAATATTAGTTTAAAAAGTAGATATTGCTGTTATGATAGATTTTTGACACATTATATGATTATAAAATTATGTGCAGTTTATTATGTTTTGGCCTTTAATTTTTTCAACAAACATATACTAAGTACTTATTATTTGCCAGATAGTTTTTGTTAATAGAACAGAAAAGAGAGTGAGAATCAAGATTAGATTTGAGTCATTCCATTTCTAATTTCAATTATTCTCGCAATATATTTCTTACTCATTATGTCCATACTTGATTTGGGATCATACACACATTTGTCTATATTTGTCTTAGGATTGGTCCTCCAGAAGCTGTACTTTCAAGATGTACTCCCAGGATGCTCTCCTGGCTTCTCCTGGTACATATTAACCATGTCCTGCAACTCTTTCAGTGAGTTTCTTTCTTTCTCCCTTTAACAAGTTTCTTTCTCCCCTTAGCAAGGCCATGCTAAGCTTTGACTCTGTTATTGTCTTTACTAGAAAGGAGAAATGGGCCAGATCCTGAGGAAGGCATGTATTGTCTTGTGAAGTGTCTGGCTCAGTTGAGGCCTCTGCATGGTCTTCAGGCAGTGCAGTGGGGTCTTCCATTCTCTGACAAGGGGGAATGGGCTTCTTATGCAGGCCCAGAGGGTTCTGGGGTGTCTGAGAGCTCAAAGTTCTTGAGTGGATATCCCTACCCTTAGACTCCTTGGATGGGTCCCACTCCTTTCCTGATTGTATAGAAGACTTGCCAGGCTGTAAATTCAACCTTATCAAAAATTCTCTACTCTTATAATTAGGTTCTAGGCCTGATCTTCAGCATGGTCTGTCCTGTGATTGTAGGAGAAGAGCATTTCCATAAACATTGCCCTGGGAGTCTTCTGACTTTCACATTTTACCTTAAGTGGCTAATTGGCTGAATTGAGCCTGTCATTTTCTCTCTTCAATGCATCAATATCACTCAACAATAATCAAATAAATCTCCCAGTCCTGATAATTACTATTTCTTCCATATCTCACAAATGCCAATGATATCACAGAGGCCATTGCATCCCTTCAGCAGTAATCTGTTCCAAGTCACCACAGGTGAAATCCTTGGCAATTGCCATGTTGCAGCACACCAGAAGGCTTTAGTACTCACTTAACCCAGAGATGGAGTCCTTGTTGCCATCTGGCAGGGGAGTGATCCAACTTCAGAATCACATCCCAGTGCTGCTGGCTTCTCTTTCTCTGCCCAACCATTGATTTTGGTGGGCTGGGAAGTGAATAGCTGGTGAGAAATTACAGCCAGCTTAGCTTTGAAAGGAAGGTAAGAAGTAGGGTGGGAGATAGAAGGGAAATGAGGAGCAGGGCCTGGAAGAAAACTAATTAGGTTTTATAGCAGAAAGAAATCAGCCAGTAGAGGAAACGGGGTGAAAACACAAGAGCCTGAGCTAGTGAGAGTAGATGGAGTACTTCTCTTGAGATGGGAGGGAGGAAAGGAAAGAAATACATACAGATAAGTTTGTCAGTGGTAATAATATAAAGAATTGAGCCCTTTCTATGTGCTTGGCACAGTTCTAAATGTATGGGTAGAAATTAGTTTTCATTTGATAACAGCAGAAGACAATTTAAAAAAGTTTTCCATCAGGTCTTTGATATCATTTAGTATAGTAAAATGGGAGAAAATAACTCAAGTGTTAAAACATAATTTTCTTGCTATTAAGCCCCATTTCCTTCTGTACTTTTCTTAAAAGAGTTGGATTTATATTTTTAATTTTTTATAGCTAAATATTAGAAAACACCACTCATTGCATAAAGTTCCTATTGTTTCAATCTTTTCTCTTCATCATTATCCCTTTACTTTAGATTTAATGGGCAGACCTAAAAAAAATTGTCTAGTATACTGCACATTGTGTATGGAACGTGAATGAAGAGCTGTGCACATTTCTTTTTCATAAGACATCTTGATTTGATGGCTCAGTAGGCAGCAATTTATTGCAGTAGTTTCAGCAGAGATCTTAAAAAAAAGTGAGGCTTTGCCCTGAACGAAAAGGGCAAAGTTAACAAGCAGCTATATAGTGTCTCACCACTGCAAATAAAGGTGGAAGGATGCAAGAGATAATGTAATGAGACATGTTCAGTTTGAGAGGTCTTTGGAGTATTCTGCTGTGATGGATACTGTGCAGGATCTTGTCATTCCCTATATCCCTTTGTAATGCCTTTTAACTAAGGTCTATGAAAAGCTCTCTATTACATATTCAACTTCTTTATTTGGTGAATGAATAATCTCATGATCATTGCAGTTGAATTACTGCAAGTATGAAACTTTTTTCCACTAATAAAAGCAAAGCTTATGAGTCAACTGCTAGGACTTTGCTTTCAATCGTACCCAGCAACATTATTCAGATGGTACTGGCTTTAAGTTGGTGGAGGCTTGTAAACTTTCACTGTACAAGCTGCTTTTCTTTGCAAATAGCAATGGTAGCCATTTTGGGCACATTGAAAAGAGATAGGCTAGGCAGCAGCACTTGACCTTAGGATAATTGAGCTTCTCATTTCAAGTAACTTTAAGTAATAAGTTAATAAAACAGAACCAGTGAGATCTGCATTCTGTTGTTAATGTTATTAATGATTTAAAAAATCAGTCCATTCTTTGGACTAAAAACTTATCATGTATCATATCTTAATATAAAGCCAGCCAACTTTGAACCCTGTTGGAGGAGGTTCAGTTGCTGCATAATTTCTTATAAAGTTGTTTTACCTGCAGCATTGACTCTGGGGATAGCATTAGAATAAGGTTTCAGTTTATTTCCTTTTGTTTAATCAATAGATGAAAAAACTGCTATAAACAACTGTATAAGGGAAATCATTTAACATGGTTTGAAAGTGTGTTCCCAAATCTATTGATTAATAGAACTAGGGCATAGGTCTTTTGCTAAGAAACTTGCAAGTCTGCTGCTAGGCATTTTTCTTTTAACTTGTCTGGAATACCCACTAAGACTAAAGACCATAAAAAGAATTTAGCTCACAGAAAGGTTTATGTCATTCATTTTTAGCCAGTCATTTAGAAGCAATCAACTGGGATGGTACTTAACTATAATCACTTAAAATTTTCATCATGTTACTTTCTTTTAATTTAATGATTTGATGTTAGTATGCTTATGGTAGCTTTTAATGAGATAAATGATTCGGGAATGTACTGTCCAATAATATCTTGGCTGCAAGTGGCAAAAAATCAGTGAAGATAGTTTAAGTGATCCTGGGAATATGGCAGCAAGTGAAGGCATTTGTTGTAAATATCTCCAGGTTCCCACATAAAAATAGACAGAGGATCTATACTGTAAAACTAAAAATCTAATGACAGTATTTACCACAAAATTATATGATAAGCTATCCCCACAAATACAAAAGACAGTAAATGACACCTAAGATCTGTACAGTGTTAACATCTATGTGGGAAAGTGCAGAAGGCAGCCACAGAGCATCTGGCAGTGAACAGAAGAACCAAAATTCACAGGAATTCACTGTAAAGTGCAGCAGACCAATTAGAGAACAGCAGTTAAAACTGAGAGGGGTTTTGTCCCATCCAATATTGGGTGAGTGGAGGATCTATGGTAAGTACTGAAGGGTCTGGAACAGTCTAGCCCCTAGATTCACTCTTGAAGCTGACCTGCAAGAATTCTCCTCCAGAATAGGCCTTGCTCTGAGAGGCTTCTTAGAATAGAATCAAAACAAGTCAAGCAGCATAGAGAATTGAGACAAGGAAAAAGAAGGTCTAGAAAAATGTGGAGGAGAGGAACAGAGACAGGAAGTGTGAGAAAGCAAGTCACAATATTTCTGAATACTGCCAAGGAACATCAGAAGAGGGACCTTGGGAAGTTAGACAAGCTACCCCAAACTTATATCTTTCTAAAGGTTCAGGAAATCTGATTTCACATGAAATGAATGACCAAAAAGTATCAAGGTCAAACTTCATACAAAGTTATTAGAAGGAAAAAAAAAAGCAGAATAACATTTCTAAAAAAACAAAAGCAGATCAGAATGATAAGCTCACAGAATAGAGTTAAAACCTTAACCATCTATTGAAAAACACGACATCAAGAAAAGAAATGACAGGAAAGAATAAAAGAATCAGAATTTTAAAAACTCAGAAATGAGGATATGGTGAAAGAATTATGTAAGAATTAGAAATGAAATGAACTTTTTTGGTTTGTTTTCAGAAATGAAGACTAAACTAGAAGGAACACAAAAGCAAAAACACAACAGATAGTGCCTTAAGGGAAAGGGGTTATAAAGAAGGACATTTAAAAAAAAATCTTAAAGAAATAAGAAAAGAGAAAGAGACAGTTATTGAAAATGGGGAAAGAAGATCTGACATACAGATAAAAGGAGTCCCTGAAAAAGAAAACTAAAGTGAGGGAACAGAATGATTACTAAGAACTATAATTCTAGAAAACTCTATTGAAATAAATAAAAGTAAAAAAGATTTGAGACTTCATATGAAAAGAGTGGTCCATCTACCTGAGAATATTGACCACAAATGACCAATACCAAGACATATTCTAGAAAAATTACTGGACCTTAATTTAAAAATCAAAACAAAATCTTTGTGTTTTGAAGTAAAATAGCTAATGGCTAATAAAGGAAATCCATAGATTATCATCACATTTTCAACAGTATTACTTTATGCAAGAGAAATTAAAGTAACATATTTAAGATATCCAAAGGAGAAAAATTAGCTTAGGATTTTATATCCAGGGAAACTAACATTAAATATAAAAGATACAAAGTATTGTTGACATGCAAGAGCTCTGAGTTCTTTTATTTCCATGAGCCCTTCTAGAAGAATCTACAGGAGATTGCTACTTCAGAAATCAAAGACTTAGAGAGACAATGACAAAAGTGTTAATGGTGAGGATTAAACATGTGGTTTACTTGTAAAACTAATGCTAAATAAGGGTTAAAGGAAAAAGTATTGATAGTAGTTTTGAGTGTAGGGTGTATTCTCTAAACAATGTAGATAAAATACACCTATAAAGATGAATGGAAGAATGAGGAGAGCACATCTAATATTTTTAAATGGTGTTTACAATTATCGGTGGTTGGTATTGGTATTTTGAGACTATTGTGTGTGCAATTTGGGATAAAGTAAATGAGTAATTATGGGATATTCTAATTCTTTTATGCCCAGTGTCCTTGAGAACCAGGATACTCTGTGTGGGGGAGACGGTATACAGATGTAATATAGAAAAGATTAAGTAAAAAACAAAATAAAACAAAACTCTGTAGTCTTGAATTTGAATAGAAAATGTAAGCATGACTCATGAATAAGAAGAGGAAGCAAGACTGGGACCTGATGAGGTCTAGAAACAATGACCAGTTCAGTAGTAATGCATATGCCTAATGCCAAAGATGGTCTTGAAACAGTATTTCCCGCTAATAGAAACCAGGGAGAGATGGCTACTTCTAAGATGAGATGTGAGCCTCAATAGCTGCTTATGTCCTAATAAAAAGAGACAGCCAGGCATTGTGTATCACCTGATTAAAACAACAACAACAGGGCTTCCCTGGTGGCGCAGTGGTTGAGAGTCTGCCTGCCGATGCAGGGGACACGGGTTCGTGCCCCGGTCCGGGAAGATCCCACATGCCGCGGAGTGGCTGGGCCCGTGAGCCATGGCCGCTGAGCCTGCGCGTCTGGAGCCTGTGCTCTGCAGCGGGAGAGGCCACAACAGTGAGAGGCCCGCGTACAGCAAAAAACAAACAAACAAACAAACAAACAACAACAACAAAACCCCAAAACCCCCATACGCTTATAGTCTTTCCAAAGGCATTGAACTCAAGTCTGATCAAGCCTCTGGATTGAGCTGCCAATTTCTGGAAATTGGAGAATGGAGGATTATGTTGAACTGCACCATGAGTGTGCAATCAGCAACTTCAGATTGGCAAACTAGACAGGTCAAATATCTTGGGTTCTTCACAGATCAGTTTTAAAGCTAAAAAAAGAGGATGGAGATAACATGTAGATTAAAGGGAGTAATGATAATAAATTTTAATGGACAAAAATGAACTGTAGTGGCTTGGGATGCACCTCTAGGTGGCAAAACTATGAAGAATTGTGAGGAAGTGATTACTGTAAAAGTCAGGATAGTGGTGACTTTTTATGAGTGGGGGAAAGAGACCTTTGAGATAGGGATAGGACATATGGAGGAACTTCTGCAATCACTGGCAAAGCCTTATTTTTTGACTTGGATGGTGATTTCAAGAGTGGTGTTTTATGTGACTTTTCATGTTTTCTCCTGATGATTAACAATGTTGCACATCTTTTCCTTTATCTGTTGACCCTCTGTATGTCTTCTTTGGAAAGCTGTTTATTCAGAGTTTCTGCCCATTTTTAAATTGGATTGTTTGTTTTCTTGCTGTTTACTTGTATGTGTTTTTATATACTTTGGATGTTAGACCCTTATCAGATATATGATTTGCAATAATTTTCTCCCATTCAGTAGGTTGCCTTTTAATTTTGGTGATGGTTTCCTTTGCTGTGCAGAACTTTTTAGTTTAATGTAGTCCCATTTGTTAGTTTTTGCTTTTGTTGCTTGTGCTTTGCATATCATATCCATAAAATCATTTCTAAGGCCAAGGTCAAGAAGATTTTCCCCTATGTTTTTTTCTAGAAGTTTTATGGTTTCAGGTCTTATGTTCAAGTCTTTACTCCATTTTGAGCTAATTTTTGTGTATGGTATAACATAGTGGTCCAGTTTCATTCTTTTGTATGTGGCTATCCAGTTTTCCCAACACCATTTATTGAAGAGATTTTCCTTTTCCCATTGTGTATTTTGACTCCTTTATCATAAGTTAATTGACCATATATGTGTGGGTTTATTTCTGGGCTCTCTATTCTGTTCCATTGATCTATGTGTCTGTTTTTATGCCAATACCATACTGTTTTAATTACTATAGGTTCAAAATATAGTTTAAAATTAGGCCATGTGATTTGTTTTTCTCTCTCAAGATTGCTTTGGCTATGCAAACATTTTAATTGAAGGAATTATTAGAAGTAATAATAAATGAGTTGATTATCCAGTTATATCAACTGGCTGGGTTATTATATCTGGGTTATTATGCATATTATATAATATATGAAAATGATAATAATAATAAATAAAATAATAGCTTATTTTTATACAGCACTGTGGCATGCCAAGCAGTGTTCTAAGTGTTTTACTAGGCACTATTATTATTCCCACTTTTTAGAAAGTGATTTTGAGGTGTAGAGAGGTTATATGATTGCTCAGTGACACAGTTAGGAAGTAGGAGAAATAGGATATACATGTAGGCAGCTTAACTCTAGAATCACTTTGTTTTTTTTAAAAAAGTAAATATTTCAATATTTGTTAGAGATGTTGTGATGATAATAGACATTAAATGAATTCCTATATCGATAAGTTATTCAATCCTGAACCTTTGCTTCACTTCTCAAAATTTTCTTTGTCTTGATTCCTGACAGAAAAGTGAATCTTGATTTGAATTTTTAAAAACATTGTTTTGATTTGTATATTGAGGTAAAGCCATGAGCAGAAGAGAAGCAGGAGCAGAAATTCCAATTTATGAAGATATTTCAAGAAATAATTTTACAAATCCTATTCTGCCCATATCAACCGTGGTACATTCCAAAGGTTAGTTGGCAGCATTTAAATGCCAACTTGATATGCATATATATAATATATTTTTGGGGAGTAGGAACCAGTATTTTAAAATACATATCAAGGACCTATCATTTTATCTTTATACACCTATATTCATATGCATATGGAATATCCAATGAATTAAAATCTTCACTGGCAGTTAATTTATTTTGTCCATTGTGTGCAAGGCATTTAAGTATATCTTGGGAAAAAAGCCGCAGCAGGAGCACAGCAGGATCGCAATATGAACATACTAACTTGGGTGGTGGATAAGTTAGAATTCTCTTAGTTGCATTTGGCAAAAACACAATTCAGTATAAAATAAAAGGATGCTTTTTGCGGGGAAAAGATTCTGAGGTACACTCAAAAGAGGAATGAATGATCAAAGAAGGACTGGGGGTCAACCAATCCTCATGAAAAATAGGATTTGGATTGTTGGAAATTTATATCTCCTATCTATACCACTCAGTTAATCTGCATCAGTATTTTTCTCTCATCAAACCAGATTCCTTTCATTGTTCTGGTTCATAGGGCTACTAACAGCTTCCAAAATTAATGTATTAAAGCTTCAGGTGCTACAAAGAGGTAAGCTGAATCTCTTGGAAAAGGACTAAATGACCCAGTTTGGGTCAGCTCCTGGACCCATCAAAGGTGGCAGAGTAGTTCATGTAGAAACCAAAAGGATGGAATATGAGAAGGGACAGTTCCTAGAAGAACATATTTGGAATGATATTCTCAGAAGAATGGGATGGAGCCAGAAAATAAGAGTTGTTCACTATAGAAATGGAAAATAAACAACATTTTATGCCAGTTTTGACAAAAGCACTACTGTAACTCTAGATATGATTTTTCTCTGCTTTATTAAGGTATAATTTACATAAAGTAAAATTCAACATTTAATTGTATAAGGTTGATGAATCTTAACAAATGGTTATATTTGTGTAACAACCACCACAATAATGATGTAGATTATTTCCAACACCCCAAACTTTCTGTAGTGCCCCTTTGCAGTCAGTTTCCTCCTCTAAGTTGTTGAGTGCATTGGCCTAAGTTGTTTATAATTTTACTTTATTATTCTTTTAATGTCTGGAATTTCTTGAGTGATACTCCCTTTGTCATTCCTGATATTGGAAAATTGTATCTTTTCCTTTTTTTTTTTGATCAGTCTGACTAGAGATTTATCAGTCTTGATATTTTCAGTGAATCAATTTCAAATTATAACATTAAAAATAAATAAAGGGACTTCCCTGGTAGCGCAGTTGTTAAGAATCCGCCTGCAAATGCAGGGGACACAGGTTCAAGCCCTGGTCCGGGAAGATCCCACATGCCGGAGAGCAACTAAGCCCGTGCACTGCAACTACTGAGCCTGCGCTCTAGAGCCTGTGAGCCACAACTACTGAGCTCACGTGCCACAACTACTAAAGCCCACGTGCCTAGAGCCTGTGCTTCACAACAAGAGAAGCCACTGCAATGAGAGGCCTGCGCAACGCAATGATGAGTAGCCCCCTCTTGCGGCAACTAGAGAAAGCCTGCGTGCAGCAATGAAGATCCCAACACAGCCAAAAATAAATTAAAAAATAAATTTATTTAAAAATAAATACATTAAAAACTTTAAACTTTAAAAATCTTAAAATTTTTTTTAAATCAAAAAATTTTTAGTTTAAACTTTTGAAATTAAATTGTAATAGAAATATAGAAAATTCTGAATTAAAACATTCATAGCATGATGACTGAAAAGATACCATGATAAATTTATAATTTATTATTTTTTCTCCTTCATATCTCTATAAATCAACACAAGACTGTTATCTTCAAAGTTATTTTTCTACTTGTTCAATATACCATTTGCTAATATTATATTTATAAAATACAAAAAACAGAGTTCCACAGCCTCATCCTATATATCTGGCAAGCTTAACTTTTTGAAATGTTCACACTTTTGTTGCTACAATCATCCATAGAAGTGAAACATTTCCTCTTCTTGTCCAAAATATTGCATGTCTCCCTCTTTAAATTTTAAGACAAGCTTAGTTGACTCCCTCAAAAAACTATGCCACAAATAATTCAACTTTCTTTTCAAACCTCTCACAAAATCTTTGACTCATGTCATTTTTTGGAAATCCTTCTCACAGTGGTGTGTGAATGTGTATGCATATGTTTGTGTGTATGTGCGTATGTGCATATGTATAAAATTGAAAAATTGAAGAAACAAGGATTTCCCCCACTAGATAGCCTCAGATATACTATTACGGAGAATATAAAAGATTCTTGTAAGAGCTCTTGCAAGTAGTAATAGCAAGGTATTACTTAGGCCTTTAGGATTAAGGGAAGACAGATATTTAGAGATTATCACTTTTAGTAATAAGGCCCTTGGCTGACCAATGAGAGAGCAGAGAGGAGTGAAAGGAATAAATATGATTCTGTATAATAATGTAAATCAGAAACTCTATTGTGGAGGGGGGGAGTTTTAAATGAAGAAAACTCTTTTTCCCCCTCCATATAGGATTAGAATGTTTTGTCTTTAAAAATTAATCTTTTCCTTTGAAAGATGTGTTTATATGTGTTGTGTTGTGTGTGTGTATATCTGTGTGTAACTTGCACTGGGAGGGAACTGCATAGAAAACCAAACCTGGAGAGCCCAAACTGATCCTGGACTGTTTTGGGGGACTTGGGTTGTCGAAGATCATCATGAATTGTGCTGTTGGAGCAACAGGGCTTTTTAATGGATTCACTGGGAAAAATGAACATCTTGAAAGAAAAGAATGGATCATGGAATGAGATTACATCCTGTAGGTGTTAGGTGGAAGTTTCCTGAAAGACCACATAACAAATGAGCAAGACAGAGAACTGAGGACTTGAGTGTGTGACATCTTGCATACATTTTCCTGGATATTATGGGAGAAGTCATGGTTAGCATTCACTTAAAATAGTTTCAACATCTATATCTGAATTTCCTTTAATTAACCAAACTCCAGTAAATTCTGATTCGTTTATACAGTTGTGTGTAGTGAATTTGTGGAGAATAAATGAATGGGCTCAGTTGGAAGTATGGTATGCCTGTCATTCAGCCAGGGCTGGGGTCCATGCAGATAGAGTAGCAGCTCCTAAGGATGCTGTGTTCAGGAATTCCCAGGCAGCAAGAAAGTGAGCAGTGGTTCATGGCATAGCTGTCATCACAGGTGGGTACATGACCCATTTCAGGGTGGACAACTCATGAGGGCTATAAGAATTTCATCCTCTTTGGTCATTTTCTTTTCAGGCATGGATTGGTGAAGAGCAGGGGGTGGGAATCTTCCCTCTTCACACACACACACACACACACACACACACACACACACACACACTTTTATTGAACTATGTGTCATAGTGTTTATCCCTTCTATTGGATTGTAAAATTCTTAAAGACAGAGCCTGTATCTTTTATTTAATATGCAATACAAATACTTTATACTGTTCTATATATTCTGAGGTACCTTAATAAATACCTATTGAAAGACTGTTCTTTGAGGAGCTGCTTAGGTCATATCACTTCAGGATTTCCTTTCCTTTCCTCCCTTCCTTCCTCCATCCCTCCCTCCTTCCTACCATTTTCCCTTTTCTCTTTCCCCTTCTCTTCTCGCTCTCTCTCTTTTTTTTCTAACCTCTCTGCTTAGGAGAATTTTATGTTGCTTTAGACCATGTTTTATAGAATTAGCTTAGTATTTCTTTTTTGAATTCTACGTCCTAGTAAAGGGTAGCATTTAAAAAGTATTTTTCCAAAGGTTGCCGTTATGTTATTTTCGAGTTCATCTCTTGATTCAAGTAAGTTGAATTACCTTTAAATAGGCTATTATGTGATAACTGCCAAAGGTATTGAAAGGTCTTAAAATTATAGCCCAGTGTACTCTTTCGCCTGATATTATACCAATGTTAATCCACAGAAGTCAGAGGGTTTCCATGTGTAAATTTGATTTTAAATGAAGTTTTATTGAATCCACCCCACTCAAAATTCCTTAACTTATAAAACACCATATGAATCTGTTTCCCTTGGAAAAAAAATAAAAACAGTACTCTGAACGGAAAGAAATTGATTCTGTTGTTCAGCATCTTATTGGTACCCTCTGTGTTATCATGAACTACAGTATTTGTTACTTATATGATTTGCACCTTTTGTGACGTAAAACCTTTTCAAGGTAAAATTTACAAATATATAGCATTTTCAGTATAATAATATTGATATCTTTATCAACACTTTCCTTTATAAAATATATATTTATATAGCTGGTGAAGGCACAAAGAAAAGTAGGAAAAATTCCTTCCTCAGTGCTGGCTCAGTAACAGTGGTGGATAAGGTGAAGGCAATGGCATAATATCAAGTTCAGGGTTCTGCAAGTTACTAAAGTATTCATCCCTGTTAAAGGGAATATCAGTCCGTTATTGCCCATCACCTGCAGGTTAGGGAGCTATTTCTTGGTTCCTGGCCATGTGTGTGTGGTTTCTGTATGTGGGTGCAGAAAAACTTGGTGGGAACGATCCCTCTGTTGGCTGCAAGCAATGGGGAGTCGTTACCTTTCTTGGAGAGGAATGAGAGAGGGGACTCCATGGAAAGGGAATTGCTCTCCTGGAATACGTGTCTCACTCTGATAATTAACTCTGTGAAAAAAAGTCCGCTATTGGAGTACTCACCCATATAATCCATCCATCCATTCATTTATCCATTTTCTTATTCATTCATACATCCAGATGCTGGCAAATTGTACGAAGCTTTTTTACGGTTAATCCCCAGAACGAGTTGTCATCTAAGGTTGGTTGTGTTCTGCGTTTCCCTTCTTGCAAATGTCAAGGACTTGATTTCCTTTCATTTTAATATTTAAAAATATATTTCTTTAAAATTTTGAAAGAAATACATGTTTAATACCAAAGAAATGTAGAATAATTTGAAGAATATTGAGAAAAATCTAGGAAAAAGAATTTACTGCAGCTCCACTGCACAAATAGAAAAAACAATGCTAACTTTTTTAGTCTCTCTTTTTTAATATGCTGAAAAGTTGCAGTCATACTAACTTCATCATCACAAGGGCACAAATAATAAATTGGTAGTACATCAGCTTTTGTTTTAGGCTCTATATCCTTGGGGTCCCATGTAAGGACACATAGCTAATTTAAGCAGAAGAATAATTCACTGAAGATATCAGGTAGCTCATAGGATATCTTAGAGAGACAGAGAATCAGACTCGGATGCTACACAGTTGGAAATAACACCCACGTCATACTATAGGTTTGCTCTCTTAGAGACCCCATGGCTGCCTCTAGGCACAGATAGTGCAACGTCTATTACTAAACCTCTGTCACTGCTACTTCTGACAGCTAAATGTGGCTGCTCTCACCTTACTAGGACAGATCCTGTGAGATGCCTGTTTCTTCATATTGCATCTGAATTGAAGATTTGCAATACTGATTCTGAGTGTCAGAGCCAAATCCTAGGCCTTTACCCTGACTGCAGGGGAAACTGGAAAAATGAGTTCCTGGCATGGACTCAGAATATGGCAAATTCTCCAAACATAAGAAGAGCTTTAAAACGTACTAGTGACCCCTAAGCATGAAAAATGCCCACTAAATTTTCCCCCTGACTGTGCAACATTAATATACCCTCTTTTTTTTGAACTTCCAAATAAGATTAACAATAGCAACAGACAAATGCTCCAACCTAATTTAATCCAACAAACTTGAACAAATGAAACCTGATGCACCCTTTCTCTAAAAGCAAGACAACATAAAATCTCATTGGTCTTTGCATCCAGTTCCATGTCCAGTGTCCTTAGCTTATAGTAGTTCTCCTGTAGTTTCATTATGATCCTATCGTGATATTCTATAACATATGGACTAAATTATGAAGTAAAACCCAGCAATAAAATAAATAAAATAAAATAAACACACCAGTGAAAATGGAAATGTTACAAAGTCCACACATTGTTTATGCAT
This sequence comes from Delphinapterus leucas, assembly GCF_059928025.1. Classification (NCBI taxonomy): domain Eukaryota; kingdom Metazoa; phylum Chordata; class Mammalia; order Artiodactyla; family Monodontidae; genus Delphinapterus; species Delphinapterus leucas. The sequence goes on along the minus strand of NC_143136.1, from coordinate 50,304,557 downwards.
TTTACTCAAATGTTCTCAGATGTTCAAAATAAAATAAAATCAAATTAACCACCAATAGTAACAACACCTATTTTGTTTTTTCAGTATCACCATTCAAGTGTGAGACTAAGCCTTCTTCATACCCAGAATCTAAAGATTGTTCTCAATCGGTTTTGGCATATGGTATCCTGGTGATGCACACGAATTTCTCCTGCCTTTCAATGTACTATGATATATTTCATAAGAGTTAGAAATGTTTACTTCCTTTAATTGAAGTCCTGGTGTGTGACTATCTTCTACATTAAAAAAAAATGACTTCTATTTTACTGCTGCATCATGTGCAAGTTGAAGGTAGTGTGACAGCAATTAGGGATCCAAATATAAGTTAAAATTAAAAATGTTGTGGTGCTAGTAATACCAAAAAATTCAACTGAGGGTGATAATCAGAAAAAAACATTTATCACATGCATGGCTTAGGACATGTATTGGGACTATTTTAATTTATCCTCTGACTGATAATAGGCAAATATCCTTTGGAATTAGATTATATGATCCATGCTGATTTTATATAGTCTAAAATGTGGAAAGCATACATTTTAGTATAACACAAACAGGTAACTAAGGTGTCATAGCTCTGAAATGAACGAATGTTAGTATGTCTCACCCATCCTTACCCCTACCAAAACTTCCTTTTAGAATAAAAGGTCCTAAAGCCCACATGGAGCTTAATTTTTAAAATAAAGGCTATTCTCCCCATGAAAATAGACTATTATGGCCCAAAATAAAGATTAAAGGAGTGTGTGACCTCTATCGATCCATGCTTATGTAGCAGTTGAACAAAACAAAGTTCGTGGAGAAGTAGCACTGAGCAGTGGAAAGAGGGAGGCCCCCAGGGTGGGAGAGACCTGCATCTCCATCCTGGCCCCACTACTTAATAGCTTTGACTTTGGGCCAGGTGTCCGACTGCTCTAAGCACCACTTTCCCTGTTTATAAGATGGGTCATCATCCCTCATTTGTTGGTGGGTTGCAAACATTATATGAGGTTATGAGGTAACTATGTGTGTATAGTGCCAGGAACCTGATAGTCACTTGGACAAAATAGCTGTTGAGTTACTTTACCTCCTGGTTTCTCATTTTCTCTTCTCTGGGTCTTAAAATCTTTATCTTCTAAGGCTGTTGAGAGGACAAGGGGGAAATACTACAAGTTATGTATGTAGTATTTGTTCTTTAGTAAATGGTAGTTATTTAGTGTTTTTATATTCCAGATAGCATTCTGGAGAAGGAAAAAAATGCTACTGTTTTTTTCTTTGTCTAATCTTGAAGGATTAATTGCTTATTGTATATCAATGCTGACATAAAGTTGGCTGGAAAATAAATCGTTACCTGAGGAGGGGCAGGGCAAAATGGAGGTGCTAATAGGTGCAGAGAGTTAATATATTAACTTGGGGAAAGAGCAATGGAGTGTGAAGGCAAACCGGGCTGGAGAGCGTTGAGGAGAAATCACACAGTGGAGGCCGATTGGGTAATACTATCTGTTGAAGAAGGTAGAATGGAATCAAGGTCTCACTCAAGTAGGCGCTGATGATGGGATGAGTACCTGTCATAGTTTGGGAGAATAACCACTAAGGCCTAGGATAGATAATTGGGCCAATTTAACCTACAGGAATTCTAGCCCGCCCCATGGGTTCTCATTTTTCCCAGGGAAGTGACAAAGGATTACAGGGTAACTTTCTCAGCTGACTCAGATGCCTTGTTTGTAAGAAGCTAATGTTTCTGCTGAGGAAATTATACATGTGTTTTTTGGGGGGTGGGATAAATATTGACAATTTCTGGCTCACACTGGGGCATTTATTATCAAGAAGAGAACATATTCCAATCAAGCAGCAACAGGTGATTTTTTTCAAACACAATCCCCTCTCTTACCACACCCCTTCTCCCAGCCTGAGCACTTCCCCTTGGGGAGACACAGGTGATCCATTTTCTCAGGAGGCAGGATCACTCATTTTATAAGTTAGAGCTTTCTGGAGGACAGGTAATAGAAACTCAATTTGAATGAACTGGGCCAAGAGGTGAATTTATTGGTTCATAAAATTGGAAGGGCAGGGGTGTAATTGAAGATGATCAGATTTAGAAGCTATCCCACTACTTTTCTCTTAACTTTTGTCTTTGTTTCTCTGTAGTTGTTGATTTCATTCTCTTCCACTGTAAAAGGTGAAAGCAAGAAAAAGCTCTTCCCTTCATTCTCAGTTTGAAAAGTACTAGGGCTGGACTCTGATTTGTCACAGACTTAGGCTTCAACCAAGTACTGTGTGGCCACAGAGACGAGGTTAGCTCCCTTTCAGATTGCATGCTTTGGGTGGGAAAATGTTCAAAGGAAGGGACTAGGTGATAGGTAGCCATTCACCAGAATTGGCCCCTGGGGGTTACTGTGAGCTGGGTAATCTGTCTCCACAGTCTATGGTTAGTTAGCACCTTACACCTAATGCTTTTTCCCACCCCCCTAATATCTCATTCCCTGCACATTCTGCTAGAGATGAGCCTTACTTAGAAGGCCCCCTTGTGTACTTGTTAGTGCAAGTAAGTGTTGAGTACTTATAGTGTGCCTGGCTTTGGGAGGGATTTGGGGATACAAAAATTGGAACAACATGATCTCTATCTTCAAGGGACACATGAACATGGACTCATAACTGAGGATGCGCAAGCATTGTATAACCACTGCTGCAAGGCTCTGATTAGTATTTTCAAACTTAACTGAGTGATTAACCTACTGTGATCATAGTTTTAATTTATTGGAATTTTCCTCTCAGTGTTTCTCTGTATAATACTCTAGAGATCAAATTAGACTCAACTGAACTTAGAGCTGTGGAAGCTGAATGGTTGAATTCTCTACTTCCCCCATAGCCTCAAAAAGCTATATGTGCATATAACAACCTGTGGGCTAGTTGCCCTGGTAACACATGTGTATTTTGCCAGACCCTCAGAAAGATGTGGTCTCTAATTAACCTTAAAATTAACAGGATAAAAAAAAAAAAATTAACAGGATAATGGCAAAGAATTTCATAACAACTCAGAAGGAGAAGCAGAAAATATTCTGGAAAATGTAAATCTGAGGTGACGCTTGTAAACCCTCTGAGATAGTAAAACACTATGGGATTTCAAAAGGCCGAGAGATTACAAAGCAGGAACATCGGAACAATAATTGAGTATATTTTTTCCTCATTTCGATCCTCACATCTAAATGCTTTGAAGGAAATTAGAAAAAATAGTTAAAAATGTATTTAGGCCAACATCTTTTACAGTAGATGTTAGATACCACATTAAAAATGGACTCTACTCTTAGAGAATTACTGATTGCATATTTTGCAATTGCATATCTTTCTCCTAATCCTGTTTTTGGGAGTTCATTTGATTAGGTTTCCCAAAACTAGTTTATCCTCTAAAGCCACAATGAACGCTTTTTCACACGATTCATTATTTTTTGTTGTAAAATTGGGTGGAAGAAATATTTTCCTAGCCTTATTGGGATGTAATTGAAATACAACATTGTTTAATTTTACAGTACATAACCTAACGATTTCATATATGTATATATTGCAAAATGATTACCACAGTAAGGTCAGGTAATACACTCATCACCTCACATAGTTACAATTTTTTTGTGTGCTGACAACTTTTAAAATCTACTCTCTTAGCAAGTTTAAATATATACCACACAGTATTGTTTTGTTTTTATTTTTAAACATCTTTATTGGAGTATAATTGCTTTACAATGGTGTGTTAGTTTCTGCTTTATAACAAAGTGAATCAGCTATACATATACATATGTCCCCATATCTCTTCCCTCTTGCGTCTCCCTCCCTCACACCCTCCCTATCCCACCCCTCTAGATGGTCACAAAGCACCGAGCTGATCTCCCTGTGCTATGTGGCTGCTTCCCACTAGCTATCTGTTTTACATTTGGTAGTGTATATATGTCCATGCCACTCTCTCACTTTGTCCCAGCTTACCCTTCCCCCTCCCCGTATCCTCAAGTCCATTCTCTAGTAGGTCTGCCACACAATATTGTTAACTACAGTCACCATGCTGTACATTAGATCCCCAGAATGTAATCATCTTTTCACTGGAAGTTTGTATCCTTTCACCACCTGCACCCATTTCCTCTACCCTTCACCCTCAGCCCCTGTCCCTGGCAACCACCAGTCTGTACTGTTTCTATGTTTTTAGATTTCACATGTAAGTGAGATCGTACAGTATTTGTCTCTTTCTGTCTGATTTATTTCACTTAGCATAATGCCCTCAAGGTTCATCCATGGCAAGATTTCCTTCTTTTTATGGCTGAATAATAATAATATATGGCTGAATAATAATAATAATATATGATATATGTCATATATTCTTTAATCATTCATCTGTTGATGGATACTTAGGTAGTTTCCATGTCATGGCTATTGTAAATAATGCTGCAATGAACACGGGAGTGCAGATATCTTTTCAAGATCCTTTTTTCATTTCCTTTGGCTATATGCCCAGAAGTAGAGTTGCTGGATCATATGGTAGTTCTATTTTTAATTTTGGGGGGACTCTCCATACTTTCATAGTGGTTGCACCAATTTACATTCCTACCAGCAGTGCACAAGTGTTCCCTTTTCTCCAATTCCTCACTGACACTTATTATCTCTTTTTTTTTTATCATGGCCTTTCTAACACATGTGAGGTGATACGTTGTGGTTTTGATTTGCATTTCCGTAATGATTAGTGATGTTGAGAACCTTTTCATGTAACTGTTAGTCATTTGAATATCTCCTTTGGAAAAATGTCAATTCAGATCTTCTGTGCATTTTTTAATTGGATTATTGGTTTTTCTGCTATTGGGTTGTATGAGTTTCTTATATGTTTTTGATACTAACTCCTTATCAGATATGTGGTTTGCAAATATTTTCTCTAATTCTGTAGGGTGCCTTTCATATGCTGTACAGAAGCTTTTTAGTTTGATGTAGTCCCACTTGGTTTTTTCGGTTTTGTTGCTTGTGCTTTGTGCGTCATTTCCATGAAATTGCTGCTAAGACCAATGTCAAGCAGCTTTCCCCCTATATTTTCATCTAGGAGTTTTTTGGTTTCAGGTCTTACATTTAAGTCTTTAATCCACTTCAAGTTAATTATTGTGAGTGGTATGATATACTTCATTCTTTTTCATGTGAATATCAAGTTTTTCCAAAATCGTTTATTGGAGAGACTATCTTTTCTCCATTGAATATTCTTGGCTCCCTTTTCAAATATTAGTTGACCGTATATGCATGAGTTTATTTCTGGGCTCTTAATTCTGTTCCATTGGTCTATGTCTTTATGCCAATATCATATTATTTTCATTACTATAGCTTTGTAATATAGTTTGAAACAAGAAGTATGATGCCTCCAGCTTTGTTCTTTCTCAGGACTGCTTTGGGTTTTTGGAGTCTTTTGTGGTTCCATATGAATTTTAGGATTGCTTTTTCTATTTTTGTGAAAAATGCTATTGGAATTTGGTAAGGATTGCTTTGAATCTATAGATTACTTCTGATAGTATGGACATCTGAACAATAATAATTCTTCCAATTCATGAACATGGGACACTGTCCCATTTAATTTGGTCTTCTATTTCTTTCATCAATGTCTGATAGTTTTCAGTGTACAGATCCTCACCCCCTTGGTGAAATTTATTCCTAAGTATTTTGTTGTTTGTCTCTAAATCCCTACAGTAAATAGGATTGTTTTCTTTATTTATTTATCAGATAATTTGTTGTTAGCAAAGTTTTCCCTCGGTATCTGTGGGGGATTGGTTCCAGGACCCTTGTAGATACCAAAATTCAAGGATGCTCGATTCCCTTATATAAAATGGTGTAGTACAGTTGGCCCTCCTTATCCTCAGGTTCTCCATCTACAGATACAGAGGGCCAGCTCTAGAAATACCACTGATTTTTGTGTGTTGATTTTGTATCCTGCAACTTTACTTAATTTGTTGACTAGTTCTAAGAGTTTTAGGTGGAGTTTTTAGGATTTTCTACATGTAAGATCATGAAATCTGCAAACAGAGACAATTTTTCTTCTTCCATTCTGATTTGGATGCTTTTTCTTTCTCTCTCTCTTTTTTTTTTTTTTTTCTGCCTAATTGCTCTGGCTGGAACTTCCAGTACTATATGGAATAGGAGTAGTGAAAGTGGGCACCTTGTCTTATTCTTGATCTTAGAGGAAAAGCTTTCAATCTTTCACTCTTGAATGTGATGTTAGCTGTGGGCTTGTCATATATGGCTTTACTATGTTGAGGTACATTCCTTTAGATTCAATTTGTTGAGAGTTTTTGTCATAAGTAGGTATTGAATTTTGTCAAATGCTTGCATTGGTATCTGCACATTTGAGTAAGTGGTCTTCTCTTCCAGACTTTATAGATTCGCTTTGGCAGGGATAGTCCTTTACCAGTCAGCTCAGCTCGGAGTACTGGATGGGTCAGCTAGTAGTGTCCTTGGGCAAGTGGGGCTCACTTTCAGAGTCTCCATTTGGGCAAAGCTACTGCCCATGCTCTGAGGTCAGGGGATGCCACTGGCTGGGTTCCATGTTCAAACAGGGTTGCTGGGTGGGCTCCCTAATTGTGGGGGCTGCTGGCTGTGCTCTGCAGTCAGCTGGGGCCACTAGCTGGGTTCTGCACCTCTGGTAAGTCCAGTTTGCTGGCTGCTTTCCCTTGCAGGGTGGTGTCACTGGTTGGACTCTTCAATTAGGCAGGGCTACAGGCTGGCTCTGAAATCGCTCCTAGTCAGGTGGAGTGTTAGACTGTGATCCCCAACCTGATGGTGCTGCTGGATGTCCTTGGTGTTCAGGTGGGACCAAAGGCAGGGTTTTGAGGTTGGATAAGACCTTCAGGTGTGCTCTGAGATCTGGCAGGGATGCAGACTATGCCCTGAAGTTGGGCTGGGCTTCACAATCAGGTTGACTGCTGACTGTGCTCCTCTGTTGGGCAAGGTCACTGGTCAGGCTCTGTGGTTCGGTGGGGCCTCCAGGTGTATCCTGCAGTTGGGTGGGACTTGAGACTGTGCTCCACGGTCAGACGGGGTTGCTGTCTAGGTTCCCTTATCAGTTGGGGCTGCTAGCTTTGCTCCACGATTGGGTAGAGTCACTGGCTGAGCTTTCTGCCTGGGCGAGAATATAGCCTGCGTTCAGCAATTGGGCAAAGCCTGGGCTGGGCTCTGCTGCTGGGAGGGGTTATTGTCTGCGCTGCCCAGGGTCACTGTTCAGGCTGCTTGGTTATGGGGGGGCCAGAGGCTATACTTAACAGTTGGGCAGGACTGCTGGCCGGGTGCCTGGCAGCAGCAGGACTGTAGGGTGGGCTCCGCAGCTGCTCAGAGCCTCTGCTCAGGTTTCCTCCTCTCGCGAGACGCGACGCTAGAGTCGGCGGTTAAGCGGGGCCGTGAATTCAGTTCCCTCCCTGAGTGGGGTCATGAAGCGGGCTCGCTGCTTGGTGACTTGAATCAGGCAGAACTGCCCACCGAGCTCCCTGGCCAGAGAAGGGCTACCGGCTGGGCTCCGCGGCTGTGGGGAGGATTGCGGTCAGCCAGGATCTGAGCGTTGGTTGCTGTAAGTCATCCCCCATCTATGTGTCTGTCAGCCCCTCAGTGGTTAAGCCCCAGTGATCCCTGGGAGGCGAGACCCAACTGGGCCTCCCGGGAGCTGCCGCACAGGGTGGGGGAGCTGCAAGTCCAGCCTGGGCTCTGTCTTTCCCACTGGAGGAGCCGCGGACCCAGGTCAGCCATCTCCCCAGCGCGGAATGACGCTGTGCCGAGCCAGCCTCAGGGAAGGTGGACGCGGTCAGAGGGTAGCCGCTCTTCTTACCTTCCTGTGTGGTCCTCCAGGTCGTTGTGGTCCAGGGGCGTGCTTCAGCCTCTCTCTCTGCCCCCCGCCTCCCATTCTAGAATTTTCACAGTGGTGTCTTATCTATGCATAGTTGCTAGTTGGTCTTCTTGTGGTGGGGCAGAGGTCAGAGCAACCGGTGTTGCCATGTCACTCTCTGGATGAGGCGTCTTGACACTTTAGTTTGTACTGGGCATGTTTTGTGCAGAAACAGGGGAATAATTTACAATTAAAGGGCCCACTGGTTCTAATACATCCAATTGTTGTAAACAGATTTAGCTACTGTATACTTGTTGTGATCAAATGTAAGAATGACAGTCAGGCATTGGAACCCTCCAGAAAAAAAGGGAGGAATGCTCTCCTAAGGACACCCAGGGAAAGTTTACAGAATTGACTAGGGAACAGATGCTGTGAAGAAGTGGATTAGTATACATAAATATTTACGAGGAAGACAAAACATATTCAGACACTTTCTCATAGTGAATCAAACATTTGAGGTTGAAATTAGCCAGCACTGGCATCTCCTTGACTTTCTTCTTGTTTTTTATCTAGCCTTCCTCTTCCTTTGGTTGTTTCTTGGCAGCTCAGCATAAACACTCAGGAAATAATATCTCTGAAGGGCTTATTCCTATGAAAAGACAAGATTAAAGTAGATTCTTTATGCTCTCAAATCAGTTGGGCTCTTTAATATGTTGCTAGTACAAAAAATTTATTCGGCCTTCAACAAATTTTTCGTGGCTTCCTCATTTCCCCTTCTTCTAACATAACTTCTGTTTCATGGTGAATGAAATCTTGCTTTCAGCAATTTCAAAGTGACTTCACCTGACCCACATGATTTTTAAGGATCAGAGAAGAGGCCAGATTTAATACTGAGTTTCAGCTGTGCTGTTCATGCTGACACTCAGGCAAATCCAACTTTCCTGGGCTGATGTTTGGCAGGGGGTCCTATTTCTTCCAGCTATAGGCTAGAAATTATAGAATTTATGCAAAGTTAAGATCTGCTTTGTGTGAAATTAAATGATGAAATGAACACTGGAAACTTGGCAGGGTATTCTTTTTTATTAACCAAGTGAAGAAACCCCCCTCTTTTATAAGCTTGGAAGCTTTTTTTGTTTTGTTTTTCTTTCTACCTTTCTGTTACTCTTTTTCTTTCTAGTAGTGATAGGGAGAGGGTAGTAGGTGTATCCTGACTGTAAATCCTACATCCCTGATGGGGTGGTTAGGTTCTCTAAGTTTTTCTGACATCTTTGTGAATTGTCTCATAGCTTATAGGACATTTTTTTCCCTCTGTGATATATGGGTTGTGAAGTCACTGTGTTGACTATATTCAATACCTTGAGTTTATTGTGGGTCATAGAAGAGCGTGTTATGACCACTGGGTACAATATAGCAGTACTGACTCAGATTTCATTGACAGGTAGAATTGTCTGTTGTGTTTGAGCAATGTGAGTAGAGTTAAGATCACGGTTAGAAGTTAAAATATTTTTTAATTCTTCCACTGTAATTCACATATATTTCCCTTTAAAAAATAATATTTTATTCTTCTTAGCTAGATCTGAAATTGCTTTTTTTTTCAGAGCTTAAGTTTTATAACATATTATTGTCACCCTAAGCTAGTAGTAGTGTTTGATAACTGTCAGAGCTGGGAATCAGAGCTGTGGCATAATTTCTTGTTTCAACATATCACTTGGCTTTCTAGATAGGTTTTATCTAACTAAATGTTTACCTTTTAAGTAATATAAAAATCTTTTTCTTTAGAAAAAAGATATACCTACCTATTTCAGAAAAGAAGAATGAGATGATACAAACATTAAGTTTAATAAATTGGTGGACAATTCTAAACTTCTATTAGAACCATATCCTTTTTTTTTTTTTTTTTTGCTGGCATTTTTTTCACTTTGAAAGACAGGCATTATTATGTTTCTACTTTCCTAGGGTTTGGGCGCTGTCACAATATTCTCTAGGCTTTCAAAAGTTTGATAATGACTTAATCCAATTGTTTAATTACCCTAAAATTTAAGTTAGAATTGAATGAAAGCAACTTGATAATCTTTAACTAGATATATTCCACTTTTATAACAGCAGTGTTAGTTCAGGTTTTGGCTGCTTTTATGTTCAGAGAATAAATGACCTCTTGGTGAAAATCAAAGTTAATAAAATGTTTAGCATTTAAAGAATTTTTATACTTCCTCCTATTTAAAGCTTCTTTTCCTATAAGGGACAATATTTTTCCGAAGTGTTTTTTATGCCTAATATTGAAAGATTCTCCAATCCGCTCAGAAGCTTCCTGCTGAAACCTCATGTAATGTGCTGCAAAGAGGTCTATGATAAAGTGTCTCTAATTCCTTATTTGTACTCCTATCTCCTCTTTTGCCTTCCTTTTCACCTTTTCCTTTTCTCCTTGACCCTGAATTTTTTTCTTATCTGGTGGAACTGCTAGAATCCCTGCTGATAAATCTCAGCTAAAGACTCTGTTTCCTGCAGAGGGCAGGAAATGTTGCAGCTCCTCCTTGATTGATAAGAGGTGCAGAGCCCTGCTGAGCAGCTGCAGTAAGCAAATCCCTGCTTCAGCAGAAGTGGGTGTTTTTAAGGTATTGATCTCCATCTGAGAATTTGCCTTACTTACATGGTGTCAGGAAGGATGACTTGGCTTACTGACATGGTCCCTGGTCAAGCAGTGGTCATATCCACTGTGGAGTGATCATGTGAAGTTGGAAGGGGACCACTAAATCTGAGATGATGGTACTCAGTCATAATTCGTGTTGATAATAAGTACAGCTACATTGCCATAGTGGCCTTCATACTGAGTTGTTTTTGTTATGATTATTATTGTTCAAGAACTGCATTTTCCAATTAATGGAAATACTTTAGGTACATTATCTATAATAATCGCTTTTAATGATAACAACAAATATGTAAATTAGGCCAGGGCATAAAATTAAGGATATTTAAATAATTATAGTGCAATCAAGTCAAAATTACTGTTGTCTTTATTTGATGCTGGATTTTGTGGAAAACAGCACAAGAACATACGTGCTTTGGAAGTTGAAAGTACGTCAGATTTTGACAGCACAACTGCATGAATTACCAAGTAGTTGGGGTGATTTTTTTCTCCATAAATCTTCAAGTAAAAATAACAGTTACAAGGATGACTTTTGAACTAAATTAGAATGAGTAAACCAATATGCAAGTAACTTCTTAAACATATTTGCTCTTTGAAAGCAAAGTTGCATAATCTATTTTAACACAGTGCCTAGGTAATAGTGAAATATTGTTCTTAATGTTTAAAGAGGGTGTATTATCTGACCAATAGAACTGATTAGAGTGAATTCTGTTGAATTAAGTCAAAACTAAGCATATAAAATGCATTTGGTTGGAGGGGTTTGTAGCTATAGAAATGTAGTTTTATATACCAGAAATACTTTTTCATGTCATGTTACTGTTAGCATGTAGTAACTCAGTGGATTTAGAAGCACATGTTTCAGTCAATAATATCTGTGATGATACAGACGAAATTAGGAGGGGTAGGCTATGAATATTCTATTTTCTTGAGACCACAAAGTGAGTCAAGAACAAAATTGGAGTAAGACCAAATGGGATAGAAGTCTAGGCTAAAGATAAGGTGCACAAGCCCACTCCTAGTTTCTGCAGTAAAAGCAAGCTGTCTTTTCATGTTACTATATTAAAAAATGATTGGGAATAACTGTGGCTGTTCAAATAATGTCCTTCCTCCCAAAGATGTCCACACTTTAATCCCCAGATCCTGTTTAATATGTTATTTTGCACATCATAAAGGACTTGCAAATGTACTTAAGGTTACGGACCTTAAGTAAGGAGATTATACTGGATTATCCAGGTAAACCCAGGGTAATAACATGAGCCCTTTAAAGCAAAAGAGAAGGCAGAAGAGTAGTCAGAGATGTGGCAGAAAAGGAAAACAGAGGAGATGCTGCAGGAGGTGATGTCAGAGAGATTCCAAGCATGAGAAGGATTTGATACACTGTCCCTGGCTCTGATATGCAGGAGCCCTTGAGCAAAGAGGAGAAAGAGGCTTCAAGAGCTAAGGGTGGCTTTTAGCCAGGAGCCAGGAAGGAAATGGGGACCTCAGTTCTACAGCAGCGAGGAATTGGATTCTGCCAACAACCTGAATGAACTTGGAAGGGGATTCTTCTGAGAGCCTCCTATAGGAGCTTAACATGCCAACATTTTGATTTTAGCCCTGTGATACCTGGAACAGAGAAACCAGTCAAGGCAACCTGGACTTCTTACTTACAGAATGGTTGTTTTAAGCTGCTGAATTTGTGGTTGTTAGGGCGTGATAGAAATTAATACAGCAGGTGAGAAAATGGCGGTCTCCAGGAGGGCTCATACCAATAAGTACTCCCCAGAACTACTGCCACTAGTGTCTTTGTCCCCACAGTGAGCCAGAGCCACCCCACACCTCCACAGGAGACCCTCCAACACCAGCAGTTCACAGGTGCAGTGATTAGTGCAGCTCTGGAGAAACTGCCTTAATTGCAGAGTGACAAATTATACAAATGTGTGTAGCTACATCTGTTGAGAAATTTGATCCCCTTCTTCAGCTGTGTGGCTGACAGGGCCTTGGTGCTCCATCCAGGTGTCAGGCCTGAGCCTCTGAAGTGGGACAGCCGAGTTCAGAACATTGGACCACCAGAGACCTCCCGGCCCCACGTAGTATGAGTCAGTGAGAGCTCCCCAGAGATCTCAGTCTCAACGCTAAGACGCCGCTCTTCTCAACGACCAGCAAGATATAGTGCTGGACACCCTATGCCAAACAACCAGCAAGACAGGAGCACAACACCACCCATTAGCAGAGAGACTGCCTAAAATCATAATAAGACCACAGACACCCCAAAACACACCACCAGATGTGGACCTGCCAAGCAGAAAGACAAGATCCAGCCTCATCCACCAGAACACAGGCACTAGTCCCCTCCACTAGGAAGCCTACACAACCCACTGAACCAACCTGAGCCACTGGGGGCAGACACCAGAAACAATGGGAACTACGAACCTGCAGGCTGCGAAAAGGAGACACCAACCACAGTAAGTTAAGCAAAATGAGAAGACAGAGAAACACACAGCAGATGAAGGAGCAAGGTAAAAACCCACCAGACCAAACAAATGAATAGGAAATAGGCAGTCTACCTGGAAAAGAATTCACAGTAATAATAGAAAAGATGATCCAAAATCTTGGAAAAGGAATGGAGAAAATACAAGAAACATTTGACAAGGACCTAGAGAACTAAAGAGCAAATGAACGGTGATGAACAACACAATAAATGAAATTAAAAATTCTCTAGAAGGAACCAATAGCAGAATAACTGAGGCAGAAGAATGGATAAGTGACCTGGAAGATAAAATACTGAAAACTACCATAGAGCAGGATAAAGAAAAAAGAATGAGAATTGAGGACAGTCTCAGAGACCTCTGGGATGACATTAAGCATGCCAACATTCAAATTATAGGGGTCCCAGAAGAAGATTAAAAAAAGGGGACTGAGAAGATATTTGAAGAGATTATATTTGAAAACTTCCCTAATATGGGAAAGGAAATAGTCAATCAGGTCCAGGAAGCACAGAGAGTCCCATACAGGATAAATCCAAGGATAAACACGTCAAGACACATATTAATCAAACTTTCAAAAATTAAATACAAAGAAAAAATATTAAAAGCAAGAGAAAAGCAACGAATAACATACAACGGAATCCCCATAAGGTTAACAGCTGATCTCTCAGCAGAAATTCTGCAAGCTAGAAGGGAGTGGCAAGACAAATTTGAAGTGATGAAAGGGAAAAACCTACAACCAATATTATTCTACCCAGCAAGGATCTCATTTAGATTCGACAGAGAAATTAAAACCTTTACAGACAAACAAAAGCTAAGAGAATTCAGCACCACCAAACCAGCTTTACAACAAATGCTAAAGGAACTTCTCTAGGCAGGAAACACAAGAGAAGGAAAAGACCTACAATAACAAACCCAAAACAATTAAGAAAATGGTAATAGGAACATATATATCGATAATTACCTTAAATGTAAATGGATTAAATGCTCCAACCAAAAGACATAGACTGGCTGAATGGATACAAAAACAAGACCCATATATATGAGACCCACTTCAGACCTAGGGACACATACAGACTGAAAGTGAGAGGGTGGAAAATGATATTCCATGCAAATGGTAATCAAAAGAAAGCTGGAGTAGCAATTCTCATATCAGACAAAACAGACTTTGAAATAAAGACTATTAGAAGAGACAAAGAAGGACAATACATAACGATCAAGGGATCGATCCAAGAGGAATATATATCAATTGTAAATATTTATGCACCCAACTTAGGAGCACCTCAATACATAAGGAAAATGCTAACAGCCATAATAGGGGAAATCGACAGTAACACAATCATAGTAGGAGACATTAACATCCCACTTTAACCAATGGACAGATCAACCTAAATGAAAATAAACAAGGAAACACAAGCTTTAAATGAGACATTAAACAAGATGGACTTTATTTATAGGACATTCTATCCAAAAACAACAGAATACACTTTCCTCTCAAGTGCTCATGGAACATTCTCCAGGATAGATCATATCTTGGGTCACAAATCAAGCCTTGGTAAATTTAAGAAAATTGAAATCATATTAAGTATTGTTTCCAACCACAATGCTATGAGACTAGGTACCAATTACAGGAAAAAAACTGTAAAAAATACAAAGACCTGGGGGCTAAACAATACACTACTAAATAACCAAGAGATCACTGAAAAAATCAAAAGGAAATCAAAAAATAACTATGAGAATGAAAACATGATAATCCTAAACCTGTGGGATGCAGCAAAAGCACTTCTAAGAGGGAAGTTTATAGCAATACAGTACTACCTCAAGAAACAAGAAACATCTCAAATAAACAACCTAACCTTGCACCTAAAGCAATTAGAGAAAGAAGAACAAAAAAACCCTAAGTTAGCTGAAGGAAAGAAATCATAAAGATCAGATCAGAAATAAATGAAGGAAACACTAGCAAAGATCAATAAAACTAAAAGCTGGTTCTTTGAGAAGGTAAACAAAATTGATAAACCATTAGCCAGACTTGTCAAGAAAAAAAGGAAAACTCAAATCAACAGAATTATAAATGAAAAAGGAGAAGTAACAACTGACACTACGGAAATACAAAGGATCATGAGAGATTACAAGCAACTATATGCCAATAAAATGGACAACCTGGAAGAAATGGACAAATGCTTAGAAAAGCAAAACCTTCTGAGACTGAACCTGGAAGAAATAGAGAATATAAACAGACCAATCAGAAGCACTGAAATTGAAACTGTGATTAAAAATCTTCCAGTAATTAAAAGGCCAGGACCAGATGGCTTCACAGGCGAATTCTATCAAACATTTAGAGAAGAGCTAAAACCTATGCCTCTCAAACTCTTCCAAAATATAGCAGAAGGAGGAACACTCCCAAACTCATTCTATGAGGCCACCATCATCCTGATACGAAAACCAGTGAAAGATGTCACAAAAAAAGAAAACTACAGGCCAGTATCACTGATGAACACAGATGCAAGAATCCTCAACAAAATATTAGCAAACAGAATCCAATATTACATTACAAGGGTCATACACCATGATCAAGTGGGGTTTATCCCAGGAATGCAAGGATTCTTCAATATATGCAAATCAATCAATGTGATAAACCGTATTAACAAATTGAAGCAGAAAAACCATGTGATCATCTCAATAGATGCAGAAAAAGCTTTCAACAAAATTCATCACCCATTTATGATAAAAACCCTCCAGAAAGTAGGCATAGAGGGAACTTACCTCAATATAATAAAGGCCATATATGACAAATCCACAGCCAACATCATTCCCAGTGGTGAAAAACTGAAACCACATCCACTAAGATCAGGAACAAGACAAGGTTGCCCACTCTCACCACTATTATTCAACATAGTTTTGGAAGTTTTTCCCACAGCAATCAGAGAAGAAAAAGAAATAAAAGGAATCGAAATTGGAAAAGAAGTAAAACTGTCACTGTTTGCAGATGACATGATACTATACATAGAGAATCCCAAAGATGCTACCAGAAAACTACTAGAGTGAATCAATGAATTTGGTAAAGTAGTAGGATACAAAATTAATGCACAGAAACCTCTGGCATTCCTATACACTAATGATGAAAAATCTGAAAGAGAGGGCTTCCCTGGTGGCACAGTGGTTGAGAGTCTGCCTGCCGATGCAGGGGAGATGGGTTCTTGCCCCGGTCTGGGAAGATCCCACATGCCGTGGAGCGGCTGGGCCCGTGACCCATGGCCCCTGAGCCTGTGCGTCCGGAGGCTGTACTCCGCAATGGCAGAGGCCACAATAGTGAGAGGCCCATGTACAGCAAAAAAAAAAAAAAAAAAAAAACCTGAAAGAGAAATTAAGGAAACACTCCCATTTACCACTGCAACAGAAAGAATAACATACCTAGGAATAAACCTACCTAGAGAGACAAAAGACTTGTATGCAGAAAATTATAAGACACTGATGAAAGAAATTAAAGATGATACAAACAGATGTAGAGAGATATCATGTTCTTGGATTGGAATAATCAACATTGTGAAAATGACTATACTACCCAAAGCAATCTACAGATTCAATGCAATCCCTATCAAACTACCAATGGCATTTTTCACAGAACGAGAACAAAAAATTTTACAATTTGTATGGAAACACAAAAGACCCCAAATAGCCAAAGCAGTCTTGAAGGAAAAAAACAGAGCTGGAGGAATCAGGCTCCCTGACTTTAGACTATACTACAAAGCTACAGTAATCAAGACAGTATGGTACTGGCACAAACACAGAAATATAGATCAATGGAACAGGATAAAAAGCTCAGAGATAAACCCATGTACATATGGTCACCTTATCTTTGATAAAGAAGGCAAGAGTATACAATGGAGAAATACAACCTGTTCAATGAGTGGTGCTGGGAAAACTGGACAGCTATGTGTAAAAGAATGAAATTAGAACACTCCCTAACACCATACACAGCAATAAACTCAAAAGGGATTAAAGACCTAAATGTAAGGCCAGACACTATCAATATTTTAGAGGAAAACATAGGCAGAACGCTGTATGACATAAATCACAGCAAGATCTTTTTTGACCCAACTGCTAGAGAAATGGAAATAAAAATAAACATATGAGGCCGAATGAACTTAAAAGCTTTTGCACAGCAAAGGAAACCATAAACTAGACGAAAAGACAACCCTCGGAATGGGAGAAAATATTTGCAAACAAAGCAACTGACAAAGGATTAATCTCCAAAGTATACAAGCAGCTCATGCATCTCAATATCAAAAAAACAAACAACCCAATCCAAAAATGGGCAGAAGACCTAATAGACATATCTCCAAAGAAGATATAGAGGTTGCCAACAAACACATGAAAGGATGCTCAACATCACTAATTATTAGAGAAATGCAAATCAAAACTACAATGATATATCACCTCGCACTGGTCAGAATGGCCATCTTCAAAAAATGTACAAACAGTAAGGCTGGAGAGGGTATGGAGAAAAGGGAACCCTCTTGCACTGTTGATGGAAATGTAAATTGATACATCCACTATGGTGAATAGTATAGAGGTGCCTTAAAAAGCTAAAAATAGAACTACCATGTTACCTAGGAATTCCACTACCTGGCATATACCCTGAGAAAACCATAGTTCAAAAAGAGTCGTGTACTACAATGTTCATTGCAGCACTATTTACAATAGCCTGGACACGGTAGCAACCTTAGTGTCCATTGACAGAATAATGGATAAAGAAGATGTGGCACGTATATACAATGGAATATTACTCAGCCATAAAAAGAAACGAAATTAAGTTATTTGTAGTGAGGTGGGTGGACCTACAGTCTGTCATGCAGAGTAAAGTAAGTAAGAAAGGGAAAAATACTGTATGCTAACACATATATATGTTATCTAAAAAAAAAAAAACGGTTCTGAAGAACATAGGGGCAGGACTGGAAAAGAGATGCAGACCTAGAGAATGGACTTGAGGATACAGGGAGGGGGAAGGGTAAGCTGGGACTGGCTGAGAGAGTGGCAAGGACATATATACACTACCAAATGTAAAATAGCTAGTGGGAAGCAGCTGCATAGCACAGGGAGATCAGCTCGGTGCTTTGTGACCACCTAGAGGGGTGGGATAGGGAGGGTGGGAGGGAGACGCAAGAGGGAGGGGATATGGGGATATATGTTTATGTATAGCTGATTCACTTTGTTGTACAGCAGAACCTAGCACAGCAATGTAAAGCAGTTATACTCCAATAAAGATGTTAAATAAAAAGAAATTAATACAGTAACATACAGTAAAATGTACAAATTTTCAAATGTACATCTTGGTGTATTTTTTTCCTTCTATATTCCCAAGTAACAAATCAAAATATAGAATACTTTCAGGTAGTGATGAAGATGGTGGAATAGAAGGACATGGAGTTCATCTCCTCCCACAAATACATGTGGAACAATTCTTACAGAATGCCTACTGAGCACTGGCAGAAGATCTCAAAGAACCAATGTTGCAAGAAAGACCACCATGTAACCCCAGGTAGGATGAAAGAAAAAGAAAAGGGAATCAGGATGGGAGCTGTGCCCCTGAGAGGGCTGTGAAAGAGTAAAAGTTCCCTCAGCCTGGGAACCCCCTTCACTGCCTGGGACAGATGGGACAGATTGGGAGCTTCAGAGTTTCAGAGACGAGTGCAGCAATGGGCTTGTGGCAGGCAGAACAGAGCAAGATCAGCACAGATGCTCCTGGCCACCTTGCTGCACTCCCCAGCCCAAGACCTTTGTCTGCTGATGTGCAGGGGACTGGGTGCTGAAACTCAGGCTTCAGCCGACAAATCGGGCAGGGCACTGGGGCTGGCTACACGGAGACAGGCCAAAGAGGCTGGAATATGGAATGGGCCGCAACTGGGGGTTGTGCAAGATGGAGTCTGGGTGCCCATTGTTAACTCAAAATAACTTAAAGACTTAAATATAAGGCATGATATCATAAAACCCCTAGAAGAGAACATAGGCAAAACATTCTCTGTCATAAATTGTACCAGTGTTTTCTTAGGTCAGTCTCCCTAGGCAATAGAAATAAAAGCAAAAATAAACAAATAGGACCTAATCAACTTATAAGCTTTTGTATAGCAAAGGAAACCATAAAGAAAACTAAAAGAAAACCTAAGGACTGGAAGAAAATATTTGTAAATGATATGACCAACAAGGGCTTAATTTTTAAAATATACAAACAGCTCATACAACTCAATAACAAAAAAACCCAAATAACCCAATCAAAAAAGGAGCAGAAGACCACCACTATTTGCCCTGCTGCTGCTGAAGACCTGGAATGGGAGGGGCCTTCGTTATTATCAATGCTGTTTTTCAATAAAAATATGTAAAAGTTTTACCAGAGCGGTTTCACATTCCTCTTAAATACTCTTCAAAATAATCAGTGTATTTTAAATTACTACATGGTGAAAATGTTATTGCTTCCAGAGTTAGCATTTTCTTTGCAAAACTGAAACCACTAGGTGGTGTTCTGGAGGGGGAGGCTCCGAGGAGCTCCGGTTCTTTATATCTGAGCATAGAAAGAATTTAGCAAGAGGCAAAGTGATAGAGAAGAAGTGATTTGTTAGATTAGGATGCTTGTGAGTCTTACAAGTGGGCAGGTGCCTGAGAACTTAGTGGGCCACAGTTTTATAATCAAAGGAAAAATGGGGAGGGGGAAAAGACCACCTCCTTCCTCATTCTTGAGTAGACATCATGCTTCCATCATCAGCTCCTCCTCCAGGTTGGGTGGGGGAGTTTTCGTGTCCCTAGATGGTCAGGCCAGGACTTTCATGGCACTATGGAAAAATTATTTCAGGTCTCAGTACAATGAGGATCTTTCACTGTGAAATGTCACCTTTCTATAAATTATTGTTTCTTATGTGTGCAGAGAGCATGTCATTAACTTACTGAGCTGGGCAGGATGTGGGTCTTATTCCACCATTGTTTTATTGTTTTGGGGCATGTCTCATGCTCTGTTGCATGGTTTTGTTGCTAAGCAAGCCTGCTTTCTTGAGTGATATTAACTTACAGGGGTCTCCCATACTTTTTTCTTTACACACAGTCCTCTAGTGAGATTAACTGTTTAATTATCTATTTTGTCCCTTTACTCTCTCCCTACCTAAACCAAGCTTTAGGTGTTTCCATTTTTAAGAAGATATTTCCAAATCTAGGTTTATTTGCATAGCAAGATTTCTCTCTTTTTTGTGCCCTCTGTTGAGGCAATTGTTTTCTTTCTTAAGACTGTTCTCTATTCTATGTTCACATATAAGGGTCCTCTGTGATGACTAAGAGGATCCCAGAGGCATGAGGACAGCGTCTTTAGCAGCTACAGGTACATATTCTGCCCTTCATCTTGATACTTCTGATAGATAGGACCATTGCCCTAATTCCTTTTTGTTCATCATCACTTACTTTTGTCTTGTTATAGAAAACACTCCCAGGCATTTTAATATTGAAGACCTTTTGTTCCCCCCCCATGCCCATTTCTTCTACGATATAGTACATATAGACTCTAATACTTTTCTCTTTTTCTTTATTGGCCAGAGGAAAGTAAACAACTAGATTGTGCTCAGAGTCTGTCTCATGCCTCATTAGGTACTGGGGGTAAGCAGATGGCAGTAGCATTACGTGGCTCTGCAGAAACAACTGATTTATATTTATGAGCAAGTTACAGTCTTTAAGACATGAGCACCAAAGTCATGAGTGGTGCCATATACATCAAAAAATGAAAGGTGTTTTCTTGTTTGTCATGAAATAAGCCATGCATGTAATTCCTTTGAGGGGAAAAAATAGTCGATTAGAAGAAATTGATTTTTTAAAACTGTGGTATATAGTTGTCTTTCCCAAATCAGTGATTTGGTTGCATTGGCAAAAATTAAAAAGCACAAAAATGTTAACATCTATATCTCAGAAGAGTGTGAAAGTTCAAATTTTCCTAGCTTAACATATGATCTTTTTAATCCTGTTTTTACAGAAAACGTTCTCCATTTGGAAGAACGCACCTGTTTCCCTTTCCTTAGAGCAAAATTCTTATGTTTAGAAATATGTATCTGAAATTAAAAAAAATGTGTATCTTTAAATGATTTCACTGATGATGAGTGAGTGCCATCAAGCCTCTGGTAGCAGAAGGCCTGGGTGGATGATGTTAGCCTTTGTAGATCTGAGATTAAGTACAAGATACCAGTTGGATTTATTAGACAATAATAATAACCTTGCACTTTACAATATTTTACCCTTTACAGATGGCTTTTTCTTAATGAGCATGGCAGGTAGTTTTCAGTCTTTTTTAGGCAAGAAGACCACATCAGAAGTTAATCTATATGGCTAGTAAGTGGGAGAAAATCAGGTTAAAATTTCAGTTTCCTATGCTAGGATCCTAGAGTCTAGGTCTTAATTCTAATCTTGATTTTAGTTATTTATAATTGCTTTTCCAAAGGCTATGAGGAAAAGTGTCCCTTGATGGCTTAGCACCCTTAGAGCATCGAACCTAGAACTTGGTTTCAAAGGCCCTGAGTTCTAATTTAGGCTCTTTTTAACTTAGGAAACATGCTGCCTTCAACAGGTTTCATACCCAACAGTCAGCAAAATATTTCTCAGGGGACTACAAAATGCAAAGTATCATATTAGGCACTGTGGCACCAACAAGTAGGAAAAGTTGTGTATCTTTAATCAGCTTTTGGAGATGAGGTTTATTGTAAATGTTCAATTCACACTGGCATTAGAATATCATAAGGCAGTTGGGTCATTGCATCTCTAAAGCTGAGATCTCTTAGTCCTTCCCTCTTTTTTCTTTTTATTTATTTATTTTTTTAAGTGAGAACTCAAAGCTTGGAGAAGTAAAGTGACTTGTAATGAGGGTTCTAAGGTAGATTAATAGCAGAGTTGTGCTTAGACTGGGGTGCTTTGGTGCCTAGTTGAATGTTTTTCTATTCTGCCCTGCTGAGCTTCTATAGGAGTTGGGCAGGCTAATTTTTTTTCTTTCTTTTTTCCACATTTCTATTTATTATACATATAGGACAACAACTTCAGGAACAATGAGAAAGTAATGTATAAAACTTTAATAAGAAATAGAGATTACAAAATAATCATTTAACCTTTTATGCAAGTGCTTAAGAATTTTCACGTACTTGTTAAATAAAACATATATAACTCAAAATGCTAAATAATTCTAGTTTTTGACTAAATCCTCTAAAGAATATGTTGGTGAAAACTCAAAATTATCTAATAAGGTATGCATGACCTTGTTTATTTAGTATTTATCATAGATGTCAAAATGATCATGGTTAAAACCAATTTAAGCATTTATAGAATACCATTTAGATTTGAGCAGACTATTAATGCAATATGTTCCAAGAAGGAAAAGTCACCCATTCTAAGAAAAGGCCATGGAGGATGAGATATCTGAGCTGGCCCTTTAAAGATGTGCAAGATTTAGGTAAGGAGAGTGGGAAAGGCTTTCCAAGGCAACCAAATAGGATGGATTAGCAGATCAGGGACTAGACAATATAAATGAGGTAGGTATTTTCTCCTGTTGGAAAGTATTGGGAAGGAAAGCTTGGAAATCTAACTAAAGAGTGAAATCATGGTGACATGTTAGGGAGATTTATTTTGTAGTGGAGAGCAGAATTGATGGAGTATGTGAGAAACTAAAATAAGAGAGGCCAAGTCAGAGATTATTTATAGTTTAGGTATGCATGACCTTGTTTATTTAGTATTTATACCCAACAGTCATTACTGATATCATTAATGATGACAGCCCAATGGACAGGGTCATTGTGGAAATGAAAAGAAAGGTATAGGTGTGAGAACTCTTGAAGGAAGGACTGAAAATAATTAATGACAGCTTGGATTGGGGAGGTGACAGAGAAAATGCAGGCAAAGGAGGCTTGACGCTTGAACCTTAATGGGGAAAACAAATGAGAAATGAACTACCATGATCAGAAAAAGAGAAATTAGAAGGAGAAACCAGTTTTGAGGGGAAAGTGATAATTTTATTGGGCTTTAGGTTGAGAGGCTAATGCCCAAGCAGAAAAGTTTAGAAGGTAGACAGAAAGAGACCTTGTATTCAGTAAAGAGATCACAGATTTGGAAATTATCTTCTTAAAAAAATGGTAATTGAGATATAGCAGTGAAATTAAACTCTGAGAACTGGAGTGTAGTAGGAGAGCTTTGGGAAACACCTTCCTCTAGGGGGAAGGAGCAGGGGAGAGAAGTCAGTACAGGTAGCCTAGACGCCAAGGATCTGGGTTGGCCTGGAAGCAGGAAAATCAAAGTGTGAGACAAAAATTCAGTTTCAAAAAGAAGGAGGTGGCTAATTTTAACAAGAGAGTAAAAATGTATTTATAAAGTTTTCTGTTAATATGAAGGAGAAATGTAATAATCCTTGTAGAATGGGCCCAGGAAGTCTGTTAAAGCTTGTAGGAATATGTAAGTAGGAGACATTTCTAGAGCTTGGTTAGGTGGATTTCCATATTTCCTTAAAAAAAAAAAATCCAAGAAAATAAACAAAACTCAGTCAAATAAACTTAGATAGATGTATAAAAAACACTTTTTACTGGTGAAACTATCAATTTCTCTGTTTTGTTTCATTTTTATTATGGTGTTAAATTTTCACTGTAATTTTTTAAAAGCAGAATTCCTAAAAAGAGGGTAAAGAAATTGAATTAATGTTCTTTAATTTCTCTGGGGAATATTACCCCAAAGAAAGAACAAATAGATTTTGGTAGGTGGACGAAAGAAATTTTTTTTCAGAGAAGAATGATTTAGTAATTCTAATTTAGAATATTTGAAGTGCAGAATCTTCATTTCCTAAACCAGTTTGGAGAAAAGAAAGAGTCTTTAAAATTAGCATAGCATTTTTTTAAATTGATGAGAGTAGAGATAGGTGTGAATTATAGCTTTATAAACTTTAAGAAGTTTAGTAGGTTTACTGTGAACTCTTGACATTCCAAGTTAACATAATTTTCATTTTCTTTTTTTATATCTGCAATTAGAACATACTTGGAATTAATTTCTAAAACTTCACTTACTTGAACTTCCTACTGCTTTTTACATGTCTTCATGTCTACTGTAAAATGATAGAAAAATATTTTATACATGAATTATTTTAAAAATAATAAGTCAACAGAAATGAAGTTTATTTCCTACATTTGTAAATAACTTAAGTTTTATGGAATGCTTGTCAAGACTGAAAAAAATAAACCTGTCAAGATTTTTAAAGATAACACTAAAAGGTTTTGAAAGCCAAGATACATTTATAAAATAGTTTGTTCCATTTTTCTGATTTACATTAGAATTATTTTTACAGTGTTGATTCTTGTTTTGGATGATGAAATTGAATAAATGTTATTAAGGACTTGAATTTTTCTTGGAATATTGTCTGTATAGCAGATAAACAGATCTACTACAGATTTGAACTCTGGACCCCTATGTCGAATGGGAACTTTTTTGCTTTCATACTACCATGATTTTTTCTCCTAGGATTTCTTAATTTTCTATCTCAGAGCCTGCTGCATCTGTATCTTATTCTAAATGGAAAAGAAAAAAGTCAAAATTTGGGATATTTAGAAAAATTTTGGACAGGAATATTTAATTTGACATGTATTTAATGCCTGCATAATAAGCATATGGCAAGATTGAAATACAATAATATCTCCTCAAACATGAGATCCCAATATAAAAATTTGAGATCAGATGAAGTAAATTTGTAGCTCATTTTGGTAACTTAGATTTTAGATTTCATTGTATGTGAATTGTGACTAATAATTCTGGAGATACTTAGAAAAAAGGCAACTGGGAGTTGGGATATTAAAAAGGGAAATAAAGCTAATGGTAGAAAAGGAACAGAAATTTTTATAACAACTGGGAAAGATACTGAAAGATAAGTGGAAGAAAAACTTGGCTTTAGAAAGTTCCCCATAGCTTCCAGGGGGAAGGGAGGTTACTTGGTTGAGACCTCAATGTGCTAAGCACCTGGAAACCTGGAGAGATCAGGAAGCTGGCGGTGGGGAGATGGGAGTCAATTCTGAGTCATAAAGTTGAAAAGACCATGGTCATTTAGATATAGTCGCAGACAAAGAAAGAAGATGCTTTGAAGTATTTGTGTTATCTGCAACAAAGGTTAATTAATTTATAAGCATGTCATTAATACTGGAGAAGAGAGTGGGGGGAGAGGGAGATTCTGAAAACTTAACAGCATGCAAGTGTATAATACCTATTATTGCTAATTTTGATGTGTAAAATGCATGGTCAACATCTTTATTTAGTATGCTGTTTTCATAATTTTGTTTTACAAATGTAAAAGTATTTTTTAGGCTTCTCACAGATTTAGCTATGACATTGTTTTCCCAACCCTGTTCTTCTCCTATGGCTTTAATTTTTTGACTGTAAATTATGCCACAGGAATTTTTCTGGACTTGAACCCCCATGGTTTGGGGGAAACTATTACATGTTTCAAGAAAAATTGGGCCAAGTTTGTATAAAAGGATTTAAAAGAGTAAAACTGGACATACCTAAAGCAATTTTGGCTGATTTCCAGTAGCCATAAAATAACGTAATTTAAAATGGACATGTCTAACCTACCAGTGAACTTTCAAAATGAAAATTTCCACCTATTAGACATTGAGACAATCTTTCCCCTCCCAAAATCCAAGTCTTATCATCTTAAAAGCTGAGATTCTCTGCTAAGAGCCTAGAGTAACCTCCTTTAAGTCCTGGAATATAAAGGTGAAGATAGATATACCTTTATGTAACTTTGGGTCCCAGGATTCACGAGCCCTTGAATATAACTGATCTCATATTAGTAGCCAAATTAATAACCACATTCCACAGCTCTGAGTCACATTACCAAATCTCTTCAAATAGTATCCCTCGGGATACTGTCCTCAGATACAAATATGCTGACATTTTCTACTTTGGTCTCCTCACCCAGTAGCTCTGGCACAGCTGCTGTTGTTAAGGGTACATCTTTCCATGTGGCCAGCACCATCTATACTCTCTTCCCTTACATGTGCTCAGGCTTCAGCTTAAATGCCACATGCACAGAGATGGCTTCCCTGTCCTTTCCCCATGACTGCCACCGTAGCGCTTTGTACTTCTTCCTTGCAGACTTGTATACTTGTAATTATTTAAGTGATTTCTGTCTTTCTTCAATTTTAAGACATGCCCTGCCACAAATTTTTAACATTTAAAAATTTTGATGTTTCTTATAATTGAAAAAAATCATTTTAGGTGATATATAAATATATATGTATTTTTTAATCATAGACAAGTTATTGAAACAATGGTGTATCTTACAATTGAGAGCATTTTGCAGCTTGCTTGGAATCTTTTTTTGGGAATGTGATTGGGTCTGAATATATTAATTACTCATTCTTTTAAGTTCAGCCTTATTTGGCATTAAGAATCCAGGAAATTTCTTCATCAAATTATGAATTATTTCATTTATAAAAAGTACTGTACAATGTTAAGGTACAAATGTCACAGTCAGACCTGGCTCTTGTCTTAGTCATGCTGAGGTAATATGGTCTATAAATATAATTGTTATATAGTATAATATAGTATTATATATATGTATGCAATTGATTTTTTTCAATTATAAGACACATCACAAATTTTAAAATGTTAAAAAATGTTGGAGTGGGCATGTCTTAAAATTGAAGAAATACAGGGACTTCCCTGGTGGTGCAGTGGTTAAGAATCCGCCTGCCAATGCAGGGGTCACAGGTTCAATCCCTGGTCTGGGAAGATCCCACATGCCACGGAGCAACTAAGCCCGTGAGCCACAACAACTGAGCATGTGCACCTAGAGCCCGTGCTCCACAACAAGAGAAGCCACCACAATGAGAAGCCAGTGCACCGCAGTGAAGA
This sequence comes from Delphinapterus leucas, assembly GCF_059928025.1. Taxonomy (NCBI): domain Eukaryota; kingdom Metazoa; phylum Chordata; class Mammalia; order Artiodactyla; family Monodontidae; genus Delphinapterus; species Delphinapterus leucas. Next base: position 50,277,718 of record NC_143136.1, on the reverse strand, counting down.
GTAGCCCCTGCTCGCCACAACTAGAGAAAGCCCGCACACAGCAAAGACCCAACACAGACAAAAAAAAAAAAAAAAAATTGAAGAAATACAGGAACTTTTAAATAGAGTATACATATAGATTGTAAATATATATATATATATATATATTTTTTTTTTCCCTTTTTTCCCTTCTGTGTTCTAAACTATAAGGGGACTGGAGAAAACTCTTGTTCATCCCTCTCCAGTGACTAGCACAGTACCCTGCATGTAGCAGGGCCTCAGTAAATATTCGACTGATTGGGCCTTTGTCTTGCTCACTCTTCTTTTGATCCTAATGACAGTCAGGTAGAAAATTAGTTACCTGTAGACAGGAACCATTCATTTATTCAACAAATATTCATTTTGTGCCACTAATCACTGTGTGAGGCGCTGGCATATATATATATATACACACACACACACATATATATATATATATATATATATATATAGTGCTGGATCATATATAGTGATGGCAGGAGTCCCTGTGACAAGTTCCTGTCATAATTAAGTGGAACAAATAATTACATTATGTGGCAAGTGCTTGAATAGAGGCAAATATGAAAGTAGCTGAAGAAGTGTGACTGATTCCCTGGAGGAGAATAGGATAGCCTCACAGAGTGGGTAGCTTGGAGCTGTACCTAAATGAATGAGTAATTATTTAATAAATTCATACCCAACACATTTCTAAAAGCAAATTGCAAAATACATACAATGCAACAAAATAAGCATAAAAAGATAAATCAGTATGATTAGAAAATAAAGTTCGAATAATAAGATGGAGCCAGAGGGAGACTGAATGCAAAACTATTTGCCATAAAGTCCTACACAGTTGCCCATTCTATGTGATTACATATTATTATATAATTCTTTTATATATATATATATATACACACATATATATGTGTGTGTGTGTATATATATATATATATATATATATATAAACTGGGAATTCAGGGAATGGTGGAGTGGTAAGACAACCTGTTTTCAGTAATGAATCCAGTGGTTGTACACAGAATGGATTGAGAGTCAGGGGAGAGAGTAAGACTCGGTGTAGGGAAACCAAGAAAACCAGTTAGGAAGTTCTTGGGGTAGGTCAGTTATGGGCAGTGAGGATCTGAACTAGGGCATTGGCAATGGCGGTATACAGTTAGGGAACAGATTTTGATTCTAGGAAATCAGGACTGCTTTCACCTGTGTTTTGTTTTTCCCTTCAATGGCCATACTTTTTTTTGTTGCTGTTCAACAGATATTGCTAGGGGGACCACAGATCTGATATTCTAATAACCTATGCATTAGATTTTTGGCTGTAGCCTCAAGGACAGTTATTACACATCAGTCAAAACTGAGTATGGTATGTTGTGTTCATCTGGTGGCACTGCTTAGGAGAGGTAGCATTTCTAAAGGTTATGTCAACTCTGATTTCTACCAGAAGATCATGGATCTGCTTTTGATCCCCTGAAAACAGATGAATAGTTTCGTTTAGTTTCTGAAATTATGAGAGGTGTGTGCACCTTCAGTTTCTAATTGCTGAGAAGCTATGACTTGGTGATCTTGAAACTGGAAGTTATAATTTCACTTTTACTAACTTGTTCTGACCTAAGCAGACACCTCTCAAGAGAAAGGAAAACATAGATACTGACTGTCAGGAGTGTATAAAAAACAACATAATGTGATTTCAGATCAGCAGATTTGCCACAAAAATTGATTAGTGCATCTTAAGGTGGGACAGGCCTAAAAGGAATTGGGTGAAAGCCCAACATAGTTCCTTTAAAGGGTGATTATTCTTATCATCCACCCTTTTCCTCAGCATTCTGCCTTTGTTCTACCTTACTTTGACACTTTCCTTTATAAATATGAGTGTGCCTATACTGAATTTAAATTGTGAAACAGTTACATGAGTTTAAAGTATTAATGACTAGTTAGGCCATTATTTTGAAACAGTCAAAAAAAAAAAAAAAGAAAGATCATTATGAAAGAAAAATAGGATCACACAGGAATTTTAAGACAAAAGTGTCTCTGTTTAATGATTTGTAAAAGAAGTAGGAAGCATTTTCTGTGAAAACTGCTAATTATTTTGGTTTTCCATAATGAAAACCTGTGATGTTTAAATGTCTCTGTTCAGTAGTTTACTCTGTTACACTGGTACATTTTGTTTGCTTTGTGTATTTTCTCACTTTTCTGCATCAGATAAGAGCGATATATCTATGAGTTTAACGTTTTTTGGAAATGATGGCAATAATCGCTTGACCTTGAGAATCGATGACTTTTAAAATTGTGTTACTTCAGGATGAGAAGGACTATTCTAGTCATCCTTTTGGTCTGGTGTTTCATTTATCATCATGTATCTTGGAAGATGGTTCTTTATTCTGCTTTGTCAGAAACATCCACAAATCAAGTAATTATTGATATGCACTTGGTAACTTATGTCTAGAAATAAATTTAAAGGTTACTAAAGAAATTAACCTTGGTAACAATTGTTTTTGCCATGCTGATGGCTCTTAAGGTATGATTTAATTGTACATGTCTGTGGAAGGCTTCTCAGTGACACTGCTGTTCAAACATGAAAAGGGACAAGGTTCTAAGATCAAACACCAGAAATAGCATGTCCTGTCACACTCAGAGTTCAAGAATTTTTGGAGCCCAGACTTTTCTTAAATTTGATCAGAATAGGGATTGTGAATTTATATACCCTCTTTTTTCACTCCCAGCCCACTGTCTGCTTTGCCTTTGCTTGTGCTGACTTATTGCTTCTTGTTTTCTCCTCACAGGCCTTTTAGTATGTGGTAGAGGTATGCAGGAGAGTTTACAGCTAGGCTCAAAAACACTTCCTACCTGAGTCACTGCTGCAGATTTAGGTGTGCTGATTGATCTTCTATCTAGAGTCCAAGGCCTCTGTACCTGTCCAGCAAGTTCTGTCTGCCCTCATCGGCTGTCTTCTCACCCCTCACCCATGTGAAAGTCAGATGTGATTCAGCAGACAATGCACAGTGTCACAGTGGGCAGACCCAGATCTGCCTTGGAAAGTATACCAGCCAGGTAATCCTGCGATCCCAGGTGTCTGACCTTGTTTCTTAGCTTTCTAAGCCACACTGACTCTTTGGTGTTTATTCTAGAATTTACGGACAAAGAAAAGTCTTCCTGCTCATCAAGTCCTTTCAGAAATGGCAATAAAATATTAGCAATCAGGGAAAAATAAAATTAATAGTAAATTCCTCTGAAATTGGCTAGGTAAAATAGAGATGGAATACTGGGTACCTATATTGTGCTGTGTTCTGTGCATTTTCCTACAAGTCTTGTTGGAGAAATTCCTTTATGTCTGTTGTCTGTCTTTTCACTTGCCACGCTCTCTGTCAGACTGCTCACCTCTCATATTTGCTAGGCTGCTTGCTATTTTACACGTTTGGCATCATCCCAGTTTAGACTGACTCCAGGAAGCCCTGAGATTTCTGTAGGTACGATGGCAATGTGGTAAGGAAGGAAAGGGACTGACTGCAAGTCATGATTGAGAAAATGCACAGAAAAAGACTTTAAGTAGTAATTATATTTCTTGGATGAGACCATTTCTCCCTCTGTTTAGGAAGGCATTTATTTTCCCTCTTCTCATTGCATATTTACATAGTTACTATGGATGGCTAATGTGATATCTTTCAATTTTGAAACATATAAAATTTTTAAACATATAACATCGTATTCTAACAGGAGAAGAAAACATCCTTTCACAGATTTCAGAACACCAGTGGTACTTCCAAGATATTTTATTAAAAACATCTCTATTTAGTTCTCACTGACTTACTGTTGAACAGTCTGCACCATCTCTCAGATCTGCATTTCTCTGTTGGCCTCGTTCTCGGGGAACACACCTCTATGTAGTGAGAAACATAGCCCCTGCAGCTCTGGGTACATGGTCCTTAAGTTAATGATCTTAGAGGAAGCATGAGTGCCTTTACAGAAAGCTTTCACAAAAGTTCTGGGGGCATGTTTGATTGTCCTGCCTTGGGGCATGTGCTCCTTCCTGGGGCTGGGCCAGCCTGACCTGAATCATATAAACTAAAGATTACTGCAGGGAAAGTGACTCCCCAAAGGAAAAGCATACTAGGCAGACACACAAAGATCTATTTCAATAAATATGATAAAAATTAACTGGATGAGGTTATTAAGAAGTAAATGAAGTAGGAAAAACTTACATGTGACTTAGCAGCTGATGTGAGGGTGATCTTTTCCTGGATTGTTTTCTGTCCCACTGTAATAAAGACTCTTAACGGGCTCACAGTTTTATAGGATTCCAAATGGGAACATTTCTTTTATCTGATATGGAGTATATACATAGCATTTCCACTTATATTTACTGAGTAGTTTTTTCCCTCTAAGGCAGTGATCTTCAGTATGGAAAAGTAATAGATAAATACTTTCAAATTTAGATAACACAGAATTATTAATTTTGTTTGATCCCTATAGGCTAGAAAAGCAGATTGATACAAAATGAGAAAATGTGTCTTCACAATTTTATTTATTTATTTATTTATTTATTTATTTTTTTGCGGTACGCGGGCCTCTCACTGTTGTGGCCTCTCCCGTTGCGGAGCACAGGCTCCGGACGCACAGGCTCAGCGGCCATGGCTCACGGGCCCAGCCGCTTCGCGGCATGTGGGATCTTCCCGGACCGGGGCACGAACCCGCGTCCCCTGCATCGGCAGGCAGACTCTCAACCACTGCGCCACCAGGGAAGCCCCTTCACAATTTTTAATAGTGAATGAGTATAGCCTTCATCAGCACTATAAAGGCAGCTAATTAATAGCTAGGTAATAGTTATATATACTTATAAATGTTTAACTGTTTTAAAAAGTTTCACTAGAATGTAACCACCCTTGTGGAGTCAGGCAGCTCTCAATACATACATACCCACATACACTCATCTCACTCACAGGGCTCAGAGTGACTGCTTTCCTGGAAAGGAAAAGAAAAGAAACAGCTTTGTTACTCAGTTCTCTGGGAGGAAGATTACTGGGATGGGAGGATGAGGTTGTAGTGACTGAGCTGCTCTGGGAGGGTGTTGGGGGGTGGGAGAGAGACAGCTGAACTTTTCCATCCCTCAACAATGTCTCCATAACTCTTAGGAGTCACAGACATACAATTTGAAAAACACTGAAATAAAAATCAATAATGGGATTAAAATCACTTTATAGCATTACTCACAACAAATTCCTTGAGATAGATACTCATCTGTGGTTTTCACTTGTGTGTATATATGGTGATATTAATAATATTTGACTATTGATGTGATATAGGCACCCAATCAGCACTGCTAGTCAGAGCAGACTCCAGCTGTAAACATCTGGAACACCATACAGGTATGTTTCAGCTGGATATCATCCCTATATACCTATATGCAGAGTTATGAATATTACTATTAATAAATATTTTTATCTGTCAAAATACATACTCTATTTCTATTTCAGTCTATTTCATTTATATCAAAATGATCTCTGGTAAAAAGTTTTACTGGGAATTTTATAGTTTCCTAGCTATTGAAAACATACATATCTAATTTGTCATTAGATATATTCTACCTAAAGACTGTATTTTCTTGGAACATTAATTATCTGATTGACTAACTAATGGTTAACATTAAGTCCACGAATATTTCTAGGCTCCTACTGTGAGCCAAGCAATGTGTTGGTCTCTGGGTACACAACAAAAAGATAAAGTTGTTACCCTGTGGACATTATAGCTCCACTGGGGGTATGGATAATGGACAATTTCAAAGCAGAGTAATAAATTTAGCTGTCCTCCACGTAGAGCTGAGTACTGTATCCAGGATACAGTTATCTCATATTGGCTATAATTCTTTATGCCTCATTTAGCTTGTACATTATTTGAGGGTAGGAGCATTATCATTCTAATATTGGCACCTTGAGTAATGCCTATCACAGCATGGATGTTAGGGGTTCAATGTACCTCTCATCCTACCTTATTTTTGAATTTTGGTGTGTATACGTAAGACTTACTACACAAATGTGAACAGTATTGTTTTTATTACCCTCTTCCAATATCTCACATAAACTACATTGGGGAACAAGACTTGGATCAGGAAGTTTATGAGGGACTTCCTGCTTCCTGCCCACTGAATTAGAAATAAGTTTTGTACTACATACCTGGCCTCACTTTATCACCCAGTTACATGCAACTAGTCAATAAACCACAGGGTTGGATACAGATAGTGGAAGAAAGCCCATAACACATGACAGGAGGTGAGGGGCCAAATTCCTGCCTTTAGGCATATAGCCCTGCCCACCAGTAAAACATGAATGTCAGGAATGTCAATCAATGTCAATACATGTCAGGCTCTCAATCCCATTAGCCATCCCTCCTTCATACGCTAAAATGACTATTCGCAAACAAATTTTCTCAGCATATGTAACCGTATACACTTAGTAACTGAAAATCTGCAAGTTCCATTCAAGCAAAGGTTTGGATGACTGTCTGACTGAAATATTGTATACTATTGGATGGATGATTGGATCTGATGATTTAAAAGTGCCATTTAACCCTGAGAATCTATGTTGCTTTATCTTTTATATTCATTTCACCTGAAATTATTCAGTATCCTTGGGATTTGGTAAGTCTGGACTCAGGAGTATTCCAGTTCATGGAGCAGGACTGGGCCTATGAGCCCAGTCTATTTCTCTTAGGTTTATTTTCTTTCACTCAGTATTTGGCCTTGCTGCAAGATGGGCACAGATTGGTTGCAAATTGTAACCAAATACTGTAGGCATCAATGTATCTGTATGAACACCAAGAAGGCTTTTGCTTAATGAGAATCTGTGAGCCCTTTGGTGTATTGGCTATGGTCTGGTGACCACCAAAGTTATAGGATTAAGCTTTAGTTAATTTCTTTATTAGGTATGATCTCTATAAACTATAACTGTCAGATAATGCCTATCATGATTTTGGAGAGTAATCTAAATCTTGATCATTTGTCTGAAGAATACAGAGAAGTGTATTAATTCTTAAAATATAGCATGTTTAATGAAGATTGGGGATAAATGATCTCACTGATTGGTGTGTACTTAGCAAACAATTTCAGGTATAGTAGGACATGAATACTGTAGGAAGGAGTGCTGAGTCTGTTGCCTTGAGGCTGTATGGAAAGCACACACACATTTCTTCTTGCTCATTTCCTTGTTTACTTATAACACTTTTATTTAGGGTGGATTGATGGGTACTGAGGGAAATTATGGGGTGGGTGATAGAGGGGCCAGCTAAAGTGCCCAATCCAACTTTTGGTATTTGCCTGTGTTTTTTACTGAGAAGAATTATTTTCAGCCTTTATGTATCAAAGTTCATTTTAATTTTATTTATTAGAGCGACAGTTGATATTTTTCTGGTACCATTAATTCAATAGTTCATGGAAGAATTTTAGATTTGTTGGTCATATTACTGTAAATAGAATGGTACAGAGTACAATAAAAAGGCTAGAAAAATATAATACATTGTGGCTTAAATCTGTAATAGTATTTTATAGGAAATATGTAAAGTGTTATGTATATTTTAACATTAGGTTAACAAATAAATATTTTGTTTCAGAGGAATTTCTGGTCAGGAAATTGAAATTTAGCAATTTTGAGGCAATAGAATTAAAGACATCGACACATTCACTGTTGGATAATTATATAACCTTGTAAAGTTTCAGGCTCTTTCTTCCTATTTTTTGAAAAATGGAAAACTCTCTGGCTCATTATCTTTTGTTGTATATGGCCCCATGGCCTTATTTAAGTATTTTTCTGAATGACTCTATTGAAATTCCTTCAGCAAACTTGCCAGGTAACAACTTTTCACAGATTGATGATAATCCATGAAGAAAAGTTCTTTAGTGCACTTATCTGTGCTCTGTTCTTTTATTTGTGTTATTATGAAAATATCTTTCTATTGTAAATTATAACACTCACATGGACAAGTGCAAAAAACATCAAAGCACAGTATAATAAATTGTTACAAAGCAAACGTCTCTGTAACATATTCTAGGTTGAAAATTAGAATATGAACAGCTTTCAAGAAGCCACTCCTCCCAGGTAATTCCTCTGCTTAGTGAGAGGGTATCACTGTACTGATTTTTTTTTTCTCTCTTTTTCAATCTCAGTTCCCCCTCTTCTATTTTTATGCAAAAGCAGCCATCTTCATGAATTTGATGAGTATCCTTCCTCTCCAATTTTTATATGTTTGCAATAAATCTGCGTACACATAAACAATGTATGGCACTACTTTGTGAGTTTACAAATTTTTCATAAATAGTATCATGCTGTACATGTGTCATTCTGATGCATTATTCAATATTATGTTGTAAAATCTTTTCATATTGTTACATATAGTTTCGAATCACTTTGTTATACAGCAGAAACTAACACAACATTGTAAAGCAATTATACTCCAATAAAGATGTGAAAAAAAATGTATATAATTACAAAAATAAAAGAAACCACTGTACTGATTTTTGTGATCAAAATGCCACTGCATTTCTTTCTTAACTACCTATGTATTTATTCCTTAACAATATAGTTTTTGAAATTTATATAAATGGTACTATACTGCAAGTAATTTTTTTTGCCTTGTTCTTTTGTTCAATATCATGTTTAAGATTCTTTGATATTTTACTTCATTTTGAGAAACTTTGTTTTCCATGTGAGATAGTTGTCAGTATTGCTTGGGACTGTCATTAGCAGGTATTTGTCTCACCTCTTCTCTTCCCAAGTTTTGTTCTTCTAGTTGATTCTTTTAATGCACAATTACAGATAGATTCTGATTTACTTGCCATGATCCTGTTTCATTGGTAGAGGATTTTTGATTGCTGTTTTTTCTACCCCTGGGATTATCATGTAAATTTATAGAGGGCAAAGATTTTGAACAGATGGGAAAGGATTAGATGTTGCCCTTTAGAATGACTGAATAAACTTACTAGAGAAGCATATGGTATGAAGTATGGCATGAAAGGAACTGATTGATAAGAAGATGGTTTCAGGGAAAAGGGTGTCTACAGTTTCAAGAAAAGAATCAACAAAGGGGGCTTCCCTGGTGGCGCAGTGGTTTAGAGTCCGCCAGCCGATTCAGGGGACACGGGTTCGTGCCCTGGTCCGGGAGGATCCCACATGCCGCGGAGTGGCTGGGCCCGTGAGCCATGGCCGCTGAGCCTGGGCGTCCAGAGCCTGTGCTTTGCAACGGGAGAGGCCACAACGGTGAGAGGCCTGCGTACCACAAAAAAAAAAAAAAAAAAAGAATCAACAAAGGAAGAAAAACAGTTGGCATCTTCATATATACTAACCTTTTGGCTTGGAAAATTCAGCATTCTGACAAAACAATTTCAAACTTATGACAGTGCTAGAGAAATAGGTTGATTGAAGGATATATTCAATATATACAATATATTGAATATATATTGAATATACATTCAATGTATATTCAAAATATTCAATCAAATATTTTGATTGAAGGATTTTCTACCTCGAATCCTTTCAGATAAGGAATGTCATTATATTTGGAGCCTAAATACATATGTTATGGAAAAGAGAAAAATAAGAGCAAGTTTTTGTTTTTTCTTTTTAACTAGGACAATCCTATTGTTGACAGCAACTTGATTTCACAAATCCACAAATATTTCACCCCACAAATATTTCACCGCACGTGTTTCAAGATGCTTTCTGAGGAGTCCTAGCATAAAGATTTGCCCAACACTTTGTTCAGTGAAGTCAACGATAAAAGCGATGTTAGAAATTCACTGGGAGAATTAAGGGCAAAATGAAACATGAGCTTCCATTAAAATAAAGTTATTGTTAATTAAATTCCAACTTCCTCTCTTTATTCTCTAATTTTTTTTTTTTTTTGCGGTATGTGGGCCTGTCACTGCTGTGGCCTCTCCCGTTGCAAAGCACAGGCTCTGGACGCGCAGCCTCAGTGGCCATGGCTCACGGGCCCAGCTGCTCTGCGGCATGTGGGATCCTCCCGGACCGGGGCACGAACCCGTGTCCCCTGCATTGGCAGGCAGACTCTCAACCACTGCACCACCAGGGAAGCCCGTTTTCTCTAATTTTATATGTGGAACTACCACTCACCCAGCCCCTCAAGTCAGAAATACGGAATGATACTAGAATCACCTTCTTTAGCTTACATACTATGAACTATCAAAATTGTGTTGCTTCTTTCTCTTAAACATTTCTTCGTTAGCATGCCTCCCTTTTTCCCCTCATTGCCACTACCTCAGTTTATGGAAGCATTTCCCATCTACTTGACTGGAAATTATTATTTTTTGCCTCCCTTTTTAAAGATCCTTTTTCCTAGGCATTTCCAGAGGGAAAATTCTGAAACTAAGATTGTCACTTTTCAGTTTAAAATCAGTGTTTCTTGTTTAAATTCACTCTTTACCTTTGTGATAAAGCCCAGTTTTGATCTCCTCAACTGTATAAACAAGATTCATCCCTTGTTGCTTCCCCACATACACCTAAGGGGTCAGCCATCTCAAAGGACACACACTGTGGTCTTTCTTGCCTTAGTGCCATTATACATCCCTTTAATTTGAACATCCTTATCTGCTTTTTCACTTGGCTAATTCTCACTTATTTAAGATTGAAATCAAGTGACTTCAAGCAATCTTCTGTTAGCTACTCAGATTGTCTTAGGAGAGCCCCCTTCACATTCTACATTTCCTATACTTACATCAATTATAGGGCCTTTGTAAGATTATCCATACTGTATGTTCCCTCATGCCTGTCTCTGCCGCTTGTCTGTGAGCTTCTTGAGGTCCACTTGTGTTCCCAGTGTTAGGATTCTATATGAGGTATAGCAGGTACTCGATATACACATGCAGGAGCCTGGTAAATGCATGGAAGCAGAAGCACCCCCAAAGCATGAGGAACCTTTCCAACCAGAGGCTGGGTGCCCCTGATCCCTTTTGCAGATCAGCCTTACCTATTTTCCCAATTCACAGAAACTTAACTTGTTCTTTTGGTTTTTTTTCTTTCTTTCACTAGAGGTTTTTCCCTTTCTGGTTTTACTTGATTTACCTAAGCAGATCCCTTGCTCAGGCAGTTATAATTGAAATTGTTGTTGAAATTCTTAAAGCATTTAGAAATGAACCATGTTTATGTGTAACATACTCAAGTATTGTAATATATTCACGTATGATTTTTTTTTTTTTTTTTTGGCGGTACGCGGGCCTCTTACTGCTGTGGCCTCTCCCGTTGCGGAGCACAGGCTGCGGACGCGCAGGCTCAGCGGCCATGGCTCACAGGCCCAACCGCTCCGCGGCATGTGGGATCCTCCCGGACCGGGGCACGAACCCGTGTCCCCTGCATCGGCAGGCGGACTCTCAACCACTGCGCCACCAGGGAAGCCCATGATGTTATTTTTATTGCAGAAAATATTTTAACACTATCATATAATATCACTATCACATTGTAATTTCATCATCTCAAATCCATTTCTAGAGGTATACAACATTCTAAGATCTTCTTTTCACATTTTTCAGTGCTGGGATATTATAAAGAATTAAACTTGTGCTTTTATTTATAAGGGTCAGAAAACAGTCTTTACAAATTGATATTAGGAGTTTTTCACATAGAGATCTTCCCTTTCATAGTCATATAAATGTTTCCCTTTTACTTTCTTTATATTTTACTGGAATGTCTCTTTTGTTGCATACATGCTTTTTTTTTTCTGATTTAGAAAAGAAGTATTTGCTCTTTAAAAATTCTATTATAAGCCAAATTTAGATTTGTTTGGTTTTTCTAATCAGCTTTTCCTAAAATTATTAGTAGTAAGCAAAAATTCATTCAAAATACTGCAGAGAGCTCAAATTCAAATATTGTGTTTATATTCTGTCAAAGACCATGATCCGTTCTTTGAGAATCTTCTGTTGTTTTGCTTAACTCTTCTAGTATATTTTGCATCTTGCCTAAATTAAATTGTTTTAATAACATTAGATGGCATTGCCATCAGATTGTTGTGGGTTAAATATACATGTGCTTGTAGAAACTAACACAACATTGTAAAGCAACTATACTCCAATAAAAATTAATTAAAAAATACATGCACTTCAGCAAGATGTTTCCTCTTTGGTAATATCAAGAAAACATTATTTATAATCTCTGAAATACTTGCAAGAGTATTATTACTAGAAGCACAACTGTGGCCATGTCTTTTTGGAAAAAATCCAAATGATGTGCTGTATATGGCTAATAGAACGCTCCTGGATTTTTGGCCCAAATTCTGGCTTATACGCCATTTTCCTTACCAACAATTATTGTAACTACCTTAGGTTTGCCTTGGACAGTATTTTGAATCAATGGCTAAAATGGAAGGCCATTTTTGTTCATTACCTAAGTTGAAATTTGTACTTTCTATAACAGGTGTAAAATTAAAGAAAAACAAAAATTTCAACTTTAAGGACAGGGCTGTGGGAATAGACCACCCTATTATAGTGTAGGCTACACAGGACTATATTGTCACTGGAGAATTAAAAAAAACAAAATTGACTAAAAGTTGGTGTGCTTTTAATGGTCACTGTGCATGGACTGGCAATTCTAATATCATTGATAAACTCCTTCTCTCTCTCAAAAAATCAGTCTTTTGCTTATCTAAGTCCTAAACAATTGCTGCGTTTACTATTGAACTTTAATAATAGATATTCACATTAGTACATTCTCTTACTTATCCTTTAAAAAATATTGTATTCAGGAATTCCTTGGTGGTCCAGTGGTTAGGACTCCATGCTTTCACTGCTGAGGGCTTGCATTCAGTCCCTTGTTGGGGAACTAAAGTCCCACAAGCTGCGCGGCATGGCCAAAAAATAAATTAAAAAAAAAAACTAAATAAAAACGTATTCTACATGGAAGTTAATTTTCAGAACTTTCAGTTATACTTTTGGTTCTAACACACATGTGGACTCAGCTATGTGTTTTGAGAGGAAGTTCTTAATTTGAAATTGTTCAAGCTGCTTCAGACTCATTCCTTTTTTTTTTTTTTACCAACCCCCCCTACTTTCCTGTTCTTTTTCTTCCTACTTTCTTGTTAAAATTTACTCTTAGAAATAATTCAAAAATTCATTCAAATTAAAAATAAAACTGATAGAGGACCTTCAAGAAGACGGAGGAGTAAGATGTGGAGATCACCTTTCTCCCCACAGATACATCAAAAATACATCTACATGTGGAACAACTCCTACAGAACACCTACTGAACACTGGCAGAAGACCTCAGACTTCCCAAAAGGCAAGGAACTCCCATGTACCTGGCCGTGTGGCTGACAGGGTCTTGGTGCTCCATCCAGGTGTCAGGCCTGAGCCTCTGAGGTGGGAGAGCCGAGTTCAGGACATTGGACCATCAGAGACCTCCCGGCCTCACGTAATATCAAACGGCAGAAGCTCTCCCAGAGATCTTCATCTCAACACTAAGACCCAGCTCCACTCAACAACCAGCAAGCTACAGTGCTGGACAGCCCGTACCAAACAGCTAGCAAGACAGGAACACAACCTCACCCATTAGCAGAGAGGCTGCCTAAAATCATACTAAGTTCACAGACACCCAAAACACACCACTGGATGCAGTCCTGCCCACCAGAAAGAGACGATCCAGCCTCATCTATCAGATGAGGAACACAGGCACCAGTCCCCTCCACCAGGAAGCCTACACAACCCACTGAACCAACCTTACCCACTGGGGGCAGATGCCAAAAACAAGGGGAATTATGAAACTGCAGCCTGCAAAAAGGAGACTCCAAACGCAGTAAGTTAAGCAAAATGAGAAGACAGAGAAATACACAGCTGATGAAGGAGCAAAGTAAAAACCCACCAGACCAAACAAATGAAGAGGAATTAGGCAGTCTACCTGGAAAAGAATTCAGAGTAATGATAGAAAAGATGATCCAAAATCTTGGAAATAGAATGGAGAAAATACAAGAAACGTTTAACAAGGACATAGAAGAACTAAAGAGCAAACAAACAATGATGAACAACACAATAAATGAAATTAAAAATTCTCTAGAAGGAATCAATAGCACAATAACTGAGACAGAAGAACAGGTAAGTGACTCAGAAGATAAAATAGTGGACATAACTACTGCAGAGCAGAATAAAGAGAAAAGAATGACAAGAATTGAAGACAATCTTGGAGACCTCTGGGACAACATTAAACGCACCAACATTCGAATTATAGGGGTCCCAGAAGAAGAAGAGAAAAAGAAAGGGACTGCGAAAATATTTGAAGAGATTATAGTTGAAAACTTCCCTAATATAGGAAAGGAAATAGTCAGTGAAGTCCAGGAAGCGAAGAGAGTCCCACAGGATAAATCCAAGGAGAAACGTGCCAAGACACATATTACTCAAACTATCAAAAATTAAATACAAAGAAAAAATATTAAAAGCTGCAAGGGAAAAGCAACAAATAACATACAAGGGAAGTGACCTTGAACTATAATGTATTTCACTGCTGTACTCTCTATTTACTTTTAAGGATTTTTATGATTATGTGGTTTTCGCTAGCCTTCATGTGTACTGTATAGAAATCATTTTACCTTTTATTTTTAAAGGCTATTCTGGTTTGAGCTCTAGTACTACTGGCATAAGCACAAAGAAATCTTGGGGACCCAAAGCCTGAGATAGTAAAAACATACTTTGGGATTCACAGTGGAAATGCCCTAATGACTAAAGGGTTTTTTTTCTTTAATTAAAAAGGAGGCATTTATAGAATGTTTTCAAGACATCTAAAGCTCCATAAAGAATGATATTTATGTACAGTATTTCAGGAAAAAATCACCCCCTTTCTGTAGATGAACTTTTCAAATTATGGAAGTTTCATTAAACCCAAAGTTCATGTGGAGAAAGTGCAAAAGGCAATAGAAAACTGTCCCTGTTAGATTCTTCCTCTGCATCTCATGGATTTTAGAGAGTCCTTGAAATGGAAGTGGGGATCTGTTTATTTTACAGTTTACAAAGAAAGAAATAGAGAACTTCAGGAATTTTTGCTTAGGGTTTACAAATTATTGTATTATATCATTTTTTGATGCCATAACCTACCAGGTGACTATGCTATTCCTGGAATTATGTAAAATGAATGGTCAACAGGAGGATGCTTGAGTTTTTAGATTTAAAATAGAGAAATCATATATATTTCTTAACTAGGAACATTGTTTTCTCTTTCTGATTTCAGAGAGCAGTCACAAAAGCTCATTGTGTTCATTTTGAATAACTTGCCAGTAATGAGAGAAATCAGCCAGAAATTGAAAACTAGATGATAAAGAGAGATCAAGAGGAAATACTTCAGAATAATGACATCTTTGATGAGTCTATTACATTGGTATCTTTAAACCATGGGAAATCTTCATGGGAAAGTGATGAATGATGGGTAATAAGAATTTAAACAAAGAACCTTCAAGAGAGAATCTTTCATGGTAGTTGGAAACAGAATAAAAGAAACAAAAGGCTGGTCTCTGTGCCAGGTCAGAATAATTAAGGTCAAAAATAGGATCAAAAGGACAAGCTATGGAGGGCTGTCTGAGAAACTGAGGGAGAGAGAAAAATTCAACAGTGAAGCTATTTGCATTAAACTACAAAATATTGAAAAGTTGGTGAAACATGTATACCTAAGGCTTTTTAATATTCAGTAGAAAAGTAACTATATATAAATAGTAAGTATCCTCCTTAATTTTAAATTTGAAGAACAAATTTGTTTTATAGTGTTTATCACAGACCTATAGTATTTTTCCATGTCAGTTGTTATATAAAGTTTTTGCTGAAAACATGTTCTCAAATATTATTTACATATTCTAAAATATTAACTAAGAGCCCAAAGTGTAAAATTTTAAGATTGGGATGGTGTATTTTAAAAAGTGTTCTAAAACATTTAAATGTTAACAGAGAAAAATTTTTATTATAGCGGTATACTATTTTAACTCTTGAATTAATATTACTAGAGAAGCAATGTGTGAACCTGAAAAAGCAATAAATTTTTATTGATTGGTTAGAATGTTTTATAAATTAAGAACATCAATATTTTAGGTGTTATATGTATTAAAATATTTTTCCATCAAAATTTTTTGTAACGGTGAGTACTTGTGGGTGAATACTCAGCACCAGGGACTCTGCTTAATGATGGAACTGAAACAATGAACAGGTTAATCTCATAGTCAGATTCCTTTACTAGCTTCTTTCTTAGGAACCATACTTAGAAAGTCCTTCCTTATCCCAAGATTTAATAAATATTTACCTATTTTTTCTTTTAACACTTGTGTGATTTTAGTTTTTACATTTACATCTTTGACATATTGAGAATGTATTTTGGTATATGGACCATTGAACTTTCAAACAATTTTAGTAGCCCAGCTATAAATAAAATGTTATACATTTATAAGTAAAATATTTAGATATATTTAGAATGTTTAGAATGTTTTCTTTTGGTTATTTCTGAATAGTGTATGCTAGAATTTTCTCTCCTCAGCCTTCTTTACTCATTTTGTGGCAATAAATTGGTAGGGTGTTTGAGAGAACTGGTCAATAGGAAATTGGAAGGCATGACTCTGAGCTTAGGTGTGCCATACCTGAAAAAGCCCAGTTAGAAAATGTACTTCTCAATACAGAGCTAGAGCATCTTTTAAAAGCAGACACTCCTGTAAAGTTTAGCTAATGTAAACGGTTTTATTAGACATGACACATGAAGACTAAATTGGATTTCATTCCTCATCTTGATTTAATAATCTCATGTGCAAGTTTATGGTGCCCTTTAGTGTGATTAAAGATCTAAATTAAACTTAAGTGTTTATTATTTAATGAGAACATTTTAACAGCTAATGTAGAGCTCTTTGCTGATCTCAGGGTCATACAATTCAATTATTGCCATCCTAAGTGAATTTTTTCTTTTGAAAATGAGAAGCGATTGAACTCTACAGGGTATATAAGCAAATGCACTTTTCTTCATATTATGTAACATCTCACTAATCTGGTTTAATGGTGGAGAGAGAAGGAAGAAGGCACCAAGTTTGAACTAACTAAAAATCTGACTTTAATTAATGAAAATAGGCATCAGAAGGCTTAAGCCATATCTGATAGACTCCTGACCTTGAATAGGACACAGTTTCTGACTCTCAGTTTCTACATGTGTAGGAAGGTAATCATATAAGCTTTTTCTGGACTACCAGTTCTTTGATGAATACACAAGACAATGCATATGAGGGTCTTTGCAAACTGTAAGATACTGTATGCAACTTCTCTATTGTTATTATTAATTTAAATATGGATAATAACCAAAGTGAACAATATGCTTGCTCTGGGTCTGCTTTAAAGAACAGATGACTCACTTATATTGACTAAATGCATTTGAATACAGTGAGTTAGAGTTTTACAAAGTCTGACTATCTAAACAGGCTAAAATTTTCTCCTTTAATTCTAATTATTCTAACGTGTTTTTTTAACTAAGTCACCAACTTTATGAGAAGATTGATATGTGGCATCAATAAATATTAGCACATGGTATTTCACTCATTATGTGCACAGCAATTAACCTAAAAACTCATTCCTTTCATGTATGTATCTGATTTTATTTGGTATCTTTGTTTCCATTCATTTTGTTATTGGTGACTATTTTAAGTGGGATAATGAGCAATCTCTCATTTTTCCACTGAATCACTTTCCCATGAAATCCTCCATCTGCACATGTACTATTCATTAAAATCAGAAAAAAACCATATTCATCTCTGTCAATTTTGAGTCGAGATGTTTCCTTTGCAACTGGTTTTGTTACATAGTACCTCTGTAATCTTAGATAAGCTAGTTAACTGCCTTGTGCCTTAGTTTCTTCATCTTCAGAAATGAGTGTAGTGATAAAACCTACTGCGTTGGATTGTTGAGAGGCCTAAATAATATATTTATGAACATAAACTGGAAAAGAGTAAGTATTCAATAATTTTATTCTTTATTTTATCTTGATTTCTAAAACTATGTTAAAAGTGTAAGAACTTCATAAGTTGCTTCCTCTGTGGTCTGCGTAATTTTGAATGCATAATAAAAGAATATGTTAATTTTTAGAAGAGGCTAATACAAAATTCCAACTTCATTGTACACCCACTTAGGTTAAAGTGGTCTTTAATGAACTATAGGTTATTGTTAGTCAAGCAAGTAAATAACTATAATTTCTACCTATTCATTCCCTTGGGGAAAAGAAGCTTTATTTTATTAGTTTATTCTTATTTATCCCAGCCACCTCTCTGCTGTTATGCATCTTAGCCAGTCAATAAGAACAGCATTTGCTAATTCATATTGTGTACGCAGTCAGCTCCTAGGTGTTTGGATGAGGCAAGGATGAGACTGTTTACAGGGGTATGTGTGTGATGCAAAAGAAGAAAAATTGTCCTTGAGCTACAAGCAGTGTATGAATTATCTGGACAGACATTACTTATTTCTAAATTGTGTTCTATAATGCCTTGGTAATTTAGAGAGGGAAAAGATGGGTGTGGACTGGACTGGTCAGGAATGTGCTTTCGAAAAATTAGCATTTGAACTGTCTTCACTGAACTACAGACATATGGTGTATTAGTCTCCTAGGGCTGCAGTATCAAGACCACAAATTGGGTGGGTTAAAAAAACAGAAATTTATTCTCCTGTAGTTCAGGAGGCCAGAAGTCCTGTCACCCTGTCAGCAGGATTGGTTCTTTTATGGGGACTCTGCAGGAGAATCTGTTCCATGCCTCTCTCCTAACTTTAGCAGTGCACCCTCATCCAATATGACCTTATCTTAAATTGATTATATCTATAAAGAATTTATTTCCAAATATGGTCACATTCACAAGTATCTTTTTTGATCACATTCACAAGTATCAATTCAACCAACAACAGAGAGGGAGAAGAGAGAAGAATATCCAAGGCCAGAAAGATAATGTGAGTATAAGCAACACATTTTTGAACTGTCCCAGTTGTTTCTGTTGTTTACTTGAATTTCACCCATTTTTATGGTGTCTGAGCCATTAGAAAATCTGATTGCTTCCTTTTAAAGAAAACTACTGAAACTTCATTTTACATTTAAATTTTGCCATTTAGTTGTTTTTGTCTGTTTGTTTGTTTTTTTCTAGCACCAGGATATGATGAGATTTTATTATTTTTGAATATTGTAAAATTGTCATGTAATTCTTACTTGAAACAAATAGCACTAACAACAAAATTAAAACAGTCCCATTTGTTTGCACAGTGGTTCTAGGACTAGCATTTTCTCATATTTCAGGACAAAAAAGTTTCATTAAATTTTCTGATCAGTTCTTCCTATTTCTCTATTAGCAGAAGTTTCTTGATAAAACAAAGCAAATAAGCTCCTAAACATTCAAGGAAAAATATATAGTTTGAAGAATTAAGTGAACAAAATTGCATTGAAACTGACAAGTAATGTCTAGTCAAAATGAAAGTAAGAACACTTGAAACCTTACAATTAGAACTGGAAAATCAATGATGAAAAAGTTTTATTTGAGTGTGTCAGTTATCCTAGTTATTTCTTCTTATTTTCAATAGAAAAATGATAGTGCAGAATTGGAGATTGAGTCTCTTTCCATCCTGTAGAATTGCAGGATAATTTGTTGACATTCCCTTAGAAGATAGTGTGAACAATTGGAAACATTGAACATGGAAGGAAACAATAGTTGCATCAATATATTTGTTTAGCCTTTTGTATAACAGATGTTTATCTCAGATAATCATATATTTCATGAGCTTCTGAAATCACAGAAATCCATCTTTATTTTCTTTAAGCAGTTTAAACCTTTCATATAGCACTAAAAACCTTCAATCAATGCATTTAAGACCACCTATGAATAATTAATTAAGGAGGAAAATGAGCAGTTAATAAAGGTCAATGAGACTAACTATTCAATTTTGCTATTTAAGAAATAATACAATTCTTTGTTATAGAATATGTAGCAAATCATAATAAAAATGTTAATCATCATCAAACAGCTAAAGGAAAAATACGCTTGGCCTCTGATATATCAAAAGTACATCAGTTTGCTAATCAGAATATATCAACCAAAATTAAATACTAATTTTAGAGAAAAATTCAAATATAGACATTATTAGACTATTTTTTTAGAACGGTTAAAAAATGAAATCCCTTTTATCTACGGAGTGAAAAGATATTATAACTTTCTGTTCCAAGCAACAAACAAAATTAATGGAAAATATCTGCACTCTATGCTAAGACTAGACATTTTACTGGTGCAATAGCTTCTATAGCTTCACTTTATTTTCCTCCCATATATCCATAATTTACATGGAAAGCACTTTGAAAAACAGTCTGCAAAGAATGAGCTTCTCAGATGACTGTCTTGTCTCCCTGTGAAAAATGTAATCATCCATAACTTCTATCTACAAATCAGTCATTAGAGCTGGAAGGTCTTAAGCCAAGGGCAAGCAGGTTTTTTTTTTTAATATCAACCTTCAAAGTTATCATCACTTTTGATTAATATGATATATGCACATGGAAAAAAATGTGTGGGCATATTTAGATAGACAGTGACCTAAACCCTATTGTCATTTGTCTTTCCTACATAAAACCAGAGATTGACTTAGAGGCATGCAATTGATGCATCTGCAAGCCTGGGTTATATCAGAAGATCTCTAATCATGAGAAACTCTTCGGCATAGAGTCATCAATCCTTCACAGTCTTTTAAATATGGGCACAAGTTACCTAAACTTTTGTGCTGCTGTTGAATTTTTCAGGTTTCAGACAACAGAAAGGTACATGAACTGAAGCCTATTTTCAGTTTTATAAAAAATGATCTCAAGGACTGCCCCCCGCCTGAAGCTTTGCTAGTGTGAGAAATCACTTAACGTTGACAAACAGTAGCTAATAATTTGAATCTTAGAATATAACTGTTAATACTAACTTAAAAAATATTGAGATGATATTAGAGCTATGTGTGTGAGAGAGAAAGAGACAGAGACAGAAAGACACACACAGGGAAGAGGTGGGGGGAGGGAGAGTTGTGATAAAATGTTGGGATATTGTACAAAATCTTGACAAACACACCAATCCCCGCGCCACCCCCCCCCCATCTCCCTCCTGGCCAGATACACTATAGTATAGAGTGTCTTGATAGGCCTTTTACCTTTTGCTTGGGGTCTGATTTTGCTATTATTTTTTATACCTTTACTTGTTCCCTAAATCACTCTTCCGTGCCCTCTATTTATCTTCTGTTTTCTTGTTTTCAAGTTGTCATTTACTATTTGTCCCCATGTTTAACATTTACTCTGTAGCATCTTAAACATGTCAGAGTAAAGCACTAAATAAATCTGGCAAACAGTCCTTGGATCCATGCAAAGAAACAATACTGAAAGATTCTGGATTATAATTTCCTCTCTAAAGTTGAACTTCTAAATTCCAGGCATATAAAATATTACATGAACATATAATAGTTATTCATTGTGATAGACTCCTTGTACTTTGTATTTAACAAGGGAATTATTGCCAGTGATTTTGTTTGTTGTAGACAAAGTTCTTTGCTCACTAATTTTATAAAACAAGATTGGAGTGCACTTATTATTTGCTAGAATTATTATTTTTTAAGAAAAACTCAATTATGACCTCATGTTATGCTTTATCCTGGCCTCTTGGACAATAAATGAAAAAAACAATAGAAAACATATGTCAGAGCACTCATTCAAAGGAAAATATTTCAGTGGTTTTACCATAGAACACTTGAAATCTCTTTTTTTTTTTTGCTATCCCGTATCTATACTACAAATGATATCTGGCCAATGTGGCACCTTCATGACTACCAAAGTTAGATTTTCAATGCTTACCTTTTCTTGGATCCTTAGATTCATATATTTAGTTGCCTGCGTGATATCTGCCTGGTTATTTAGGAAGATAAACTGAGCAGGACAAAACCGAACTCTCTTGATTCCCCTCCTGGCTCAATCCATCCACTAGTTCTGCTCTTCTCCCAGGCTTCCCTATGTCAGTAAATGGCACCACCATCTACTTTGCATAAGCTGAAAATCTAGGAGTTATCCTAGATTCTTCTGACCCCTTCCGTCACATCCACTCTTCAACAAGACCTGCCTAATTTTACCGCCAGAGTATATCCTTAGTCAATCTCATTCTCTCTGTGTTACTACCCCCCCTAATCCAAACTACCACCATCTCCTGCCTAGGCTACTGCAATATGCTTCTAACTGGTCTCCCCTCTTCCACCCTGGACCCCTTACTATCCATTCCTCACAATAGCCAGAGTGATATTTTTTAAGAGCATAAATCCTATCACATCCCTTTTCTGTTGAAAGTTCTCCATTAGCTTGGCATTGCTACTAGAATAAAACTCCTTACCCTGGCTTACATATTCTGGAGACTGCCTACCTCACCAACTATAACTCATACCATTTTACTCCTTGCCCACTACTTTTTAATTAAATGGGCTTTTATATTTCTGTCTTATATGCTAATCCTGGTCTTTCCTTAGGCTCTTTGCACTAGCTAAACAGTGCCCTACTTGCAGTGACAATTTATCTGATCTCTAAGCAGCATTGGCTCTTATCATTCAGAATTTAGCTTAAATATCACCTGCTCCAAAAAGCTTTCCCTGAACAGTGTGGAAATGCCACCTAATCACTAATTGTATTAGTGAGCAATTGCTGCAACAATGCTGTGTAGCAGTCCACCCCAAATGTCAATGACTTACAACAACAATCACTTATTTTTCTTGCTCACACGTCAGTGGGTTAGCTGGGACAGCTCTATTTCAGGCTAAAGGTAAGCTGGGCTTGGCTGCAGGCTTCTGGTCAGATTCAGCGGTGCTCCACATGTCACATTGTCCTGCCCAGTGGTTGCCTGGGGTGACCACAGGAGTGACCACAGGAGTTCTTCTCATGGTGACCATAGGAGTT
The DNA here is from genome assembly GCF_059928025.1 of Delphinapterus leucas. Taxonomy (NCBI): domain Eukaryota; kingdom Metazoa; phylum Chordata; class Mammalia; order Artiodactyla; family Monodontidae; genus Delphinapterus; species Delphinapterus leucas. Next base: position 50,254,799 of record NC_143136.1, on the reverse strand, counting down.
CAAGAGGCAAACCAAACTGTAAAAACATGCTTAAGGTTTCGTGTCCTCTCACATCTGCTAGCATTCCACTGGCCAAAGCAAGTCATATGACAAAGCACAACATCAATGGAGCAAGAGTTACACTTACCCAGATTCATAGGGTCAGTAAGAATGACAAAAATGTTCTCAGAAACACTCAGAACATTCTACCTCATGTCTCATTGGCTCAGATGGTGTCATATACTCATACCTAAGCCAGTCACTGGCAAGTCAACATAGTTACCATTAGACCAATCGATACTCATTCAGGAGGTGATGAAGCTTCTCCTGCAGCATGTGGTCACCTGGAGAAGGACAAAAAAAAAAAAGATCAGGATTCTGTTAGAAAGGAGAAGGGGGTAAAAGGCTGTTGGTAAACCAGTTGTAAATTAACATCAGCAAATGTAAATTAACACCAGAACCTTAATAAATAGTAGTTAATATAATTACGCTTACATTGATGGAATTTATATATATATCTATATATTATTTATATATATCTATAAATTCTGTGTACCTATAAATTATGTTATTTAAAATATTTTATATTATATTATTTAAAATATTATATAATACATAAATATGTCATTCCAGAGTAAGGGCTAGGCACTCTCACCCAATTTTATTATGATGTTCCTGATGTTCTGAATTACTAGCTAGAAAGCTGAACTGTGTCAGTCCTATATGATTATTATGGTCCAAATTTTGATTCCCAGAAAAGACGAGCAAAGTAAGCAACTTCTGCCCAGAAAGGATTTCTAACAAGGATTAATTCTGTCTGGATATTATCACTTTATATTTTGTTAAAGAATGATAATCTCCAAGTTTGTCAATTTTTTTTTTAGCACTAAGGCCTTCTTAGGAGAAAATCTATATAGTAGACCTCTTAGTCTCTAATAGCTCTCCTGCTAACAGATTCCTTTCTCCAAATTCCACATGCTGGTAGAATTAATTCTCAAGTAGAGCTCATAACATCACCCATTTCATAGATGATCAGTCAAGGTTATAACTTTTTGCCCTATTTCCCCAGGTGAAACTTCTATTTCATGCTTCAGAGACTAACTAGTGTATAGTGGTTCCTGACCTCTGTGAGCTGTCTGATAAGATCTTGCCTTCTTTCAGCTGTCTATGGTCATAATGACTTTATGACAAATATATTTGATTGATAATCAGAGACAACAAGGTCACAAATTCAGTCTTCTCAGATTAACAAATGATGGCAGAGCCCTTCACATTTAAAAAGTCTCATAATATTCATCCATTCATTTATTCATTCATTCTTTCAAGAATTAATGAGCACTTAGAATGATTCACTTTTCATTAATTCATCTATTAGACATAACTAATAAGCTAAGCCAGGTCAAACTGAGATTATCTTTGAAAATGTGATGTTAAAGTACTAATTATTGGAACGCGTATTTAGCAGTGACCTTGAAAGGGGAAATTTACTTGCTAAGGATCAGGGTTCCTGAAGGATATTCTTAGAAATAGTTGCAACTGCTTCCCTTCTCAAAAGGGATAAATCAAATTTGGGAAATTATTTTAATACCTTTGGTTAGTGTGTCATTTTTAAATCATGCTAATTTGAAGAGATGCTATAGATTTAACGATTTTTTTGAGAGAGAGAAAATTTGCCTCTGGTCAGTTTCTGTCACAGTTAATCAGCATGTTTTGTACCATTTTCTAACATGTAAAAATAGTTTCCTACTAGTTTACAGGACATAAAACATTGTTAATAATCATATAGGCACCAGTGGATGGCAGAATTTATAGGTAGAGCTCATTACTTAAAGACAAGTGTGGTAAGATTTACAAATTTTAGTATCAATTTAAAAAAGTTCTAGGCCATGTGATCAGAATTACCTACTTAAAGCCAGTTTATCCATTTAAAATGTTATCCATTTAAAGTGAAACTGAGTTCTAGTCTCACTTCTGCAATATATTATCTGTGTGATATTGGTGAACTTCAGTCTTCACATCAGTCAAATAGTGATGAGTCCAATTACTCTTCCAACACCACAGATTTACTGAGATGATAAAAGGAAATAGAAATGTGTTAAATTTCCTTGAAAACTCAAATGTGATATAGAAATTTAAGTTTTTTTAAAATTTTGATTATTGCAGTAGATGTGACCTAAGCGTTTCAATAGTGATGTTCAAATATGGAATATTTTTCACATTTGTTTTTCTCAGAATCTCCCCCCTCCCCTCTTCAGTCAATTCCAGTTTAAAGCAGCTTCATTTCAGTCAACTTGAGATACTGTATGTGAGGGTCTATTTCAAAGCCCCTTTCCCAGGATTCGGGCAGAGCTCCCACACAGCTGCAGAGTTCCACTGACCAAAGAAAGTCTTGTGTCTGAACTCGTCCCCCTCTCCTCTTCCAGCACACTGTGTCCACACAGCTGCAGAAGCTGCAGGTGTGTGTGTCTGTTCCCATGAAAGACCATGATTTGGCGGTAGCAATTGTGATCCCCTCTTCTGTTGGTCGTTGTTGTTTTTCCACCTAACACCAGCTGTCTGTTGGCTCCCTCTATGCCTCTGGCACGTAAATGCTGGCTCTCTCATTAGTTCTTCTGGGGAATCTGCATTGGCTTCCTCTTAGCTAACGGGTGATTAGCTCTCCAATATGGTTGATTCTTTCCAACTGTAGCCACTCTTTATCCTCTTGGTGAGAAGTCTTGGAATTGGAGTCTTACTAGTTCAGTGGGTAGTCCTTATAGGATAGCAACAGATAGCTTAAGTCCCACTTGCCTTCAGGGGTATTTTTTTAAACTCAGGGAGTAACCAGAGTAGGCATCTATGTAGGCTAAGTAGTGGGGTTTCAGACCACCCTGGGCATTCCATCTCTCAGCTTCACATATAGACTTTCCCCCATATTCTGACAGAATGAGGTCCATCTGCAGGCTTGTGGCTCTGTAGTTTGGGGTTGGGGGAAAGAAAAAACCCATCCCCAAGGGAAGGAGGCTGGAGGTGAGCAAGGGATCTTTGATAACTCCCAAACTCTCTACACAGATGGCAGAGTTGGGAGAAGGGGCAATGTTTTGCTCTAACATTCTCTTGGACTTTGAAAACTTTAATTTATATATAGTGTTACTTATGCTGATTTTCTTTGAATTTAGGGGGTGAATCATGAAATTCTTTTTGTTCTCAGCTCTGAACTGTTTCCAGTGTAGTCTCTACCCGAGGTGGAAAGTTCTGTGGGAGCAGAAATGGTTTTTACATCTAACATCAAGTTACACTTTTATGAATACTTAATTGTCCCATGCTCCATAACGTTTGCTTCATGTCTGATTAAAGGCCCTGGTCCATCAGACTATCAGCTGTTTACTTACCTGTTTCACCTGCTTGATTGGAGTTTCTTGAGTGCAGAGGCTGCTCAAAGGTGGCACATAGTATGTGCACAGTAATGTTTGTTGCATGAAAAAAATAGACAATGAGTGAGTGAAAGAAACTCTGAAAATGAAAGGGTAGTTCCCTCCATGTACTTCCATGAGCAACTTTCTAGATAGCAAATACTCTACTATTCCTGGTAGAAGTTTGCTCTTCTTTTTCATCAATGATTGTTTTATAAACTCACATCAGCATACATCCAGTAGTCATATTCTGAGTACAGTGCATGTGAGTATCCAGAAAATAGTTTTATTTTCTAGAAAATGTTTTACCTTCTCCCAAAAGCCAACAGTAGGATGAATGCAGCATAAAGTAAGCAATGAATTAAGCTTCTCCCCTGCCAAACCGACTTACATGCCTGAATTAGTATGACTTTAAAAAAAAATTTGTATATCTAGAGGTGGTTCCAGGTGCTAAGATCCTCTCGTGTTTGAAGGAGAACATTTAGAAATCCCCTCCCCCAAGGCTGTTGCAGAACTGTGTCCTATTAAATAATTTCAGCCATGACCATTTAGTAAGTCTCATTTTTATAATTTCATTCACTGAAGGAAATTTATTTGGCCCATCTTCCTCTTAATTTTGTGTATACTTGTCTTTTCTTTTTGTAGTTTAGAACTAATATTAACTTTAAAAAATTGAGCTTAAGAGAAACCACAGTAAGTTGTTCAATTATACTTGACATTTTCAGTATCACTTTCTCATGGAATTCACAGCATGTCCTCACCTTACTAGATCAGCTGTTCAGTTCATGTCAATACATTTGCTGGCTGTGTGTGCTCCTCAGCAGATGCAAATGTTCAGGTATATGCATGGTTCACAATGAAGCGTGATTTGAGAAATCCCTGAATTCATGTTCTCTGTTATGTAAAGTTTTCTGTACTATTTCCCTTATTCTGAAAACTTTTCATTAGCTTTGATCTTGGTACATCATGACACACTAGTTTTCTCAAATCTTTGCTTTCAAATGTAGATTTTTCTGTTTTCACTCAACACACAACTAATATGGGTCAGGTAGAAAACAGAGTGTTTTTCTTAAGGGGCCTACAACTGAGAAAGACAGAGGCTGACTAATATCCCTATTTCATTATGAGTAGTCCAGTGACAGAGGAGCAGAGAAGGTGCAGGTTAGATGGATCTGTGGTTGGGCATTTGCAGACAAGACCAGACTGAAAAGGCACAGAGGGCAGGACAGAGCTGGGTATTGAAGAGAGAGCAGTTAGTTGGACTTACATTGAAAAAGGGTCCATTAGAGGAAAACATAGGCAGAACACTCTATGACATAAATCACAGCAAGATTCTTTTTGACCCACCTCCTAGAGAAATGGAAATAAAAACAAAAATAAACAAATGGGACCTAATGAAACTTCAGACCTTTTGCAGAGCAAAGGAAACCATAAACAAGACCAAAAGACAGCCCTCAGAATGGGAGAAAATATTTGCAAATGAAGCAACTGACAAAGGATTAACCTCCAAAATTTACAAGCAGCTCATGCAGCTCAATATCAAAAAAACAAGCAACCCAATCTAAAAATGGGCAGAAGACCTAAATAGACATTTCTCCAAAGAAGATATACAGATTGCCAACAAACACATGAAAGAATGCTCAACATCATTAATCATTAGAGAAATGCAAATCAAAACTACATTGAGATATCATCACACACCAGTCAGAATGGCCATCATCAAAAAATCTAGAAACAGTAAATGCTGGAGAGGGTGTGGAGAAAAGGGAACACTCTTGCACTGCTGGTGGGAATGTGAATTGGTTCAGCCACTATGGAGAACAGTATGGAGGTTCCTTAAAAAACTACAAATAGAATTACCATATGACCCAGCAATCCCACTACTGGGCATATACCCTGAGAAAACCAAAATTCAAAAAGAGTCATGTACCAAAATGTTCATTGCAGCTCTATTTACAATAGCCCGGAGATGGAAACAACCTAAGTGCCCATCATCGGATGAATGGATAAAGAAGATGTGGCACATATATACAATGGAATATTACTCAGCCTTAAAAAGAAACGAAATTGAGCTATTTGTAATGAGATGGATAGACCTAGAGTCTGTCATACAGAGTGAAGTAAGTCAGAAAGAAAAAGACAAATACCGTATGCTAACACATATATATGGAATTTAAGAAAAAAAAATGTCATGAAGAACCTAGGGGTAAGACAGGAATAAAGACACAGACCTACTGGAGAATGGACTTGAGGATATGGGGAGGGGGAAGGGTGAGCTTTGACAGGGCGAGAGAGAGTCATGGACATATACACACTAACAAATGTAGTAAGGTAGATAGCTAGTGGGAAGCAGCCGCATGGCACAGGGATATTAGCTCAGTGCTTTGTGACAGCCTGGAAGGGTGGGATAGGGAGAGTGGGAGGGAGGGAGACGCAAGAGGGAAGGCATATGGGAACATATGTATATGTATAACTGATTCACTTTGTTATAAAGCAGAAACTAACACACCATTGTAAAGCAATTATACCCCAATAAAGATGTTAAAAAAAAAAAAAGCCACAATGAGATATCATCTCACACCATTCAGAATGGCCATCATCAAAAAATCTACAAACAGTAAATGCTGGAGAGGGTGTGGAGAAAAGGGAGCCCTCTTGTACTGTTGGTGGGAATGTAAATTGATACAGCCACTATGGAAAACAGTATGGAGGTTCCTTAAAAACCTAAATATAGAACTACCATACGACCCAGCAATCCCACTACTGGGCATATACCCTGAGAAAACCATAATTCAAAAAGAGTCATGTACCACAATGTTCATTGCAGCTCTATTTACAATAGCCAGGACATGGAAGCAACCTAAGTGTCCTTCAGCAGATGAATGGATAAAGAAGATGTGGCACATATATACAATGGAATATTACTCAGCCATAAAAAGAAACAAAATTGAGTTATTTGTAGTGAGATGGATGGACCTAGAGTCTGTCATACAGAGTGAAGTAAGTCAGAAAGAGAACAACAAATACCGTATGCTAACATATATATGGAATCTAAAAAAAAAAAAAAAAATGGCCACGAAGAACCTAGGGGCAAGACAGTAATAAAGATGCAGACCTACTAAGAATGGACTTGCGGACATGGGGAGGGGAAAGGGTAAGCTGGGACAAAGTGAGAGAGTGGCATGGATATATATATACACTACCAAATGTAAAACAGATATCTAGTGGGAAGCAGCTGCATAGCACAGGGAGATCAGCTCGGTGCTTTGTGACCACCTAGAGGGGTGGGATAGGGAGGGTGGGAGGGAGACACAAGAGGGAGGGGATATGGGGATATATGTATATGTATAACTGATTCACTTTGTTATAAAGCAGAAACTAACACACCATTGTAAAGCAATTATACTCCAATAAAGATGTTTAAAAAAAAAAAAAGAAAAAGTGTCCAAATGAAGCTGTGAAACCAGAATAGTATATATCAGGATAAAAATAATCCAAATCATGGAGGAGAGAGTTGATATGGTTAATTAAAAATAATATATATTTCACTTAATATATTAGTCTGTTAGGGCTGCCATAACAAAATCTCACAGGCAGGGTGGCTTAAACAATAGGAATTTATTTTCTCACAGTTCTGGAGACTGGAAGTCCATGATCAAGGTGTCAGCTGGTTTGATTTCTTCTGAGGCCTCTCCTTAACTTGTAGGTCCTCTTCTTATAAAGACACTAGTCATATTGGATTGGAGTACACCCTAACCTTCATTTTAACTTAATCACTTCTTAAGAGGCCCTGTCTCTAAACATAGTCATATTCTGACATATTGGGAATTAGGGCTTCAACATATGAATTTGGGGTGGGGGGCATAATTCAGCCCATAACACTTAGGAAAAATATGTTTTAAAGATGAAGTTAGTCTGTAACCCTAGAGTAGTGCTTTCCAAACATTAAAATATAAATTTCTGGAGCCCACCCCCTCCCTGTGAATTTCAGTAGGTCTAGGGAGGGGGCTGAGAATTTGCATCCCTAACAAGTTCCTAGGTGATGCTGATGTTGCTGGTCCTAGGACTGCACACTAGTGGGTAATTAGGGAAATAGATCAGTGACAGGTAACAAGCAGAGGGAAATAATATAAATAAGTGAAGTGGGCTGATTATAAGTGGACAGAAAGTCATGTTTCATGCATATGTATGAGAGTATTTTTTAGAGCACATGTCTCTAGATATGGTTATGTCTGAAGATTTGAACTTTATTAGGTATGGCCAAATTTCTCTCCGAAGTCCTTATAGTAGTTTTCACTCCCAGTAGAAATATTAAAAAATTCCGTAACATTTTTTCTTTAAATTAAAAAATGTTGATATTAAGCAAGTATGACAGAGTGTCTTGAATAGAGTGGTGGGTTGCATAGATGTATGTCTGTTTTCTTTATGTGATTTTTTTGTATGTTTGAAATATTTTATAATTAGTCCTAAAAAGTTTAAAAAACATAGAGGAAGTGCTAAATAAAAACACATAGAGAGTTTTAGGGATGGTGGCATGCTGGAGAGCATGACCTGTCTAAAGCAGGCAGGCTCTATTTGGCTCCAGCTAAATATTGCCATGTAATATGGCATTGTCAAATCTGCTGAATTTTTAAGAAAAGCCTGAAATTCAGATTTTTAGGTGAAAATTTCCAACATTTAAAACAAGGTGTGGACCAAATGAAACACATTTGTGTCCAGGATTTGGCTGGGGGGCCACTGGTTTTGATCTGTTTTTTTTAAATGACAGCTGTCTTTTAATTTTTATTTTGGTCTTGCCATGTGGCTTGTGGGATCTTAGTTCCCTGACCAAGGATCAAACCCTTGGTTTCCTCTGCAGTGGAAGCACAGAGTCCCAACCACTAGACTGCCAGGGAATTCCCTGGTTTTGATCTTTTCTCCTCAGTCTTTGAAGGAGGAGCTCACAGGCCACACTCCCCTCCCCCACCACTATGTAGAGTTTGTGGGAGGTTATTTGTCACAGAGTCTGCCTTTCCCATACTTGGCAAACGCAAGTATGAAGACGTGCAGTTATGAGCTCTTTAACATCTAGAATAAAAACCAATAAACATTCTTGTTGTGAATGGTTTTTGAAGCCCAGAACCTACAAATAGGCTTAAATAACTTCCTGATGTCCATAGAATAAAGCTCAAACATAGCCAAATATTTAAGGCCTGTTTTATTTTTAATACTTTATTTTCAGCTATCCTTTTTCTTATTCCCTTTGTTCAGACCAAACTGAACTTGTTATTTTCTAGAGAAGGAGCATAACAGAAATTTAGAGCAAATTGAATTGACCTGAGCTTGAAATCAGGCTTCATCACTACTTGCTTCATGACCTTGGCAAAATATTTCATCTCTCTGATCCTTATTTTTTTCACTGTAAAATGGAAACATCACATTGTTCATATCATAGGTTTGTTAAGAAGATTAAATGGGACTACATATACATACAAGTACTAAGAACATGCCTGGCGCAAAATAAGCATTCGATAAAGGTTAGCTCTTATTATGATTTGTAAAATCAGGATAATAACATCATTACTGTGAGGCCAGAATTAGAGAATACTTGTAAGATGCTAAATGAAGCGCCAGGCACAAATTGCAGCTGTGGTTCCTATCTTTGTGCTTTCTCACCTACCTTTACTTATGCTAGTCCCTCTGATTTAAGGTCCTTTTCCAGTCTCTGCATGTTCACGTTCTACCCATTTTCAAATGCCACCTCCTCCAGAGAGTGGTCATTTACTCATTCAAAAAATATGTATTGAGAACCCTTTTGTGAACCCATATCATTTTATCTTGACACTTTCATTTTTATACTTGTAATATATATTGATTTTTTAAAAAATAAAAATGTCAGTTTTTGGAAGGCAGGGTATATTTTTATTCATCTTTATATCTTCTACCCTGTCTAACATAGGGCTAGACACATAGTAGGTAGTAATTTTTTTTTCAGAAAGGAAATAAACCTTTGTAGAAATTCTCCTTCTCTAACTGGGGGATCTAATTATAGTCGCAGATGTGCTTCCAGCAAAAGACATAGGAATTCAAAATCTTAAGAGGTATTATGCTCATTAGTGCCTCTAAATTGTTTTTTGTTTTGTTGTTTTGTTTTTTGCTACCCATGTACAAAGATTGACATGTCCAAGCAACCTGTATGCTTCAGTGACTAGGAATTTGTATTATCAGAAATGATAAGATAACGCACTGTAAACTATCTTGCTCATTCAAGAAACCACGGAGTTGCCATTTAAAAAAAAAGGCTTCCAAACCAGCAATAGATTGATGTGCTTAAAACCTCCTAAATTATTTAAATTGTTTGCTAAAACCTTGATAAGATGTAATGTAATTTATTCTACTGATTAGAGTTATTTCTTGGTTCCAGGAAGGTTCCATTGGCACCTCTGCCCCTAATTAGTTATGTGAACTTGAAGAAATTATTTTACCTCTCTAGATATGATTCCTTATATGTGTAAGGGACAAGTCATTAACTTGAGACAGTTGCATCGACTTCCTCATACTGTCCTAGCCTATGAAGAGTGAATCTTGTACCTGGCAGGTCATTTTTACTTCTTCCAAAGGATTTTTAAAAGCCAGTTGGAAAAAAGGCCAGAAGCAAGGTAAAGGAAGAAAAAGGAAATTCAGGTCTGTCTCTGATGGATAAACAATTATTTGGGGGTGGGTGGGTATTTTGGAAGGCTGTATGGTACTGGAACAGCTGTGGGGTGTCAGGAAGTGGATAGAAGAACAAGCATTTGAATTAATGAGGCTGTGGATTGTGTGTTCATGGTGAAACAAGATGTCAGTACCATGTCTTCCTCTTGCCTTGGAGTTTCAGAAGAGGTCAAAAGGCTGAGAGCATTGGTGGGGACTCACATTCTAAAGTGATGTGCTTGCAACCTAGGTGGCACTTGCAAAGGGAGTGGTCCAAGTTGGATTTTCTTAGTAATCCATCACCCATATTGCATCCATATAAGAGGGTGAGGCTGAAGAGGCTGAGAGAGAATTTATTGGAGAAAGTTGTCAGTATGTTGGATTACTGTCTTTCACCAACCATGCCTCATCACAGGTAATGGGTAGGAGGATATTTCCATTTTACTTTAAACTCAGTAGAAAGTTTGTCTGTGTCCTTTAGGAGATGAAGGACCCCAGGTTGATATTTAACTCATGTCTGAAATGTCAAGAGGCGAGAAGCTGGAGCTGGTCCTTTCTGATTATAGAGGAATGTTACCTGTAATAGAAGCAAGCTGCATTTCCACCAGTGGTGGGGCAAAGGCAAGATTTCTTGGGGACAGATGTGGAGCCTATGTATAAATATATATATTTAAATAAATTTATTTATTTATTTTTGGCTGCACGTGGGTCTTCATTGCTGCACGTGGGCTTTCTCTAGTTGTGGCAAGTGGGGGCTACTCTTCGTTGCAGTGCACGGGCTTCTCATTGCTGTGGCTTCTCTTGCTGAGGGGCACGGGCTCTAAGCATGCGGACTTCAGTATTAGCAGCACACCGGCTCAGTAGTTGTGGCTTGCAGGCTCTAGCACAGGTTCAGTAGTTGTGGTGCATGGCCTTAGTTGCTGTGCGGCATGTGGGATCTTCCTGGACCAGGGATCGAACCTGTGTCCCCTGCATTGGCAGGTGGATTCTTAACCACTGCACCACCAGGGAAGTCCTGGAGCCTATGGATATTGATAGTCAGAGACTTCTTAAAAACTATCCTGCCCAAGAAGACCATTAGGCAATGTAACCCAAAGAAGAGAAGGTGAACACTGGGAATGGAATGAATCGTTGTAGGCATCTAGTTGGAGGAGAGGCACTGCATTTGCCCCTGGGAATATAGACTTGCTGTCTGAGGTCCCTAGTGAGGAGGTCTGTGAGGTGCCTGCCAGACTCTCCTCATTTCCCTCCATGAGGAAAAGGATTCACTTTGGACATCTGCCATATGTATAGGGCACCAATCCAAGATCCTGACTGGAGCAGTCCTGTGAGACATCTTCTGCTTAGCTCTTCTTTAGCTTTATGCTGTGGCCTTGGAGCGGGTAACATATGGGAGAGGAAGAAGGCAGGCCTTACCACGTGGCTGCCTTCATCCCTTGGGCTTCCAAACTGACCCTTGGGGTCAGATGTGATTTGGGGGAGAGAAGAAGTTCTGAATTGAGTTCTGATTTTTACACTGGCCTGGACAGACTTACCTGATTTATATATTGGGCTACATTTTTTAAAATGCCAAAAACTAAGCTTCCTCTTATTTAATATGTAATAGTGACTGAAAAAGCTGTGGGACCTATCTGGGATTCCATCCAGAAGGGGCAAATAAATGAGTCCATGAAGCTGGCTTAATGGGGAGCAGTAAGGAGAATATGGTTCCTTTCATCTTTGAATGAGTCCAGCTCACTCAGTGAATCAGTTACAATGGTTTATGAGAAAAGTAACTAAAAATGGAACTAAAAAAATTACTTTTGATTGTTAATTGAGCTTTTAAAACATGCCACTGTTTTGAAACTGATTCACATAAGATTCTGGATTTATTAGAATTGCATATATAAGATAAAGGAAATGGATTAGATGATCCTTCAAGTCTTTTCCAAGACTGTATTTACATGACTTTTAAAACTAATATGGTGGTTAGGAGTAAATTTAGAAAAGAAACTCTAAAAGCTAAATATCCTAGCTTGGAATTCAAGAGCAGTTTTCAATATCTATTAGGATTGAATTTAGTGCAGCCATTAGATTCCAAAGTTACCATTTAAGGCAAAAATCTGGAACACCAGGAATTACCCCTGAAGATCTCTTAAACTGTTCATAAAGTATACCTGGTAGTATTTTAGGAATGAATGACTACATTTTCCTGAATAGTTCATCACCCCTTTATTCATTTGACAACTCCTATATGTCCTTTGAACTTCAAGTAGATGCCATCTTCTGGAAAGCCTTTGAGCTACTTCCCTCTGTATGGTGTCATAGCTGTATACTCCCAACACACTGTGAACTTCTCTATCATAGCAGTTGGCACACTCTCTTGTAACCAGCTGTTTATTGTTGTAGGACGCTTAGCAACAGAAGAAGAATATTATCCTAGAGCACTGCAAAGAGCTATATAAATATTTTCAGTGGCTTAAGGGAAGTCTTATTTTTAAGAATGATTCCCAACACTCCTGGAAACAATACAGCCTGGGTTTGGTAGTCCCATTGTCTGGTTTTGGATTATAGATACTTGAGCAAGTAATTTTACCTCTCCAGATATGATTTAGATCGTGAAAAGGAGACCAGTATACTTAAAAACATTGAATGTTGCCAGGTCTACACAATTAAATGATGGCGTATAGTCTGATTTCTCTCCTTCCTTCCTCCGTCCCTCCCTTCCTCTGTAACTTTCCATTGCTTTGATGACTTTTTCTTGGCTTGAGATTTGCCATGGGAGATCAGCTGGATCAGCGAATCCAGCTAAAATCTAATGCCCTAATTCTTTAATAAACATTTGTATGTACTATTTGACTCACACAACAGAATATATAACTTAAATTTATTAAACATAATAATGCAACAAATCCTTATGAACAGAACTCTCCACTAATAACCAGAAAATTACCTATAACATTGAAGCTATCTGTACTTGTCATTCCCCTATTTCTTTGACAGCAATAACATTCAGCATTACGTTGCTTTAGAAAAATTACCATATATGAATGTAAATAGTGTATTTTTAGTTTTGCTTATTTTCAGCTGTATGCAGTGGTATTGTACTATATGTAGTGTTTTGTAACTTTTTTTTAAGTAATATTATGCATATGAAAATCATCCAATATTGTGTGTAGTGTATACTGGTATATAGTTGAGTGTATTGTGTATAGTGATTAGTTTATTTTCACTGCTAAATAATATTCTATTGTGTGAATATTCTCTGACTTATCTAATCTCCTTTTGATGGAAAGTTGGGTTGTTATCGGTTTCTTTGCTACATGAACATTGCTGTTATTAACACTTTTGAACACGTCTCCTGCTACACATGTACAAGAGTGTCTACAGGGTATGTGTGTATGTTGATGGGGTTCAGAACACACTACTCCAGAATATGGCACCTTGGTATATTAAATATTTCAAGCTGAAGGAATCTGAGAAATGGCATGGGCAGGAATGGCATGTGTGAGGTGCCCTCCTTATGCCCAGAGGAAAGGTACATCCTTACCTCCAAGATACCAAGAGGAATCTGAGTGAATAGGCCTTGCTGTTTCCCCCAGTTTACCACACTTAGCTCATTTTCTATTTTTGTTCTATGACATTTTTCTATGGCTCTGCACTCTTCATCAAACCTAACATAAAACCATTCAGGTTTAACCACTTCTTTGGGTGTTTGTTTCTTTATGAAGGCTCCTGTGTCACATGAAACTTATATTAAGTGAATTGGTATGCTTTTCTCTTGCTAATCCTTTTTTCGTTACAGATGTTAGAAGGGTAGAGGAAAAAGACATTTCTTTCCTCTTATATATTGTATATCTATATATCTATATCTGTATATACAAACATACATACAACATATAGGAGTGAAATGACTGAGCTGTGGTAAATTCATACGGTCAGATTTATAGGAGAATGCTAAAATATTTTTCCAACAGATTGTAACAATTTATACTTCTACCTGCTATTTATGAGTTCCTCTTGCTCCAGTGCTTGTTGGCACTTGATACTATCAGCTTTTTATTTTTTTTGCCAATCTAGTGAGCATAATATTAATTTTACCATAATGGAACTTCATTATGGCTTTAAATTGAATTTCCATGATTACTAATGAGGTTGAGAATCTTTTCATATTTTTATTGCCCATTTTTGTTTCCTCTTCTGTGCAATGCCTGTTCCTATTCTTTTCTTATTGATTGTAGAAATTCTTTATATATTCTTAAATTAATCTTTTGTCATTACAAGCATACCTTGGAGATATTGCTGGTTCTGTTCCAGACTACTGCAATATCACAGTAAAGTGAGTCATGTGAATTTTTTGGCTTCCCAGTGCATTGAAAGTTAAAAGTTATGTTATATTATACTGTAGTCTATTAAGTGTGCAATAGCATTATGTCTAAAAAAAGTACATGCCTTAATTAAAAAATACTAATGATCATCTGAGCCTTCAGTGAGTCATAATCTTTTTGTAATGGTAACACCAAAGATCACTGATCACAGATCACCTTAACAAATATAATAATGATGAAAAAAGGTTTGAAATATTGCGAAAATTACCAAAATGTGACACAAAGACACAATGTGAGCAAATGCTGTTGGAAAAATGGTGCCCTTAGACTTGCTCAATGAAAATTGCCAGAAACCTTCTATTTGTAAAAAATGCAGTATCTGAGAAGCACAGTAAAGTGAAGCACAATAAAATGAGATATGCCTGTATATGTGTTTTGGTTTGTGGCTTGTCTCTTTTACTCAAAAAAATTCTATTTTGGTGAGCAGAAGTGTTTAATTTTAATGTTTTCAAAATTTTAAAAAATGATGGATACTTTTACTGTTTTAATCTTTCCCTATCCTAAAGTCTAAAGTCATGAAGATAATCTACTAGATTTTCTACTAAAAACTTGGGAATTCTGCTTTTTTATATTTAAATCTTTAGTCCATCTGTGATAGATTTTTGGTTTTGGTGTAGGGTAGGAATTCAGTATTTTTTCCCTGAAGGATAACTAATTTTCCTAGCTCTGTTTATTGACTGGCTTTTATTTATTTATTTTTTTAACTTTTTTTTTTTTTAACATCTTTATTGGGGTATAATTGCTTTACAATGGTGTGTTAATTTCTGCTTTATAACAAAGTGAATCAGTTATGCATATACATATGTTCCCATATCTCTTGCGTCTCCCTCCCTCCCACCCTCCCTATCCCACCCCTCCAGGTGGTCACAAAGCACCGAGCCCATATCCCTGTGCCATGCGGCTGCTTCCCACTAGCTATCTACCTTACGTTTGTTAGTGTATATATGTCCATGCCTCTCTCTCGCCCTGTATTGATTGGCTTTTAATTGATCTGCAATGTCATCTCTCTCATATAACAAGTTTCCTTATTTGTATAAAAATAATGTAATGTAATATCATATATTAATATTCCCTTGATTTTGAGCTCCTGGAATGCAATACGTCATCAGATGTCAAAGTGTTTGTGACGAGGTAAAAGAAGAAAGATTAATAAAAACTGATCTTTATTAAGATCATTAAATGATGAATGACAGCATAATATTTTTGCTAGAAGGTTTTTTGTAACATTGTTTACCAAAGTTTATAAATATTTTCCTAAAGGAAATTATAAAGAACATTAAGAATGTCTTAATATTATTTACCTGAACATATGGACTTTTAAGTTCTAAATCTTGGGGGAATTTAACTCAATCTATCTGAGCACAAATCATTGAAACCAAAAAGCTTGATATTTCTCAATGAAGGATAATTTGAATAAAATTCAAATTGATCACATGGATCTAATAATTTCAAATGAACATTTCTATGCAGCAGATTTCTCCTGGTACCTGAAAGAACTGAGGGGGAAAAAAAAAAGCAGCTACTTAAGTTTGAAACCTTGCATGAAACTTGTTCATGAGCAATATCTCACCTGACTGCTCAGCCAGAACTTCTGGCAAGTTTCAGTGAAGGAGTCAAACTTAATTTTTTTTTTCTTAGAATAGATTTATTATTATAAAGTATGTTCCAAATTGTTGAGTTTTAGAGCAAGCTCTGGGGCAACATTGCCCTCTGTAGTGAGTAGATTAAGATTGTGCTTTTTAATTTTTTTTTTTTTGAAACTGTGTTGACTTTTAATTTTGACCCTTCAGAGGCAGGTTTCATATATACATCTTAAATTGTCTGAAGGAAAACCATTTAGTTACTGCCTCCTAAATGGCGAATTTAAACACAATGATTTTATTATAAGCATAATCAACAGGCTTAATGTGTTTCATCTATTTTATTTTTTACTCTTTACTAGGTTAGCTCCAGTGGTGCAATCGGTTAGAGCGTGGTTCTTATATGCTCTTTAATTTTTAAAGTACCTTAACTTCTCTGGGTCAGTCCTTTCTCTCCTAAATCAAATGGATATCCTTGCTGAGTGATCAGATGACAGGTTTTATCTTCTGCCCATTTTGATGAGATAGGATAGATTTCCTAGAAGGTATTCTATCTCCTTGTTCTCTCTTTTCTCTGTCCCTGGAGCCAGTGACTCTTCTACTCCCCCCTTTTTTTGGCCCTTTCCTGTTACTTTTTGCACTCCAAGGCTCTCAAAGAGCTCTGTTCTCTTCTGTCTGCCCTCCCAGAGACCAATGGGAGGCTTAAGATCTCCCAGAACTGAAGGGATTCTTACTATAGAAATAATACAGGTTGCCTACTTAAATTTGAACTTTGGATAAATAATGAATACTATTTTAGTATGAGTATGTTCCCAATATTGCAAGGAACATACTTACATTAAAAGCCTTTCATTTTTTAAAATCTGAAATTCACAGTTAACTAGTGGTTCTGTATTTTTACTTGATAAATCTGCCAACTCTCCCCTTCCCTCCAACCAAAATACCCCAGAAGCACCCACTCAAATCACCTGACCTAAAAGGTATGGAGCAGCATGTGGTACTTTTCAGCTTTTCTAGTTTTAGAGTCTCTTCACAACTCCTACAAAAGTATATTCGTCCGTAAATATGGGAATAGGAGAAAGGGACTACTTCTGTTCCATCTTTTCCTGGCTGAACAGATTGAACCACAGTAAAGTTTCATTCCTTTACACTCCTTTGCCTGTTTCAGGTTTCTCTCACAGCCATTTGATTCTTTTTATATACTGTCCTCCATCTGTATCCCAGAAACTCCTGGCCTATCAAGAATCTTTTTGGGAAGAAGGCTGAGAGTAAAGCATGGGATAGGATACTGGGCCTGGAGAGGGACTGGGTATGAGCTATGAGTATGGAAATTATGGAGCCAATACCACTATTTCTTCCTAAAACTCTGGCTGCTGATATTCTTCTGGATATAGCTTAAAACTCTGTAAACTTTAGACTTAAAAAAATCCATCCTTCAAATTATTGCAAGTCTCTACCACTCTTTACCAAGTTATGTTAGAATCAATAAATTAAATGTAAATGACTTTATTTTGGAGGTGGGCTGGGTTTATATATTACTTGCAATAAAAGAAGTGATAAAATGAAGTAGCATAGAAAGTAGATTAATCTGTGAAATAAAACTGGCTAATTTGAATCTATGTCTAATGGTAAAAACAAAGAACTATATTTTCAGTGGTTTTGAGTGGTGGTTTCTTTCTCAGAGTAGGGGAAATAAATTCGGATAGTTTGATAATACCCAGCCTTAAATAGATAGCCATAATAAAGATTTTACAGAGCACAAAATCTTTAAAAAAATGGACAGGAAGAACTTGTACGTACGTAATAGATTCTCATGAGGATTATATTCTAATCCATAGAAGCACCCTTTCTTTTTTATTTTTCAATATATTCAAATAAAAAATTTAAGTAAGAACCCAGTGGGACTACATGATAGGGCCATTTTGATGTTATTATGTTCTGACATTATCTGGGGAAGTAGTTTTAAAGGATTTCATTAGATAAATGCCTTGATGAGACTACAAATAGTTTGAAAGAGTGATATATTAAAAAAAATCAGTGTAAAGAAATTAAGGTAGAATTACTGTGATAATGCAAGCTACCTTCATATGGAAAAAAGTGCTCCTATCAATAAATGTAGTTCTGATTTCACAATTAATTTTGTAATAATTGGAATTATATTATTAAAAATGATAGCAATATATTTACTTGGCATAAATCAAACAAATCTTCAGCAATTAAAATCAAGCAGAAAATGGGAATAATTGTTGAGGGATGTTTAGATCAAAAAGCTGCCTTTATTTGAGTTAATTATTCAGCTAAAATAAAAGAACCAAAGTCAGTCATCACTAGATAGTTTTGGAGAGATGCTGTCTGCCCTTTGCAGAACTTCCACAAAAGTGAATGTGTCAATCAGATGCTTGATAAGCTCTAGATATACATCTTAACTTCAGGGCCTTATCTTAGATGGCTGCTTTTTAAATTTTTTTGTCATTTATCTATCAAGTACTAGCAATTGAACTTGTGTCAACAAAAGAGATACAAAAAGAAATCATTTATAAGTGATTTAGCACTCTCAGAACAAGTGGAGTACATGATTTTATTGCCTCTGGCTCTAATTTGAGGCTTAAAGCAGTGGCTTTCAAACTTGAAAGTGCCTAAGAATCTTTGGGATTCCTGCAGATGTGCCTAGGAGATTTTGACATAATATCAATAGATTGGGTTGGAATTTTAGAATTTTTTTTTTTTTGCGGTACGCGGGCCTCTCACTGTTGTGGCCTCTCCCGTTGCAGAGCACAGGCTCCGGACGCGCAGGCTCAGCGGCCATGGCTCATGGGCGCAGCCGCTCCGCGGCATGTGGGATCTTCCCAGACCGGGGCACGAACCCGTGTCCCCTGCATCGGCAGGCGGACTCTCAACCACTGCGCCACCAGGGAAGCCCGGAATTTTAGAATTTTAACAGATTTCCTAGACCACAGATGCCTATGGTCCAAAGACCCTACTTTGAGAAACACTGACTTATGCTTTCAGTTGTCTGCAACATTTGAAAATCTTCCACAATACTACTTAAGCCCTAAACAGCATAAGACGAACATGACCTGGGTGCAGGGTGTGGGGTCAGAACACAGAGCATGCCGTTCTACTCTGTCCTATTCCATTCAATTCCATTAACTTTAACAAATATTTATTTGGCAGTGGAGTAAGGATAGGGGATATCTAAGGGAAAGATTATAGACTGGAATAAAAAAATTCATTTTGCCATTAAGGAACTTGAAAACCTTGCAATATCTGCATAATAAAGTAAAATAAAGAAAAGGAATTAATTTTGTTCTCTGCTGTGTCCCAGGTACTTAGACCAATACATATCATTTCACGTATGCTCAATAAATATTTGCTGAATGTTCAATGAGTGAATTACAAAGCAAAGTTCAATCAAGTGATGTAAATATGTGAGCAACAATCTGGAGGTGGGTGGAGCAGGGTAGGAGGCTAGTTGTGAGGTTATTGATGTTTCCAAAATCGTTTCATCCCTGTAATTTGCTTCCCTCCAAACAGCACCTTTCATGCCTCTCATGTTACTCATAGAATATGAAAATCATACCAGCTCATAGAAGTTTTAGTGAGAATTTTCTGAGCTAAGTGTCCAAACTGGACATTGTGAAAGAATGGGTTGGCAATGAGAAGAGCTGTGGCTGGAATCGCAGATCTACCAGTGACTAACCATGTGACAGAGTGTCCTAATTTCTCCATTTTGATGGATTGGCAGGGACAATGCAACCTGCCTGATTCACAGAGACAGTAGATGATTACTGAGAACATAGCTAGGAAAGTACTTTAACACTTGAGAGAAAAAAATGAGATACAAAATTAAGAGTTCCTGGGTTGCCTTTGTTACTCAGTACATACACTTTTCCCAGAGCAGGAGTTATACAAAATTGTAGCTCAGGTGACCCCTTCACTAATTTACCTCCATGATGTGCTCTAGCTACTCAAGGCCTTCCCATTATGTTACTTTCTCTTTCTGGAAAGTAACTTCCAAATTCTACACTCCTTTTTTCCCCCCTCTTACAACTCATTCTGTTGAAGCAATGTTTTCATCTAGGGTTAATTAACTAATTATATGAACGTTTTAATGATTAATTATACTTTTTAGGTTATTTTACTTACATCTTTATATTTTAATAAAGTCCCATTCATAAAAATGATTCTAATTGTAGAAATTTCTGGAACTATGGCAGGTAAAAGGAATATATTTCTATAGGTAGACCTCTTTAATGTTCTGAAATTATATAATTTATTCATTCACTTTAAAAATGTTTGTGACTAACTCTGTGCCAGGCTCTCTTAGGAGCTGGCTAGATAAATGAGTTCTGGCTCTCATGGAGCTTACATTCAACAAATGAGGAAGTAAATAAGCAAAATATCAGCCAGCAACAAATGCTCTACATAATTAAAACAGAATGGTGTGATAGAGAATGACAGAGTGCTTATTTTAGGCTGTGTGGTCAGGAAAGCCTCTCTGAAAAGCTGACTTTTAAACTGAGATTTGAGGGACAAGAAGCCAGCAAGGTGAAGAGCAAAGTGAAGAGGATCTCATAAGAGAACACTAATAGCATAGTACTAAGGCAGAAATGTGCCTGATGGGCAGGTTGGGGAAACAGCAATGTTGAAGAGGAGAGTGATACGAGACCAGGTTGGAGAGGTAATCAGGGCCCAAGATGTACAGGGCTTTGTAAACTGGGTGAGAAATTTAGATTTGATTTAAGTGCAGTGCAAAGCCATAGGAGATTGTTAAGCTGGAGCATGTGTTGTATTTTTAAAAAGCCACTCTGGCTGCTGTAGGGAGAATGGCTTGTGGGAGGCCCAGAGATGAAGCTGAGAGACATGTTGGGACGGTACTGTGCTATCTGGGTGAAAGATGATGGTGGCTTTAGTAAAATGAAAAGAAATGGTTGGATTTATTATATGATCATTTGGTGATAGAGTTAATGGAACTTGTTTATGAATTAAATGTGGGAGTTGATGTAAAGAGATAACATATACTGTGCCTTCATATGATACTGTTTCCATCTACAATTAAAGTAATTTGGGGAGATAATTTAAATTCTTTGGTGATTTTGGTTACTCTTTTGTTAAGCAAGTTATTTTTCCACCTGGGCATTGTATTAGTCTGCAATGGTTGCAATTACAAAACACCATACACTGGGTGGCTTAAACAACACATTTACTTCTTAGAGCTCTGGAGGCTGGTAAGTCAAAGATGAAGGTGCTGGCTGATTCAGTTCTTGGTGGGAGCCCTGTCCCTGACTTGCAGGTGGCCTCCTTCTCTCTCTTCCTCTTCTTATAAACTGCTAATCCCATCATGAGGTCCTCACCCTCATGACCTCATCTAACCCTAATTACCTCCCAAAGACCCAATCTCCAAATATTGAATACCATCACACTGGGGGTTAGGACTTCATATGAATTTTGAGAGTATACAATTCAGTCCACAGATAGCATCATAAAGCTAATCAAAACTGGGTATGTTCTAGTTAAATCAGAACTCCTGGTTAATTATTCCTGATAAGTTACTAGCAAAGATTATGCTAGAGTAGATGCACAAGATTGCTCTGTTTTTTATTTATTTTATTTATTTATTTATTTTTTTTGTGGTACGCGGGCCTCTCACTGTTGTGGCCTCTCCCGTTGCGGAGCACAGGCTCCGGACGCGCAGGCTCAGCGGCCATGGCTCACAGGCCCAGCCGCTCCACGACATGTGGGATCTTCCCGGACTGGGCACGAACCCATGTCCCCTGTATCGGCAGGCGGACTCTCAACCACTGCGCCACCAGGGAAGCCCAAGATTGCTCTGTTTATTGCTTTATATTGTATGTCTTCTTATCCAATGTTATTTAAATCAGGTAGATTACCTCTGAGAACTCTCCAATCTGAGATATATGATTTCATGAAATTTCTGTCATCACCAGAAGTATGTTATTTTTTTAATAGATTATTGATATTCAGATTTAACATTGTGAAAATTTTGAACAATTAGGGAAAGAGGAGAAAATGGTCACAGGATATGATATGAACCCCGTTGTTTCTGAAGTCTGCCTTTGTAGTTTTACATAACTTGCCCAGAATTTATGACATACTGCACAACATAGCCCTAACTTCTAAAACCTTTTCTAACCTAAAATAGATAGAAACAATGAGGGTAAGATAAAGACCCTGCAGCCTGATTTCCCCTTCTGTATCTGCCAAATCTTCAGCTCATAATAGATGACTGAGCAGAGGCACGGGCTTCTAATGCTTTCGTCTCCTTTGCCGTCAGGGAAAAAGATCAGCTCAGATCAGCTAACTGGAGCTGAAAGTCACAGCAGAGTGATGGAAAACGTGGTCAGAAAGAAGAAACCAAATTGCAGTTGCATATATTCAAAATAGCAGTCAGCTGACAAGCACCCTTTTATATTTAAGGAGCTTTGTAGAAACTGGTAATGATGCCATTAGTATTTTTTAGATCAGAAATCTTAGTCAAAATACAGTATTTATTCACTGAGCTAGATGGTTGAGATTAATGTGTTTAGAGAGTAGTCAAAAATTCACACATTAGTCACAAACTGTCAGTTTTTTCTTCTCTGCTTCTTCAGGACTCAGCTGTTTTCCAGAAGAAAGAGATCTTTCTTCCCCTGCTCCATCAGGCTTGGTATCCTGCCTCTGAGCCCTGTACCAGCCCTGTCTGTAGTGTCAACAAATGGGGCAGTGCAGTGTTTTCTGGCAATGGTCCAACTTTCCTTTGATCTTAAATTGAAAGAGAAAATGGAATTTTCTTGTCCCAGCACCTGGAATTATATTGTACAAATATTTCATGGAACAGGGAGTGATTGGAAGACTGATTGGGAATAAACTGTTCTAGAACTAGTTGGAAAGCTAGGAAAAAGAAATTAGTTAAAAAAACTGGAAGCGACTCTCTGGCTTGAAAAACATAAAGAGTGGGGAATGAAGATGGAACCCATTCTTCCAACTAGAGTGGGCATTGTGAACAACTGAAAGAGCCGAATGGCTGAGATACAGCTGATAGAAACACAAAGCCTGTGAGGTAGCAGAAGTGGCAAAAAATAACGTGTAAAAGAACTACTCCTCTCACCTTGATCCATCTAAAGCAAGGCCAGGATCATGGGGAGGGAGAAAAGAGGGATTTATCAGTTTGTTATACCAAATACTGATAAATGTTATATTTTGTGTTTCTTTCAGTTACCCTTGTTAATATGTTTCAGTGTCAAAAGTACTTAAAAGACGTTTCTATGGTATATGAATACCACTTGACTTAGTGTAATGAGTATTCCTAGTCAATAATACATGTTAAATGCAATATTCCCTAAGAGTCCATCTTCAACCATTTGCTCTATGCATGTTCCCTAGGTGATAACATTTACCCATGACTTCAGTTGTTATTTATTTATTTTTCCTGGAGAAGTCAAATATCTTTATTTATTTTTTCAGCTTTATTGAGGTATAATTGACAAAATCGTAATACATTTAAAGTGTACAATGTAATGATTTGATATACATATAAAATGTGAAAGAATTTCCCTCATTGAGTTAATTAGCACATCAATCACCTCACATATTTGCCTTTTTTTTTTGTTTGTGTGTGAGAGAACATTTAAGTTCTACTCTCTTAACAAATTTCAATCACACAATACAGTGTATCAGCTATAGTTTCCATGTTATGCATTAGATCCTCAGACCATATTCATCTTATAACTGAAAGTTTATACCCTTTTATCAATCTCTGTTTCTGTCCACAACCAGCTCCTGGCAACCACCATTCTACTCAGTTTCTGTGAGCCTATTATTATTGTTTTTTTTACATATAAATGATACCATGCAATATTTGTCTTTCTCTGTCTGGATTTTTTCACTTAGCATAATGCCCTTCAGTTTTATTCTTGTTGTTGCAGATGACAGGATTTCCCTTTTTACCAGTCAAATAATATTTCATTTTGTATCTATACCACATTTTCTTGATCCATTCATCCACTGATAGACACTTAGGTTGTTTTCATTCCTTGGATATTGTTAAAATGCTGCAATGAACAGAAGATAACAGATATCTCTTCGAAATCCTGATTTTATTTCATTTAGATATATACCCAGAAGTGGAATTGCTGGATTGTATGGTAGTTCTATTTTTAATTTCTTGAGGAAACTGCATACTATTTTCCATAATGGCTGTACCAGTTTACATTGCCACCAACAGTGCACAAGGGTTCCTCTTTTTCCACATCCTTGCCAGCATATTATCTCGTCTTTTTGGTAATAGACATTCTAACAGGTGTGAGATGATATCTCACTGTGGTTTTGATTTGAATTTCTCTGATAATTAGTGATGTTGGCCATTTGTATGTCTTTGGAAAATGTCTATCATGTTCTTTGCCCATTTTTAAATTGGGTTATTTATTTATTTTTCCTGTTGAGTTGTATTAGTTCCTTATATGTTTTGGATAGTAACCCCTTATCAGATATGTGGTTTGGACATATTTTATCCCATTCCATAGGTTGCCTTTCCATTTGGTTAATGGTTTACTTTGCTGTGCAGAAGATTTTAGTTTGATGCACTCCCATTTTGCATTTCTTGCCCTTGTTTTTGGTGTCAAATCCAAAAAATTAATCACCAAGATCAATGTAAAGGAGCTTACCCCCTATGATTTCTTGGAGGATTTTTATGGTTTCAGGCCTGATGTGCAAGTCTTTTAATCTATTTTGGGTTGATTTTTGTCTATGGTGTGATATAGTGGTCCAGTGTCATTCTTCTGCATGTGGCTATTGTTTTCCTAGCACCATTTATTGAAGGTACTGTTCTTTTCCCATTGTATATTATTGGCTCCTTTGTTGAAAATTAAATGACCATATATGGCTAGGCTTATTTCTGGGCTCTCCATTCTGTTCCATTAATCTATGTGTCTGTTTTTATGCCAATACCATACTGTTTTATTTTTCTTATTTTTAACACCTTTATTGAAGTATAATTGCTTTACAATAGTGTGTTAGTTTCTGCTTTATAACAAAGTGAATCAGTTATACATATACATATATCCCCATATCCTCTGCCTCTTGCGTCTCCCTCCCACCCTCCCTATCCCACCCCTCTAGGTGGTCACAAAGCACCGAGCTGATCTCCCAGTGCCATGTGGCTACTTCCCACTAGCTATCTATTTTACATTTGGTAGTGTATATATGTCCATGCCACTCTCTCACTTTGTCACAGCTTACCCTTCCCCTTCTCCATATCCTCAAGCCCATTCTCTAGTAGGTCTGTGTCTTTATTCCTGTCTTACCCCTAGGTTCTTCATGACATTTTTTTTTCTTAAATTCCATATATATGTGTTAGCATACGGTATTTGTCTTTCTCTTTCTGACTTACTTCACTCTGTATGACAGACTCTAGGTCCATCCACCTTATTACAAATAGCTCAATTTTGTTTCTTTTTATGGCTGAGTAATATTCCATTGTATATATGTGGCACATCTTCTTTATCCATTCATCCGATGATGGGCACTTAGGTTGTTTCCATCTCCTGGCTATTGTAAATAGAGCTGCAATGAACATCTTGGTACATGACTCTTTTTGAATTATGGTTTTCTCAGGATATATGCCCAGTAGTGGGATTGCTGGGTCATATGGTAGTTCTATATTTAGGTTTTTAAGGAACCTCCATACTGTTCTCCATAGTGGCTGTACCAATTTACATTCCCACCAGCAGTGCAAGAGTGTTCCCTTTTCTCCACACCCTCTCCAGCATTTATTGTTTGTAGATTTTTTGATGATGGCCATTCTGACCGGTGTGAGATGATATCTCATAGTAGTTTAGATTTGCATTTCTCTAATGATTAATAATGTTGAGCATTCTTTCATGTGTTTGTTGGCAATCTGTATATCTTCTTCGGAGAAATGTCTGTTTAGGTCTTCTGCTCATTTTTGGATTGGGTTGTTTGTTTTTTTGTTATTGAGTCGCATGAGCTGCTTGTAAATTTTGGAGGTTAATCCTTTGTCAGTTGCTTCATTTGCAAATATTTTCTCCCATTCTGAGGGTTGTCTTTTGGTCTCGTTTATGGTTTCCTTTGCTGTGCAAAAGGTTTGAAGTTTCATTAGGTCCCATTTGTTTATTTTTGTTTTTATTTCCATTTCTCTAGGAGGTGGGTCAAAAAGGATCTTGCTGTGATTTATGTAATAGAATGTTCTGCCTATGTTTTCCTCTAAGAGTTTGAAAGCTTCTAGCCTTACATTTAGATCTTTAATCCATTTTGAGCTTATTTTTGTATATGGTATTAGGGAGTGTTCTAATCTTATACTTTTACATGTAGCTGGCCAGTTTTCCCAGCACCACTTATTAAAGAGGCTGTCTTTTCTCCACTGTATATTCCTGCCTCCTTTATCAAAGATAAGGTGACCATATGTGCATGGGTTTATCTCTGGGCTTTCTATTCTGTTCCATTGATCTATATTTCTGTTTTTGTACCAGTACCATGCTGTCTTGATTACTCTTGCTTTGTAGTATAGGCTGAAGTCAGGGAGCCTGATTCCTCCAGCTCCGTTTTTCTTTCTCAAGATTGCTTTGGCTATTCGGGGTCTTTTGTGTTTCCATACAAATTGTAAAAATTTTTTGTTCTAGTTCTGTGAAAAATGTCAGTGGTAGTTTGATAGGGATTGCCTTGAATCTGTAGATTGCTTTGGGTAGTAGAGTCATTTTCACAATGTTGATTCTTCCAATCGAAGAACATGGTATATCTCTCCATCTATTTGTATCATCTTTAATTTCTTTCATCAGTGTCTTATAATTTTCTGCATACAGGTCTTTTGTCTCCTTAGGTAGGATTATCCCTAGATATTTTATTCTTTCTGTTGCAATGGTAAATGGGAGTGTTTTCTTAATTTCACTCTCATATTTTTCATCATTAGTGTATAGGAATGCCAGAGATTTCTGTGCATTAATTTTGTATCCTGCTACTTTACCAAATTCATTGATTAGTTCTAGTAGTTTTCTGGTAACATCTTTGGGATTCTCTATGTATAGTATCATGTCCTCTGCAAACAGTGACAGCTTTACTTCTTCTTTTCCAATTTGGATTCCTTTTATTTCTTTTTCTTCTCTCATTGCTGTGGCTAAAACTTCAAAAATATGTTGAATAAGAGTGGTGAGAGTGGGCAACCTTGTCTTGTTCCTGATCTTAGTGGAAATGGTTTCAGTTTTTCACCATTGAGGACGATGTTGGCTGTGGGTTTGTCATGTATGGCCTTTATTATGTTGAGGAAAGTTCCCTCTATGCCTACTTACTGCGGGGTTTTTATCATAAATGGGTGTTGAATTTTGTCAAAAGCTTTCTCTGCATCTATTGAGATGATCATATGGTTTTTCTCCTTCAGTTTGTTAATATGGTGTATCACGTTGATTGATTTGCGTATATTGAAGAATCCTTGCATTCCTGGAATAAACCCCACTTGATCATGGTGTATGATTGTTTTAATGTGCTGTTGTATTCTGTTTGCTAGTATTTTGTTGAGGATTTTTACATCTATGTTCATCAGTGATATTGGCCTGTAGTTCTCTTTCTTTGTGACATCTTTGTCTGGTTTTGGTATCAGGGTGAGGGTGGCCTTGTAGAATGAGTTTGTGAGTGTTCCTCCCTCTGCTATATTTTGGAAGAGTTTGAGAAGGATAGGTGTTAGCTCTTCTCTAACTGTTTGATAGAATTTGCCTGTGAAGCCATCTGGTCCTGGGCTTTTGTTTGTGGGAAGATTTTTAATCACAGTCTCAATTTCAGTGCTTGTGATTGGTCTGTTCATATTTTCTATTTCTTCCTCAATCAGTCTTGGCAGGTTGTGCATTTCTAAGAATTTGTCCATTTCTTCCCGGTTGTCCATTTTATTGGCATAGAGTTGCTTGTAGTAATCTCTCATGATCTTTTGTATTTCTGCAATGTCAGTTGTTACTTCTCCTTTTTCATTTCTAATTCTATTGATTTGAGTCTTCTCCCTTTTTTTCTTGATGAGTCTGGCTAATGGTTTATCAATTTTGTTTATCTTCTCAAAGAACCAGCTTTTAGTTTTATTGATCTTTGCTACCGTTTCCTTCGTTTCTTTTTCATTTATTTCTGATCTGATCTTTATGATTTCTTTCCTTCTGCTAACTTTGGGGTGCTTTTTGTTCTTCTTTCTCTAATTGCTTTAGGTGCAAGGTTAGATTGTTTATTTGAGATGTTTCCTGTTTCTTAAGGTAGGATTGTATTGCTATAAACTTCCCTCTCAGAACTGCTTTTGCTGCATCCCAAAGGTTTTGGCTCGTCATGTCGCCATTGTCATTTGTTTCTAGGTATTCTTTGATTTCCTCTTTGATTTCTTCAGGGATCACTTCATTATTAAGTAGTGTATTGTTTAGCCTCCATGTTTTTGTATTTTTTACAGATCTTTTCCTTTAATTGATATCTAGTCTTATAGCCTTGTGGTCGGAAAAGATACTTGATACAATTTCAGTTTTCTTAAATTTACCAAGGCTTGATTTGTGACCAAGATATGATCTATCCTGGAGAATGTTCCATGCGCACTTCAGAAAAATGTGTATTCTGTTGTTTTTGGATGGAATGTCCTATAAATATCAATTAAGTCCATCTTGTTTAATGTATCATTTAAAGTTTGTGTTTCCTTATTTATTTTCATTTTCGATGATCTGTCCATTGGTGAAAGTGGGGTGTTAAAGTCCCCTACTATGAATATGTTACTGTCGATTTCCCCTTTTATGGCTGTTAATATTTGCCTTATGTATTGAGGTGCTCCTATGTTGGGTGCATAAATATTTACAATTGTTATATCTTCGTCTTGGATCGATCCCTTGATCATTAGGTAGTGTCCTTCTTTGTCTCTTGTAATAGTCTTTATTTTAATGTCTATTTTGTCTAATATGAGAATTGCTCCTCCAGCTTTGTTTTGAGTTCCTTTTGAATGGAACATCTTTTACCATCCCCTCACTTTCAGTTTGTATGTGTCCTTAGGTCTGAAGTGGGTCTCTTGTAGACAACATATATATGGGTCTTGTTTTTGTGTCCATTCAGCCAGTCTGTGTCTTTTGGTGGGAGCATATAATCCATTTACATTTAAGGTAATTATCAATATGTATGTTCCTATTCCCATTTTCTTAATTGTTTTGGGTTTGTTATTGTAGGTCTCTTCCTTCTCTTGTGTTTCCTGCCTAGAGAAGTTCCTTTAGCATTTGTTGTAAAGCTGGTTTGGTGGTGCTGAACTCTCTCAGTTTTTGCTTGTCTGTAAAGGTTTTAATTTCTCCATCAAATCTGGATGAGATCCTTGCTGGGTAGAGTAATTTTGGTTGCAGATTTTTCTCCTTCACCAGTTTAAACATGTGCTGCCAGTCCCTTCTGGCTTGCAGAGTTTCTGCTGAAAGATCAGCTGTTAACCTTATGGGGATTCCCTTGTATGTTATTTGTTGTTTTTCCCTTGCTGTTTTTTTTTTTTTTGTGGTACGCGGACCTCTCACTCTTGTGGCTTCTCCCGTTGCGGAGCACAGGCTCCAGACGCGCAGGACCAGCGGCCATGGCTCACGAGCCCAGCCGCTCTGTGGCATGTGGGATCTTCCCAGACCAGGGCACGAACCTGTGTCCCCTGCATCGGCAGGCGGACTCTCAACCACTGCACCACCATAGAAGCCCATCCCTTGCTGCTTTTAATATGTTTTCTTTGTATTTAATTTTTGACAGTTTGATTAATATGTGGCTTGGCGTGTTTCTCCTTGGATTTATCCTGTGTGCGACTCTCTGTGCTTCCTGGACTTGATTAACTATTTCCTTTCCCATATTAGGGAAGTTTTCAACTATAATCTCTTCAAATATTTTCTCAGTCCCTTTCTTTTTCTCTTCTTCTTCTGGGACCCCTATAATTCGAATGTTGGTGTGTTTGATGTTGTCCCAGAGGTCTCTGAGACTGTCCTCATTTCTTTTCATTCTTTTTTCTTTTTTCTGCTCTGCTGTAGTTATTTCCACTACTTTATCTTCCAGGTCACGTATCCGTTCTTTTGCCTCAGTTATTCTGCTATTGATCCCATCTAGAGTATTTTTAATTTCATTTATTGTGTTGTTCATCATTGATTGTTTCATCTTTAGTTCTTCTAGGTCCTTTTAAATGTTTATTGCATTTTCTATATTCTATTTCCAAGATTTTGGATCATCTTTACTATCATTATTCTGAATTCTTTTTCCAGTAGACTGCCTATTTCCTCTTCATTTGTTAGTTCTGGTGGGTTTTTATCTTGCTCTTTCATCTGCTGTGTGTTTTTCTGTCTTCTCATTTTACTTATCTTACTGTGTTTGGGGTCTCCTTTTTGCAGGCTGCAGGTTTGTAGTTCCCATTGTTTTTGGGGTCTGTCCCCAGTGGCTAAAGTTGGTTCAATGGGTTGTGTAGGCTTCCTGGTGGAGGGGACTAGTGCCTGTGTTCTGGTGGATGAGGCTGGATCTTGTCTTTCTGGTGGGCAGGTCCACATCTGGTGGTGTGTTTTGGGTGTCTGTGGACTTATTATGATTTTAGGCAGCCTCTCTGCTAATGGGTGGGGTTGTGTTCCTGTCTTGCTAGTTGTTTGGCAAAGGGTATCCAGCACTGTAGCTTGCTGGTCGTTGAGTGAATCTCGGTGTTGGTGTTGAGATGGAGATCTCTGGGAGATTTTTGCCATTTGATATTACGTGGAGCTGGGAGGTCTCTTGTGGACCAGTGTCCTGGAGTTGGCTCTCCCACGTCAGAGGCAGAGCACTGACTCTTGGCTGAAGCACCAAGAGCCTTTCATCCACACGGCTCAGAATAAAAGGGAGAAAAATTAGAAAGAAAAAAAGAAAGAAAGAAAGAGGATAAAATAAAGTAAGATACAATAAAATAAAGTTATTAGAATAAAAAATAAGGGCTTCCCTGGTAGCACATTGGGTGAGAGTCCGCCTGCTGAGGCAGGGGACACGGGTTCATGCCCCAGTCCGGGAAGATCCCACATGGCGCCGAGTGGCTGGGCCCATGAGCCATGGCCGCTGAGCCTGCGTGTCCGTAGCCTGTGCTCCGCAGAGGGAGAGGCCACAACAGTGAGAGGCCCGCATAATGCAAAAAAAAAAAAAAAATTATTAAGAAAAATATTTTTTTAAGAAGTAAAATAAAATCCGAAATATAAAAAACGGATGGACAGAACCCTAGGACAAATGGTAAAAGCAAAGCTATACAGAAAAAATCTCACACAGAAGCATACACGTACACACTCACAAAAAGAGGAAAAGGGGAAAAAATAATATATCTTGCTCTCAAAGTCCACCTCCTCAATTTGGGATGATTTGTTGTCTATTCAGGTATTCCATAGATGCAGAGTATATCAAGTTGATTGTGGAGATTTTATCCGCTGCTTCTGAGGCTGCTGGGAGAAATGTCCGTTTCTCTTCTTTGTTCACACAGCTCTCGGGGTTCAGCTTTGGATTTGGCTCCGTCTCTGCATTTAGGTCTCCTGAGGGCGTCTGTTCTTCACTCAGACAGGACGGGATTAAAGGAGCCGCTGATTAGGGGGCTCTGGCGCACTCACGCCTGGGGGAGGGAGGGGTACGGATGCGGGGCGAGCCTGCGGCGCAGAGGCCGCATGCCGTTGCACCAGCCTGAGGCATGCCGTGCATTCTCCCGGGGAAGTTGTCCCTGGATCACGGGACCCTGGCAGTGGTGTGCTGCACAGGCTTCCCGGAGAGGAGGTATGGATAGTGACCTGTGCTCGCACACAGGCTTTCTGGTGGTGGCTGCAGCGGCCCTAGCGTGTCATGCCCGTCTCTGGGGTACATGCTGATAGCCGCATCTCACACCCGTCTCTGGAGCTCCTTTAAGCAGCGCTCTTAATCGCCTCTCCTCGTGCACCAGGAAACAACGAAGGAAGAAAAAGTCTCTTTCCTCTTCGGCAGGTCCAGGCATTTTCCCGGACTCCCTCCCGGCTAGCTGTGGTGTACTAACCCCTTCAGGCTGTGTTCACAGTGCCAGTCCTCTCCCTGGGATCTGACGTCCGAAGCTGGAGCCTCAACTCCCAGCCCCCCACCCGCCCTGGCGGGTGAGCAGACAAGTCCCTCGGGCTGGTGAGTGCTGGTCGGCACCGATCCTCTGTGGGGGAATCGCTCTGCTTTGCCCTTTGTACCCCTGTTGCTGCGTTCTCCTCCAGGGCTCCTAAGCTTCCCCTCTCTGCCACCTGCAGTCTCCGCCTGCGAAGGGGCTTCCTAGTGTGTGGAAAGCTTTCCCCCTTCACAGCTCCCTCTCACTGGTGCAGGTCCTGTCCCTATTCTTTTGTCTCTGTTTATTCTTTTTTTTTTTGCCCTACTGAGGTACGTGGGGAGTTTCTTGCCTTTTGGGGGGTCTGAGGTCTTCTGCCAGCATTCAGTGGGTATTCTGTAGGAGTTGTTCCACGTGTAGATGTATTTCTGATGTATCTGTGGGGAGGAAGGTGATCTCCGCGTCTTACTCTTCCGCCATCTTCCCCCTCCTACCATACTATTTTGATTACTATAGTTTTGTAATATAGTTTGAAATCTGAAAGTGTGATGTCTCTAGCTTTGTTCTTTTTCAAAGATTGCTTCAGCTATTCAGAGTCTTTGTGTTTTTATACGAATTTTACGATTGTTTTTCTATTTATGTGAAAAATGCTATTGAAATTTTGATTGGGATTGCATTAAATTTGTATATCACTTTGGTTAGTGTGGGCATTTTCACAATATTAATTCTTTTGATTCATGAATATGGAATATCTTTCCATTTATTTGTGTCTTCTTCAATTTCTTTCATCAATGTCTTACAGTTTCCAGTGTATAGATCTTTCACCTCCTTGGTTAAATTTATTCCTAAGTTATTTTATTCTTTTTGATGCTATTGTAAGTGAGACTGTTTCTTAATTTCTGTTTCCAATAGTTCATTGTTAGTGTATAGAAATGCAACTGAGTTTTTAATATTGATTTTGTATCCTGCAGCTTTACTGAATTTGTTTATTCATTCTAACAGGGATTTTTTTTGTTGTTGTTGAATCTTTAGGGTTTTATATATATAGTATAATGTCATCTGCAAACAGAGACAGTTTTACTTTTTCCTTTCTGATTTGGATGCCTTTTATTTCTTTGTCTTGCCTAATTGCTCTGGCTAGGACTTCTAGTACTAATGTTGAACCAAAGGGTGAGAATGGAAATCTTTCACTTGTTCCTGATCTTCAGGAAAAGCTTTCAGCTTTTCACCATTGAGTATGATGTTAGATGTGGGCTTGTTAAATATGGCCTTTATTATGTTATGTTCCTTCTATATTCAGTTTGTTGAGAATTGTTTTTTTTTTAATCATGAAAGCATGTTAAATTTTCTCAAATGCTTTTTTTGCATCCATTGAAATGATCATATGATTTTTGTACTTCATTTTGTTAATGTATTGTATCATATTGATTGATGCATGGATATTAAACTGTCCTTTCATCCCTGGAGCAAATCTCATGTAGTCATGGTGTATGATCTTTGTAATGTATTGTTGAATTTGGTTTGATAAGATTTTGTTGAGGATTTTTGCATCTATGTTCATTTGGGATTTTGGCCTGTTATTTTCTTTTCTTGTAGTGTCCTTGCTGGCTTTGGTATAAGGGTAATTCGGGCCTCATAAAATTAGTTTGGAAGTGTTCTCTCCTCCTCTGTCTTTTGGAAGAGCTTGAGAAGGATTGGTATTAATTATTCTTTAAATGTTTGGTATAATTTACCAGTGAGGCCATCTGGTCCTAGATTTTTGTTTTTGGGAGGTTTTTTTTTTTTTTTTTTTTTGAGGT
The DNA here is from genome assembly GCF_059928025.1 of Delphinapterus leucas. Classification (NCBI taxonomy): domain Eukaryota; kingdom Metazoa; phylum Chordata; class Mammalia; order Artiodactyla; family Monodontidae; genus Delphinapterus; species Delphinapterus leucas. The sequence goes on along the minus strand of NC_143136.1, from coordinate 50,220,992 downwards.
ACGCAGGCCTCTCACTGTTGTGGCATCTCCTGTTGCGGAGCATAGGCTCTGGACGCACAGGCTTAGTGGCCATGGCTCATGGACCTAGCCGCTCCGTGGCATGTGAGAGCTTCCCGTCCTGGGGCACGAACCTGTGTCCCCTGCATCAGCAGGCGGACTCTCAAGCACTGTGCCACCAGGGAAGCCCCTGGGAGGTTTTTGATTAGTGATTCAATCTGCTTACTAGTAATCAGTCTGTTCAGATTTTCTGTTTCTTTTTGATTCAGCCTTAGTAGGTTTTATGTTCCTAGGAATTTATCCATTTCTTCTACATTGTCTAATTTGTTGGCATGTAATTTTTTATGGTAATTTCTTATAATAATCACTTTAAAAATTTATTTATTTAAAATTAGTTTTTGTCTGTGTTGGGTCTTTGTTGCTGCGTGTGGGCTTTCTCTAGTTGTGGCAAGCGAGGGGTACTCTTCGTCGTGGTGTGTGGGCTTCTCATTGCGGTGGCTTCTTTTGTTGTGGAGCACAGGCTCTAGGCGCATGGGCTTCAGTAGTTGCAGTGCGCAGGCTTCAGGGCACGTGGGCTCAGTAGTTGTGGCTCACGAGCTCTAGAGCACAGGCTCAGTAGTTGTGGTGCAACTACTTGGCTTGGCTGCTCCGCAGCATGTGGGATCTTCCCAGACCAGGGATTGAACCTGTGTCCCCTGCATTGGCAGGCAGATTCTTAACCACTGCGCCACCAGGGAGGTCCATTCCTCACTATTTTTGAGTTATCAGTTATAATGTCTCTTCCTTCTTTTATTATTTTATTTGCATATTCTCTCTTTTTTTAGTGTAACTACAGGTTTGCCAATATTATTATTATTTTTTTAATTGGTGTATAATTGCTTCACAATGTTGTGTTAGTTTCTGCTTCACAGTGAAGTGAATCAGTCATACACATACACACATCCTCTCCATCTTGGATCTCCCTCCCTGCTCCATCCTACTCAGCTAGGCCATCACAGAGCATGGAGCTGAGCTCCCTGTGCTATACAGCAGGTTCATACTAGCTATCTATTTTACACATGGTAGTGCATTTATGTCAAATCTAACCTCCCAATTCATCCCACACTCCCCTTCCCCCACTATGTCCAGATGTCCATTCTCTACATCTGCCTTTCTATTCCTGCCCTGCAAATAGGTTCATTTCTCTAGATTCCACACATATGAGTTAATATATGATTTGTTTTTCTCTTTTTGACTTATTTCACTCTATATGACAGACTCCAGGTCCATCCACATCTCTACAAATGACCCAGTTTCATTTCTTTTTATGGCTGAGTATTATTCCATTATAGATTTGTACCACATTTTCTTTATCCATTCATCTGTTGATGGACACTTAGGTTGTTTCCATCTCCTGGCTATTGTAAATAGTGCTGCAAAGAGCATTGGGGTACATGTGTCTTTTTGAATTATGATTTCCTCAGGGTATATGCCCAGTAGTGGGATTGCTGGGCCATATGGTCCTTCCATTTTTATTTATTTTCAATTTTTTAATTTTAATTTTTTAACATCTTTATTAGAGTATAATTGCTTTACAATGGTGTGTCACTTTCTGTTTATTACAAAGTGAATCAGTTATACAGATACATATGTCCCCATATCTCTTCCCTCTTGCATCTCCCTCCCTCCCACCTTCCGTATCCCACCCCTCTAGGTGGTCACAAAGCATGGAGCTGATCTCCCCATGCTATGCAGCTGCTTCCCACTACCTATCTATTTTATGTTTGGTAGTGTATATATGTCCATGCTACTCTCTCACTTTGTCCCAGCTTCCCTTCCCCCTCCCCGTTTCCTCAAGTCCATTCTCTGGTAGGTCCGCATCTTTATTCCCGTCATGCCCCAGGTTCCTCTGACCATTTTCTTTCTTTCTTTTTTTTTTTTGATTCCATATATATGTGTCAGCATATAGTATTTGTTTTTCTCTTTCTGACTTACTTCACTCTGTATGACAGTCTCTAGGTCCATCCACCTCACTACAAATAACTCAGTTTCATTCCTTTTTATGGAACGAAATATATATGTGCCACATCTTCTTTATCCATTCATCTGTTGATGGACACTTAGGTTGCTTCCATGTCCTGGCTATTGTAAATAGAGCTGCAGTGAACATCTTGGTACATGACTCATTTTGAATTATGGTTTTATCCGGGTATGTGCCCAGTAGTGGGATTGCTGGGTCATATGGTAGTTCTAGTTTTAGTCTTTTAAGGAACCTCCATACTGTTCTCCATAGTGTCTGTATCAATTTACATTCCCACCAACACTGCAGGAGGGTTCCCTTTTCTCCACACCCTCTCCAGCATTTATTGTTTTGTAGATTTTTTGATGATGGCCATTCTGACTGGTGTGAGATGATATCTCATTGTAGTTTTGATTTGCATTTCTCTAATGATTAATGATGTTGAGCATTCTTTCATGTGTTTGTTGGCAATCTGTATATCTTCTTTGGAGAAATGTCTATTTAGGTCTTCTGTCCATTTTTGGATTGGGTTGTTTGTTTTTTTGAAATTGAGCTGCATGTGTTGCTTATATGTTTTGGAGATTAATCCTTTGTCAGTTGCTTCATTTGCAAATGTTTTCTCCCATTCTGAGGCTTGTCTTTTGGTCTTGTTTACGGTTTCCTTTGCTCTGCAAAAGGTTTGAAGTTTCATTAGGTCCCATTTGTTTATTTTTGTTTTTATTTCCATTTCTCTAGGAGGTGGGTCATAAAGGATCTTGCTGTGATTTATGTCATAGAATGTTCTGCCTATGTTTTCCTCTAAGAGTTTGATGTTGTCTGGCCTTACATTTAGGTCTTCAATCCATTCTGAGTTTATTTTTGTGTATGGTGTTAGGGAGTGTTCTAATTTCATTCCTTTACATGTAGCTAGCTAGTTTTCCCAGCACCACTTATTGAAGAGGCTGTCCTTTCTCCACTGTACATTCCTGCCTCCTTTATCAAAGATAAGGTGACCATATGTGCGTGGGTTTATCTCTGGGCTTTCTATCCTGTTCCATTGATCTGTATTTCTGTTTTTTGCCAGTACCATATTGTCTTGATTACTGTAGCTTTGTAGTATAGTCTGAAGACAGGGAACCTGATTCCTCCAGCTCCATTTTTCTTTCTCAAGATTGCTTTGGCTATTCAGGGTCTTTTGTGTTTCCATACAAATTGTGAATTTTTTTGTTCTAGTTCTATGAAAAGTGCCAGTGGTAGTTTGATAGGGATTGCACTGAATCTGTAGATTGCTTTGGGTAGTAGAGTCATTTTCACAATGCTGATTCTTCCAATCAAAGAACATGGTATATCTCTCCATCTATTTGTATCATCTTTAATTTCTTTCATCAGTGTCTTATTATTTTTTGCATACAGGTCTTTTGTCTCCTTAGGTAGGTTTATTCCTAGATATTTTATTCTTTTTGTGCACTTATCAGTTTTGACACTAGGTTGTAGTTCTGCTGTTTATGTCTTACTTGCTTGAGTACATTGCTCCAGTCTTCACAGCAGTTAGCATAATAACTTGCACATGAGATGAATAAAGGAAGGACTGACTTGGCTAATTAACTGGCAATGTTGCATGTATTGTATAGGAGGACCTATGATTTAATCTAATGTAATTAGTTACATCTTACCTCTGAAATTTTATTGAGTCATTCAAATTAGCATAAATGGCATCAAGTTTATTTCATAAAAATTATATTAAAAAAAGACGGTGATTCTTAGCAAATGATCAAATTATGGGCAAGTCCCTTAGCTTCTTTGTGCTGTATGGCAGTGTACTGATACTTTTTCAGGCATACTAAAAGTTAAACTAAAATAAATATTTAAATTTAATGTCAAATGAGAGGAACAAACGAGAATATTTTCTTCTGATAAGTAATTCTGTAGATGACAGGTAGCTATTTATAAACACACCTCTGAACTTACATTCTCATAATTGTTCAGGTTGAAAGTACCTGCTGGTAATTTGGTAATTCAAAAGCTTCTCTCAAGTCTGCCGTTTCCACCTTTCCAGTTTCACTTAATTTGACAATTTTAAGCTGTTAGATACTATAAATGTCTTAACAAAAAGCATCTGAGGGGACATGTTGGGGATGTTGAGTCACGTAATTTCTGGGATTGTCCAGAATTCATTTTATTTTGAGGTGATGGGGATAGTATTGTGCCTGGCCTTAGGAAGAAGGTCTGTAACAAGAAAAGTGCTGCAGAAGAAAGATGAACTGCTAGGGACGTCTATCCCTAAGAGCAGGCATAGTGCATGCCATGGGACATAGGTATAATTGTGACTGCTTTCCTATAAAACTTGATCAATTCCATCATTTGGTGGACTCTTCCATGTGGAAACACACATGGTTTTTATAACAGACATTTACAACATGTGATTCACTTTGCCTTTATAAACTGTTTGGCCAAACACCACTATTCTATGAAGTGAGGGATACCACATTGCTTGATGAGATATATTTTTTACTATGTTTTGTAAGTTTAATAACAATTCATTTCATAGAAAGGTCCTTTGGTTCTCTTAGAAACAGTGCTGAAACTAATGCTCATGTCATTGCCAGAATGCTTTCTTGCCCCCAGAGACTGAATAATTCATTTCCTTGAACTTGCTTCCACACACTGAGGGAGGGTATGACTCAAGGTAACTCCCCAAGCAGACTTCTGCCCAGATGCACAGTACATGATGCCAAAGCCATGTGGTCATCCCATGGGCAAGCACATTTGTATCAGAACCATCACACTTTTCTAATTATTTATTAATTTATTCATTGCTATGTTTCCTTATCAAGGCAACCAAAGGGAACAGGGGTGCGATAGGGAGGGTGGGAGGGAACACAAGAGGGAGGAGATACGGGGATATATGTGTATGTATAGCTGATTCACTTGGTTATAAAGCAGAAACTAACACACCATTGTAAAGCAATTATACTCCAATAAAGATGTTAAAAAATAAAAAGCAAAAGCAAATGGATTGAAATCTCAAAGCAGATCTTTGCACTTATTTCAAAAGCAAGCTGAGTTGGCTAAATGAATGGTTCTTTGAAGAAAGACTTTTCATCTGGGGAAAGGCCTAGAAGAAGGTTTCTGTGCTGAGGGAATCCTGGAGAACATGGAAATCTTTGGAGCCGACATTTGGGCTTATGCAAGGCAAGGGGCTATTCCTGAGCTCTCTGGGTTCCTTAGACACTTCCAGGAACACACTCTGATAGAGATGCTTTAGGTATTCTTAAGGGCAGGAGGAGTCCATAACACTGTCCATAACACTTCTGAGTGCTGTTCCTGGCTATTTCAAATTGCTCTCTGGATGGGATTAGGCAGGGATTTATGGAACATTCCAATAACTCTGGAGTCTTAGGTAGCTATTGATATTGTTTATGCCTAAAAGTATAGGTAGATATAATTCCAAGAAAATTAAGCTCAAAAGATCCAGGATTGGAAGAAAAATCCTTATAGGGTCATTGATAAAATGTAAGATAATTTTTCAGTTCTTGTTGGTTGGCTTAGTAAACATCGTTAAGGACAAAATTGGTAAATAATTTTGTTTTCAGTGCTTCCTTTGTTTATAGTGGCTGTCTGGAGTGCTATTTTGAGAAAGGTGTAAGGAGTACATTGATCAGTTAGTGATGTCTGTCACAGGCAAGAGAAAGAGGAAGAGGAATGCTTTGAATTTAATGACTTGGTATAGGTGTTTTAAATGTCCTATTATTCTTTGAATGAAGGCAGAAACATGATTCACAATGGCTTTGTTCTTCAGCTTTATGCAATACCCACAGTGAACTCTGAAAAGCCACCCAGAATCTTTGTGCAACCCAATGGAAATTTTTGTTCAGCCCATAGCAAATCAGTAAGGTAACAACTGGAATGAGATAATGGAAATCCTATTTTCTTTATCATTTGTAGAGCCAAAGTGGGGGACCTATGAAGAGTTTAGATGCATATTTTTCAAAGTAATGATCTATTCCGAGGCAGCATTTAAAAAATCTTTCTACAACATAGAAAGTAGTAATGCATTAGATAATTTCTAATTTTAAACTTCTAACATCTGTAATCATGAATAAATTATATAGAACATGCAGAATACATTTCTTCCTTTATGCCTGTCTCAAACTTGAATTTATGATAAATACATGGCTCCATCAAGTTGGAGCCATCAAAAGAGACAGTTTAAATGCTAGTAAGAAGTTAGAGAGGAGGGGAAAGAATCACTGCATGGATGAGCATCTTAGCTTATATGATAATCACACTCTCAGTAATTTCAAATGTTGTCAAATTGGATTTCTTATATGTGGAGAAAAATTTTGAAATATGAATTTATGCAAGTGTTTCATTATCAGGCCCACAGATTCTATTAAGCAAAATTTCTCCATTGTAGAGAAAATTTCAGAGAAAAGATATTTGCTTATTTCTATCTTACTCAACCTCATTGCTTTTCCTGTTAACTGTACACTGATTTTGTAAAGGGGAACTGCTGATACCTTCAGTCCATGTTGTCCAGGGCTGGGTACATGACCTAGGTCCAAATAATTAGAGTCACAGAGATTGTTTCAGAGATAGGTATATGACTTAATCTGGGCCTATGAAGAGCAGCCATGGGGCTTCTGCTATAACTATTAAGAAAGGGACAGTTTCTTTCTGTTTTTTTTTAATAGTTATTTATCTATTTATGTGGCTGCACTGGGTCTTAGTTGCGGCACACAGGATCTTCATTGCGGTGTGTGGGATCCTTAGTTGTGGAGTGCAGGATCTACTTCCCTGACCAAGGATTGAACCCTGGCTCCCTGCATTGGGAGCATGGAGTCTTAACCACTGGACCACCAGGGAAGTCCAGGGACAGTTTCATTCTATTGTGATTTCTAAGTCTAATTTACTTGTGGATATCTTATGGGGAAAGAAGTTATGTTAGAAAAAAGAGGAATTGAGAGATGGAGATAGATAGATCCTAATGACATTCTTTGAGTAACTGTCTTGCAAAGTTCTTGAGTCAGTTCTATCTTTGTACTTTTCATCTCTGTGCCAACAAATTTCTTTTTAATTTAAACCAGCTTGAGTTGGTTTTCTGTCCTTTACAACCAGAAAAGACCTTATTGACAAGTGTCCTCAGCTCTGTAATTATATAAAAGGTTGTTATAGAACTCACTTTAAAGTGATTAATAATTCAAACTTGTAGAGATCCTAGGCCTTCAGGTATTCTTCCTGTCATACTCATATTTGGAGGATATGAAATATTTCTGCACACACATGACATATTTGTAGGTTTAAAATTAGGATTACCACTTAATATATCTAGATTGATTTTATATATTAAAATATTATGGTATTTCAATGGAATATTACTCAGCCATAAAAAGAAACGAAATTGAGTTATTTGTAGTGAGGTGGATGGACCTAGAGTCTGTCATGCAGAGTGAAGTAAGTCAGAAAGAGAAAAACAAATGCCGTATGCTAACACATATATATGGAATGTAAAAAAAAAAAAAGGTTCTGATGAACCTAGGGGCAGGACAGGAATAAAGACGCAGACATAGAGAATGGACTTGAGGACACGGGGAGGCGGAAGGGTAAGCGGGGACTAAGTGAGAGAGTGGCATGGACATATATACACTACCAAATGTAAAATAGATAGCTAGTGGAAAGCAGCCGTATAGCACAGAGAGATCAGCTTGGTGCTTTGTGACCACCTAGAGGGGTGGGATAGGGAGGGTGGGAGGGAGACGCAGGAGGGAGGGGATATGGGGATATATGTATATGTATAGCTATATGTATATGTATATAAAGCAATTATACTCCAGTAAAGATGTTAATAAAAATATGGTATTTATAATGATTTTTGGTTATGGCTAGAATGATCACAACTGTAGCTGAAAAGACTATGTGTGATGAAGGTTGGATTTTGGCATTATTATAATAATGTTACGGCTACAGTTTCTATAGTGTCCAAAATACGCCCTACTAATCATCTATCCTCCCCTCAAGTTTTTAAAAAGTGGGAACTATGCATAAGAAATAACAAAACGGACAATCAAAACGCAAGTTTATTGTTATCTATGTCAAGAACTTTCAATAATCTGCAATTGCAGGGCCCTCTGGTACACTGACTTGGAGCACATGGCGAGAGCACTGCCTCTGTAAGTCTAAATTTGGTACATTAAGCATGTCTGTGAGGGAAAAGAAAAAAAAAGTCTGGATATTCAGAGATTACTGTTACCTAACTGATGACACAGTTGAAGATGCAGAGAAAAAAGTTGTAGTTTGCCACAGAAAATAAAATAGAATGCTACACTCCACAGTGCTGACTTGAAGGCCCAATTACTTCAATTACTACGTAACCATGGCCCAGTGAATGTCTGGGCTCTGACCCAGCAGACTGTGACTCTACCACCCTTGGTAACTAGCAGGAAGATGGGTAGAAGTGGGTCTGGTATAATAACATGGTAGAGGATATTTCCCTTTTCAGTGCAATGTAGAGCCAAAAATACTTTGTACACTAGATAAAGGAAATTAATTATTTGAAGAATTAGTTGTTTATAGACCTATACTAGAGTTTGGCTTCTGGTTTTGCTCCAAGAGTAATCCTTTCTTGACAGCTGCTCACTGTGCTGGACTCCCCACTGCTACTGTTACCCAGGGAAGTGTGCCTGTCACTCTTCAACATTAATTACTCTCTGTTCTTGTGATTTTACCACATAATCATTCAGCAGCCATTTGAAAGTCATTTTACCATTTAGTATTCAAATGCTGCTAATACAGCAGAGTTGCAGCCAACTCAACAGTGTTGTATCACAAGGAAGTACTGGGATACCACCTGTGTTTCATGGTGGTTTGTGATTTCAGTCTATCAATTAACCATCAGTAGAGTTTGTGATTGAAGGTGATGATGAAGCAATATAAGAAATATATATGATTTCAGTAGCTATGGACTCAAAGTTTTGATGAAATTTTGAGTCTCTATTCTCCTCACTCCTATTTCCTACTCAGTATTCTCTTGGGAGAAGTGAGCATGTTGATAAACATAATGAAGCTTCTTAAGAATTTCCATCTTAGCCTGATTGGACTGGATAGCTCCTGAGAAAAAAAAATCTAGTGCCTGTGAGATTTATAAATAGTATTGCTAGGTATGACTAGTCACACCTCTGAGAACTGAAGTGCCTTTCCTGAGGCTTGTAATTATTATTCAAGGTAATTTTGTTTCTATAACTATTGCCTTATTAGGTGGCATAGACTGTGTTTAAAATTATTATTGATTTTAATAATAACAAAGACTTAATTAAATACTTATTATTTACTGGACTTATATAAGTACTTTCTTTTAATTTTTTCACATGATAACTGATTAGTTATACATTCTCTCACTATTAGTGTTCCTGATATGAGAGATTATAACAGGCATCCTTGACTTATTATGGTCTAATACCAATTATTTTACCACTTCTCTGATAATACTGGAATCTTATGATGCTGTATTTATCCCCTCTCTCCTTTTATGTTATTGTTGTTACTCATTTAACTTACTTTCAATCCGAGAAGATATTACGATATTGTCAAAGTAATATTTATATTTATGCAAATACTTACCAATTCATTTACATTTGCTCTTCATTTCTTTTTTTTTTTTTCGGTACGCGGGCCTCTCACTGTTGTGGCCTCTCCCGTTGCGGAGCACAGGCTCCGGACGCGCAGGCTCAGCTGCCATGGCTCACGGGCCCAGCCGCTCCGCGGCATGTGGGATCTTCCCAGTCCGGGGCACGAACCCATGTCCTCTGCATCGGCAGGCGGACTCTCAACCACTGCGCCACCAGGGAAGCCCTGCTCTTCATTTCTTTTAGCATTTTGATGATAATTTTCCTTCTGCCTGAAGATATACCTTTATAATTTTTTTTAGTGAATGTCTGATGGATATAAATTCTCTCAGTTTTCATTTATCTCAATAATGTCTTCATTTTCTCTTTATTTCTGGAGGATATTTTCACATAGAATTAGAAATTGGCAGTTATTTTCTTTTAGAGCTTTAAAGAAGTCTTTCCATCATCTTTGGCTTCTATCATTTTTGTTGAGAAGTTTTCTTTTAGTCTTACTGTAGCTCCTTTGAATTTGTATCCACTGGTTGTGTAATGACTAATGCTTCTTGAAAATCCTGACATTAGGTGAAGAGCTATTAAATTTTAAAAATTCTATTTAATTTTAATGAGATGTTATAACATAGTCCATCTCAATCTAAGGCACCCAAATAATTGAACTGAACAAAGAAAAAAAGTCTATAAGGCAATAAACCAAAATTTGAAATGCAATAAATGAAAGTCTGTTGTACTCACTGAAAAAGGAAGACTTGATAGGAGGTAGTGGTTGGTGAAGGAGGGGTGCAACAGAATCACTCTTTTGGAAGGAACATTCTTTCTGCACCATTTCCATCACCAATTTTTCAACTTTTTTGAGGCTCTTGGTTAATTTATTTAATCAGAAATTTATAGCCACAGGGATAACTTTAGGGGAGAATAAAGGCTAAACGTGAGAGAAGTTTAAAACACATAAACATAGAACATACATACAACAAATTGAAGAATGGTAAAAAATACTACTTCTGAAGAATTGTTGAAAATGCTACATTTCCAACCTTCTTACCTGGTGTACATTTGTAAAAGAATGTATTCTGGGATGTCTAAACACGGTATGTAATTCATATTTGTTTCATATGGTATTCTCTGACTAGAAACTCTTGTGTTGGGTAAATTGGTGAATATGTCTTTTCATGAACTCTTATTGAAATATCACTTAGCTTAATATAATTATCTAGTGTGAATTGTGCCCTTCAAAAAGATGTGTTGATGTTCTAACTCTAGAACCTCAGGATATGACCTTATATGGAAATAGGGTTATTGTAGATATAATTAGTTAAGATGAGGTCATACTCGAGTAGGATGGCCCCCTACTCCTGAATGACTAGTATCCTCCCTCATAAGAAGAGGAAAGAGAGACACAGAGAGAAGGTAGCCATGTGGTGCGGTGGCCAAGATTGGAGTGATGGATCTATAAACCAAGGAATGTTAAGGATTGCAGACAAACATCAGAAGCTAGGAGAAGCAAGAATTCTTCCCTACAGGTTTCAGTGGGAACACGGCCCTGCTGTTGTTTTCCGACTTCTAGCCTCCATTGTTTTAAGCCACCTAGTTTGTGGTAATTTGTTACAGCATTCTTAGGGAACAAATACTGTTTGTTTTGAGGGAAAAAGTTGCTATACCAAAATTTTATTTTTCTGAAAAGTGATGTACTTTTTCCAGAGCTATTTTTGCTGAAAATTATTAACTGGGAAGTTGTGATATGTTTTATGAGAGAAACTTTTAAAAGCAGTCAGACATATTATAGACTTTGGTTTTCAGCTGTTTTACTATTATATGCCAAGTATAGTTTTTATTTGGATTTATCCTACTTGTGGTTAAATGGATTTCTTAAGTCTGGATTGATGTCCTTCATCAATGGAAAAGTCTTGGTCATTATCTCTGCAAATATTTCTTCCTCCGCACTGTTTCAATCCTCTTCTTCTGTGCTCCAGCCACATGTAGTATGAGACCTTTTCCTTATGTCCCACACATTTCTAACAATCTTTCCTGGATTTTTCATCCTTTTTTCTCTTTGTGTTTCTTTCCAGAAATTGGTCCGTCCTCTAGTTCATCAATCATGTTTCTTGCTATTTCTAACCTTTTGTTTGTCCATCTATTGAGTTCTTAATAACAGACACATTTTTTTATTCCAGAATTTTCATTTGATTATATTTTTTTTATTTAAGAAATTTATTTATTTATTTTTGGCTGCGTTGGGTCTTCATTGCTGCCTGCGGGCTTTCTCTAGTTGTGGCGAGCGGCGGCTACTCTTCGTTGCTGTGCACGGGCTTCTCATTGCGGTGGCTTCTCTTGTTGCAGAGCACAGGCTTTAAGCACACGGGCTTCAGTAGTTGTGGCATGTGGACTCAGTAGTTGTGGCTCACAGGCTCTGGATCGCAGGCTCAGTAGTTGTGGTGCACGGGCTTAGTTGCTCCGCGGCGTGTGGGATCTTCTTGGACCAGGGCTTGAACCGTGTCCCCTGCATTGGCAGGCGGATTCTTACCCACTGCGCCACCTGGGAAGCCCTTGATTATTTTATAGATATCAATTTTGTGGCAAAAGTCTCCATTTTAATGTAGTTTCTCCATCTTTCCCTCTCTTTCCATGAACCTATTAATTATAGTTCTTTTAAACTTTTGTCTGCTAAAGCAATATTTGGATCACTTGTGCATCTAGTTTTATTGACTGTTTTTCTCTTGGTTTTCATATTTTTGGCATGCATACTGATTTTGATTTAATTTTAGACATTGTTTATAAGAAGTGTGGCTTACAGAGTGGACGCTAACCACACTGATCCAGTTGATGACTGAGCTGTGCTAAGGCTGAATGGCAGTTATTTATTTATTTTGTTTTTAAGGCTGTAGTCCATCTTCTACTTGCTCTTACGCCTAGGGTACAGTTCTACAAGTCTTTGAACTAAAAGCCTGGTGTATTTACTGGGAACCCTTTCTCTGATGGTTCCTTATCTCCAATCTGTAATGTTCAAAGCTTTGAAAGACTGAAAAATATTCTACTTTTCAGAAGTTTCTGCCTCCAGCCCCATGTGCCTTCAAAATTTGGGAAATGTCATTTTGAGACCTTTTAAGTCTCCAATTTTGTCACCCTAACTCCATGGCAGTCTGCTTGAGGAAAGACCAGATTTTTCAGATCCTCAGCCTTTTGCCTGAGCGCCAGAGTCAGCAAATGACCCTAGGGAAAAAGCTGCTCCAGATAACTCGATTACCTTTCTGAGATTCACCCTTTAGAATTTTAACTCCCATAGTTTGAGTTGGTTCCTCAGACCTCTGATGATTACAAACACTGTTTTATCTGGCTGATCTGGTTGTTCTTTGTGGCAACTTTAGTTTGCCACAAAGTATTCTAGCCTATCCAAATTGGAAGACTTGTTTAAGTTTTTTTTAAGTCTTTCAAAGCAGCATTATTTTTTTAGGTGAAATAAATCACACGCAAGTCAGTTTTGCTCTTTACAAGCAAAGTAGATGTTTTACAAATGAATTATAATTATGACTTCTCTATGATGGCCAGACTGGGAAAGGTTGGAATCCAGAAACCAAACAAACCCACTAGTAGGAAAAGTCTTCAGAGAAGTTACAGAAAATGTCCAGATTAAGGAAGCTCAAATAGGAGAATGTCTTAGCATTTTGGCAGGGAAAAGAATTCAGGGTTAGCTGAAGACCTTTGGTGGAAATCTAGGCAGGCTGATTTGGCTGTAGATGTGTGTGTAGGGGTGGGGGTGGGTGGCCCAGTTACACGGCTCAGATTTACAAACAGCATTTTCTCTTCTAAGGTGCTTGAAATGGAAGGCAGGAATCTAAGCCTTGGGGAATAGAAGTACTGGAAAGTAAGGCAGGGATTTACATCCTTTGAGAAAAGCCAAGGGGTTGGCCAGAGAAAAAAGGCAAACTTCCATAGTTAATCCAGCCAGAGAAAGGTTGACTTGAACCAGTGATTTCCTGAAGCCCAGACTCCTTTGATTTCTGTTAACTCAGTACCTGAGGGGCTACAGTCCGGGGCAGACCTAAAATTCTTTGTCAAGAAGGCCCTTCTGGGGAATTCCCTGGTGGTCCAGTGGTTAGGGCTCTGCGCTTCCACTGCAGGGGGCCTGGGTTCGATCCCTGATCGGGGAACTAGGATCCTGCATGCTGTGAGGTGCGACCTAGAAAAAAACCCAAAAACAAACAAAAGAAAGCCTCTTTTTCATCCCTGCCCAACTAACAGAATTAAATTTCAAGGTTTTCTTCTTCTTCGGAGCTTTTATCGACTCACTTCTCATCAACTTTCCTTGATTAAATAGACCATTCTTTGTTTTGCTATTGAATATTCTTTTGTATAGATTCTTTCACTTTTTCTTTATATAGGTACTGGTGAGTTATTAATAAACAAAGTATAATAAAAAGCAGAGAGTTAGCTGGATCATCTTAACGACTAGAGACTTACTATGATAGCTTGATGGATTAATCTCCATGTCTGAGTTAGAGTTGACAGTGAGACAGTTTTATCAGCTGATCAGAACAGGGAAGAGATAAGAAAAGGATGTTAAGAAGTGAAGAAATTCTTAATGCTGGTTTAATGCGGGCCAAACCTAGAATCACCCGTCATTGAGTTTGAGCCCTGAGATGCAAATCAGGTGCTTTAAAATCAGCCACTATTCTGGCATACCATTCTTCTACTTAAAAATTTTTTTCTAGCCATATTAGAGGTTTTCAGTGTTAAATATTATAAAGTGCTGCTGGGTGCAGTTGAAGGCACTGAGCCTATTTAAACTGGAGAAGACTTCAATATTTAAACTGGAGAGCTGCCTTAAAATATCATGGCCTCTCTCCTTTGATGGTAGACTTTAAAAGAGGCATGATTAGGACTGTTTGGAAGAATTTACAGGATGAGAGATTTCATGTCATGATGAATGTAGCAGATAAGTTATTAACATTTAATTATTCAGAACCACCTATGGAGAAATTAACCATGTCTTGTTCATGCTTAAACAAATGAAAAATATTTTCTCCTTCTTTATTCCAAAGAAGTAGCAGCATTTTCTTTAAAATCCATATTTTTCTTACCCTCAAGGAGAAATGAACAAATCAAGGCACTGAGAAGCAATTAAAGAATTGTCTAAGAGGGAAAGAGACACAAGCTGTGTACTTAGACTTAAAGTGTTGACCTAGAGACATTGTTGGAAGTTTAGAGAGGGTAGTAAATTTTAAGGTGAACTTGGTTTCTGGAGCCTCCATGAATGCAGCAGCTCTGAGATCGCAGAACCTTAGAGGTTGTGGCGGTGAGGGGCTATGAAGGTCTTGGTGCTAACTGTCTGGGTCTCAGGGAGAATCTGCCATGGCCAACTGAGCTGCCAACCCACAATGAATCATAAGTACCTAAATTTATGTCACATAGAGTCATTGCACATGCAGAGAGTGGAGGAAGTCCCATGGAATGACTCCTAGTGACTTTCCTGCCAATCCTGGTGAATTTGTTTTAATTTGGTTTTTCTGATTTCAAAAATATGACATTATATGTGCTCTCAATATTTTGAAACAGTTTATACCTATCTCAAATAGAATTCTTAAACAATTTTATCAGTCCAAAAATGAAATTGCATGCCAGAGAAATTATAAGTTTCCTGTCACTGAATCTAGTCAAACAGGGACTAGCTTTCAGGGACATTCTAAGAAAGAATCCTCCATTGGCTGGAAGGTTAAAACATTTCCTTATTTACATTTGTATCACTAGTGTCTAGGAAAGTAACAGTCATATGAAAAGCATGATGTAAATATACACTGAATAAGTGAATGAATGGATAGATTCACTAAAGTGACCCCGGTGTGGGTATTAGATGAATATATGGATGAACTAAACAGTTATTAGAATACAATTTATATGGATGCTGTATCAAGCAAGTTATATATTTCTAGGGAAGATTTGAAGAAATCAATGCTTAAACTATTCATTTCACTTGCAATAACAGTTCTTATTGATGCTACAAAACTTAATCTAATTACTAGTGCGCCATTAGATAGGAGCATGCTTACTCAGAACTCATTTGGAACTCACTATAATTTTGCTCCTATAATTTTGGTTTGGTTAAATAAATTTGGTTCCTATGATTTTGCTCCTCGCCTCACCACTAAATTGCTGACTGCTTGCTTTTTTTGTTCATTCCTCACCACACCACTGCCATCTGAATTAAGTAGTTCTTTTTCTCACTCAAATGGTTATATGTGAGCTTTTCATCTCCAAGTGTGACCCTCATGCTAGAGCATAAGGTGGAAACATTTTATCCTTTTGTTCTTTATGTGTCCTTTACAAACTAAAATAAAACCCCAAATGTACTAAAAACATAAGCAATTTTCTTTTTTTTTTTTTGCGGTACGCGGGCCTCTCACTGTTGTGGCCTCTCCCGTTGCGGAGCACAGGCTCCGGACTCGCAGGCTCAGCGGCCATGGCTCACGGGCCCAGCCGCTCCGCGGCATGTGGGATCTTCCCGGACCGGGGCACGAACCCACGTCCCCTGCATCGGCAGGCAGACTCTCAACCACTGCGCCACCAGGGAAGCCCAGCAATTTTCAATCATTGTTCTTTCAGAGACAGTATTCAGGGTGGTTGATCATGCCATTAGTGCATGTTCCTTGTCTGACTTCATATTTCTAGCTTTTCTGTCTACTCACATAAGTGTGGTTTGTCTTTCTTTAAGCTCTTTGCAGCGTAACTGCTTTAAGGGGTATTCAATTTAGATAGAGCGAGGAATGGTAGAAAAAGCACTGGTCTGGAAATTCTGGCTAGAGTTAGGTGGTTTGTCCTTCAGCTTAACCAGAGGAACTCGAAGGTCCATTCTGTCTTAAACATTCTATCATTCCATCATACCTTTGACACATTGTGTCTGTAATTTTAGATAATTTAAAAACAAACTTGGTTTTAATGTAATTTGAACTAGAAAATAGTTTTCCAACACTTGGGGGATTTTTTTTTTTACTGCATATATTTAAATTTTGAAAATCTGCTTCAAATTTGTACATGTTAGAAGTTGTGCATAGCAGCATTACAATATTGCTTCTTTATCTAAATTCCATCACGTTTCCTGTTTTGAGTGAACGGCTCTATTTTAGCTGTTCACTCAAATATTTTAGAAAATAATTTGCTACATGTTTTCCATTTGTTTTAACATAAGTGTGTCACCCTTTGAATTTCTCTGGATAATCAGAGAAAATGACATTTGTTATTACAGTTATTATTTTTTTTCCTACTCAAGTCTGGGCTGGTAAGTATAAGGTAGGTAGAGACTATATATACTAATGCTTACAGCCAGAGAAGACAATAGTCATGGGGATATTTTTTTTGGCCAAATACTTTAGAAAAATCCATCTTCTTACCCTATTCTGAAATTACCCCAGCAGTGTTCTTGAAAATTACTCAACCAGGTTTGATTGAACACATTCAGTAAATGAATGTTTACTGTGTTTCAAGACTCCATTTTCATTTTAGAAAGCTCTAATTTATTAGTAAACCTTCCCCTCCCATTGAGCTGAAATCTTCCTCTCTTGAACTTCTACATTTTGTTTCTGGTTTTAAATTCTGGAGCTCTCCAGAATAAATTTAATCTCAACTTCTTTATAATAATGCTTCAACAATTTTAAGGTCTTTAGTGCGTCCTCTTACTACTTTCTTTATCAAGACTACATATCCCCAATTCCTTACCTTTTTGGTCACCCTCTGGAGGCACTTCAAACTGTCCATATCTTTTCTCTTAACTTTTTATTTTGAAATAATGATAGATTCACAAGAAGTTGCCAGGAAATTTATAGGGAGGTTTTGTGAACTCTTCACCCATCCTCCACCAATGTTATCATTTTGTATAACTGTGGTATAGTTGTAGACCCAGGAAATTGACATTGGTAGAAACCATAGAGGTAATTTAGATTTCATGTGTTACATATGCATGCATGTGTGTGTGTGTGTGTGTGTGTGTGTCTTTCTCTATAGCTATGCAATTTAATCACATATATGGCTTTGTGAAACCACCGCAATTAAGATACTTAATTTACTCTTAAACTTATGGTGGTATCATCACCACAAGGCTCCCTGTACTATCCCTTTGTAGTCACACCTGCACCCTTCCCCTACCACTAACCCCTAGGAGCCACTATTCTCTATCTCTATAATTTTGCTATTTTGCAAATGTTAAAAATGTCCCTATCTTTTAAAAACTGACAAAGAATTAAGAACTATTAATCTTGACATTATATATGCAGTTCTTGACTTATAAATATTTGATTTACATGACCTTGTATGAATAGTGTGGAAGCCTGAATCAAGAAATTCTGTTTTCTCAGGAGGCAATGTTCTCAGGTTCAAAGTTCTAGGAAATAACTTTTAGGCCCTTGCCAAAATCAGGGCTGACTCTTTTCTCTAGACTAAACTTTTGGTTTTTAATACTTAAAAAACAAATCAAAGAAAATAAACAGAAAACAACAAGGCAGACATTTCCAGACCCCAAAGACAAAGAGGTATATCAGTCTCTGAAATTTCATGTATCTGACATTCTAACCATTTGGGAGGTGGATAGAGCTGTATTTACCTATAGCTGAGTAGTGTCTGCTCCAACAGTATTCTGGGCCTTTAACAACCTTTTCTGGAGCAGATGGCATTCATGTGCTGACATTATGTATCACTTTATTTAAGGAATTTTAGCAGCAATGAACAGAAAGCTGGCAAAATTTTAGACAAAGATTTCTCTTATTAACTGTAGTCATTGAATATTGATGTTTTTACTGACCAAGACAGCCTTAACATTCCCCTCAGCTTGACATACTTTCATTTTTTAGAGTCCACATATAAGTGATAACATAGAGTATTTGTCTTTCTCTGTCTGACTTATTTCACTTTGCACAGTACCCTCTAGGTCCATCCACGTTGTTGCAAATGGCAAAATTTCATTCTTTTTTATAGCTGAGTAATATTCCAGTGTGTGTGTGTGTGTGTGTGTGTGTGTGTGTGTGTGTGTGTATACATACATATATAACTCTGTTCATCTGTTGATGAGCTCTTAGGTTGCTTCCATATCTTAGCTATTGTAAATAATGCTTCTGTGAACATTGGGGTACGTGTATCTTTTTTAATTAATGTTTTTGTTTTCTTCAGTTGTATATCCAGCAGTGGAATTGCTGGATCATATGGTAGTTCTATTTTTAGTTTCTGGAGTAACTTTCATACTGTTTTCCATAGTGGCTGCACCAATTTACAATCCCACCAACAGTGTACAAGGGTTCCCTTTTCTCCACGTCCTCGCCAACATTTGTTATTTGTAGACTTTTTGATGATAGCCATTTATAACCACATCAAAAAGAATAAAACTCAGGAATGAACTTAACTAAGGAGGTGAAAAACCTATACTCTGAAAACTACAAAACATTGATGAAGGAATTTGAGAATGATACAAAGAAATGGAAAGATATCCTGTGTTCTTGGATTGGAAGAATAAATATTGTTAAAATGTCCATACTACCCAAAGCAATCTATAGATTCAGTGCAATCCCTATCAAAACACCCATGACATTTTTCACAGAACTGGAGCAAATAATCCTAAAATGCATATAGAACCACAGAAGACCCTGAATTGCTTGAGAAAAAAAAACAAAGCTGGAGGCATCACCCTCTCAAACTTCAGACTATATTAGAAAGCTACAGTAATCAAAGCAGCATGGCACTGGCACAAAAAGATATATAGATCAGTGGAATGGAATAGACAGCCCAGAAATAAACTCATGCACTTATGGTCAATTAATCAACGACAAAGGAGGCAAGAATATACGATGGAGAAAAGACAGTCTCTTCAATAAGTGGTGCTGGGAAAACTGGACAGCTACATGTAAAAGAATGAAATTAGAACATTTCCTCATACTATATACAAAAATAAAATCAAAATGGGTCAAAGACCTAAATATAAGACCTGAAACCATAAAACTCCTAGAAGAGAACATAGGCGGAACACTCTTTGACATAAATTGTAGAAATATATTTTTTTCGATCCATCTCTTAAGGCAAAAGAAAGAAAAACAAAAATAAACAAATGGGACCTAATTGAACTTAAAAGCTTTTGCACAGCAAAGGAAACCATTGACAAAATGAAAAGACAGCCTACTGAATGGGAGAAAATATTTGCAAATGATATGACCGTTAAGGGGTAAAAATCCAAAATATATAAACAGCTCATACAACTCAATATCAAAAAACCAAAGAACCCAATTAAAAACTGGGCAGAAGACCTGAAGAGACATTTTTCCAAAGAAGGCATACAAATGGCCAACAGGCACACAAAAAAATCTCAACATTGCTAATCCTCAGAGAAATGCAAATCAAAACCACAATTAGATATCGCTTTAAAGTGTTTACTTCAGAAAAATTGCAACTGTAAATTCTTTCTCTGCCCCTTTGAGATCTTCTGCAACCCAAAAATGTCTTTCTTAAGGACCTGAGAGCCATCCCTTTGAAATGGAATCTTGTCAAGGAAGAAAGCACCTTTTTCTCTGTCTCTATGGAAGGGTAGGAGCCTAACTTCGATTACCAAGAATTAGCAAACACAGATGGTATAATCAGATTGACCCACCTCCTCCCTAACTTACTCCAGTACTTTTCCACTAGCTCACCACAGTGCTTAAAAACTCCCACCTTTTGTTTCAGCAGAGTTTTTTCTTTTCTCTATTGCAATAGTCTTGAATAGACTCTTCCTTGCCTATTTAACTCCATCTGGTACAATTTTCCTTTGACATGGACTGAGAACATTCTGACTACCAAGCCCAATCCAGTTAAGGACTTTTGCACTGCTGTTTCCTCTGACTGGAATAGTAGTAACCTGTTAGTAACCTTGCTACCATCCCCACCTTATTTAAGCCTGCTTTAATGTCATCTCCTTAGAAAGAATGTCTCTAAGATTTAAAAAATCTTTCATAGCACTTCTCCATACCTGAAGTTATATAGTGCTTATCTGTTCTTTGTTTCTTTCCGCCATTAGTCTGTAAATATGATGAGGCCAAGAGCTTTGTCTTGTCATTATATCTGAAGTATCCAGAAAGGTGCCTGGCATTTAGCAGCAGGCAATGCATATCATATTCATGTGTTGAACAAATGAACAAATTTAAATTTGAAGGCTGATGAGGGCTGTGAATACTTGAGTTACACAAATAGAGACTAATTGTGCACATCAGTATGTCTGGCACTCTATCTCAGGTAGATTACATCATGAATTTAGTTTATGTGTGATAGAAACACTAAATCAATGTATAACATTTTATGGGAGAATGCATTTTGAGTTCCAAATAATTGGCTTACACATGGTGTTTTGGAACATGAGACATTTAAGTTGAGCATAGCTTGGCCTTCCATAAATGTAGCCTATGATTTCAATACTATGTTTTTCAAAATGTTGTTACTAAGATTATGCTGTTTCTGGAAATGTTATCTTCCCCAGTAACCATGGAACCAAATTGGTGAGCAAGATAGGAGTTTCTTTCTTTTTTATTTATTTTTTAAATTGAGGTATAGTTGTTTTACAATGTTGTGTTAGTTTCTACTGTACAGTGAAGTAGAGCTCCCTGTGTTATACAGCAAGTTCTCATTAGTTATCTATTTTATACATATTAGTGTATATATGTCAATCCCAATCTCCCAATTCACCCCACCCTCCCTTTCCCCCCTTGGTGTCCATATGTTTGTTCTCTACATCTGTGTGTCTATTTCTGCCTTGCAAACTGGTACACCTGTACCATTTTTCTAGATTCCACATACATGCGTTAATATACAATATTTGTTTTTCTCTTTCTTACTTCACTCTCTATGATAGTCTCTAGGTCCATCCACGTCTCTACAAATGACCCAATTTTGTTCCTTTTTATGGCTGAGTAATATTCCATTGTATATATGTAGCACATCTTCTTTATCCATTCGTCTGTTGATGGGCATTTAGGTTGCTTCCATGATGTGGCTATTGTGAATAGTGCTGCAATGAACATTGGGGTGCATGTGTCTTTCTGAATTATGGTTTTCCCTGGGTATATGCCCAGTAGTGGGATTTCTGGGTCATATGGTAACTCTATTTTTAGTTTTTTAAGGAACCTCCATACTGTACTCCATAGTGGCTGTATCAATTTACATTCCCACCAAGACAGGGGTTTCTTAACAGCAGCATTACTCAAAGTTTTCAGATAATTTGTTCATTTGAAGAAGAACTCTAGCCATCCTTTAAGGATGTGAGGGAGAAGGTTGAATTTTTCTGTGCCCTTGGAGAAATAGTTGGCAAGAGGTAGGATAAGTGTCAGTCCAAGGAAATAAATAATGCTCCATTTTCATCTGAGAAAGTTCAGTTGGAACACAGCAGAAA
Organism: Delphinapterus leucas; assembly: GCF_059928025.1. Classification (NCBI taxonomy): domain Eukaryota; kingdom Metazoa; phylum Chordata; class Mammalia; order Artiodactyla; family Monodontidae; genus Delphinapterus; species Delphinapterus leucas. The sequence continues at coordinate 50,199,016 of NC_143136.1, read as the reverse complement.
GTCCAATGGTGACAAGAGGAATTAGGTGAAACTACAGTGCTGTGAGCATGCATGGGCCCAGGATTTACCTACACATGTTTGACACTGAAACTTATGGCAGTCATAATTATGAATCCCATTTACATGAGAGATTCTGTCTCCTAATCTGTTTTTTTTGCCCTGGTTAGCAATAGTTTAGGCATTGTAGAGGGGTATGGAGAAAGGAGTGATGTTTACTGAGCACTCCCTGTGCCAGACACTGCCTCTGTACATTAGGTGTCCCATTAAAGCTTCCAGCACCCTCTGAAGTGGGTGCTCATATTATCTCCATCTTGTAGATGAAGTGGCTGAGGCTTAGAGAAGATAAGTGCACAGTGAGAAGAATACTGTGCTGGAATACTAATCCAGGGCTGTCTGACTCAGAAGTCAATCCTGTCTTCTGTGGCATTCTGTGTTGATAGCTGCATAGCACTGAGGAATAAAAGATCGATGGCATGGACTTTGAGGGCAGCATTTCAGAAAGTTGTCAATATTCTTGTATTTTTCTTGAAAGCTTTTAAAGTCATTGTTAGGGATTTAGGGCCAGATTGGAAGGAATTGCAGGACAACAATAAAGTGCACATTCACTCTTACGTCTTTGAGTTCATATGTAACATCTCTTTGTCAGCATTTATCCCTCCATAAGAGCAAACACACTAAAGAGAAAAATTGAAATTACTTGTTCTTATGAATATCCATATACATGAATTCACAGCTAGTCACTAAAGCATAATCTCTGCTCTGCTGGAGTTTGAAAGTTCTTGTCAGTTTGAATTCTTATTTGTCTTAGTAAATAATGGATAGCTATTGCAATGATTCTAACAGAAAAATGAGAGTAAGAGAACAGGTGAATGAGTGTTACATGTAAATACTATAATAAGTAAAATGTTATCCACAATTCTCAAACCACAAACAAATTCAGAATAACTATATCTGAGGCCAGAGAGGTCTGTGGGCCCTTCAGGAAATGGGAATGACGAAATTCTGCTTTGGGGCATAAGGGCATATGGGGAATAGCTTTTTCTCCATTCTTATTGTTTCCATAAGAAGCCTGATTTGAGACTTTTGGTTTAAGGTACGGAGGCCTCAGAGACTGAACTTTGCCCTGCTCCTAGAGTCTTGTATTATTTGCTTTGTTCAAGTCATTTAAGTTTAAAAATAATCTGTTTAAAGAGAGAGTTGCCTGTCTTCCTGCACAGAAGACTTTACGTGAGTATGTATTGTGATTTGCTCACATTCAGATTCAAGTTACTTACAGCAATAGTCTTACGAACCCCCAGATGAGCTTTCCATGAAGCTACCCAAGAGCATATTAGTGACGGAAAATGGGGTGGGAATATTCGTGGTGGTCAGAAGTGCTCAGAACTGTATAGGTGTTTAAATAGTGTTTGCTTGACTGACAAGCAGCAACAAGTCTCTGAGTTCCTTTTGCAGTTTATGCCAATTTGTTAAAGACAGCTGCCATCTAATGAAGGCACGCATAGAAATATATAGTTGTCACTAAATGAAAATCATTTATAGATACATTTGTATAAGGGTTGCAGATTTTAAAATTGTTTATATTTAATTTTGTAGTTATAATTGACACAAATTTCCAAATTATTACAAGAGAAATTTTTCATGAATTTTGATTTGTAAATGATTTTATCCAACCACATAAAAAATATATCATTTACAATGAGCGCTACAAGTAGAGCAGTGAGAGGTCAATAAGATTGCCTAGAACCTCTCTCTGTAGTTGGCCTGGTTGCTGAGCCTCCAGCACATGCAGATGACTTAGGTTGAAATAGCGCTGACCTGTGTTTGCATACCTCTTAGCTGGTGTGGGCTTAATGAGGAGATAGGCAAAGTTTATGGTGTTCCCATTTTGTTGTCCAATCTCACCATGCTACTTTCTTCCCTTAATCAAACCTTGCTTTCATGATATTAAGAGAACTGAAAATTTAAGTGATCATCCCAAGTGTCTTAGTGATGAAAGTAATACTCAATAAAAAAGTAATACTCAATAAAAGTAATACTCAATAAAAAAGAAGCTCTAATGGTGGGAGTTTGTACTCTTAGGGGCCAAGGAAGTCTTCCTTTTTTTTTCTTTTTCCTTCTTCAGTGTGCTTTCCTGTATTCCTCAAAGTAACCCATTCTATTATTTGTAAGCCATTAATGTGCCAAAGAATTATCAAAATATTTTATCCATTAATTTTTTTAGAGAAACCATATTTGCTGGTCCTTATACAGATTGACAAACATTTCCCTCCTGTCTAGTTGACAGTCTGTCTTGCTTTTTAAGATTTAGGTCCTATAGGAATAAAATTTGGATTTGTAATCACAAAGAAGGAAAGATGAAATTAAGCAGAGTTGATTGCTTTTCCACAAGAACTTACTTAAACTCATATATATATTTAAATTGTGTTTGTAATACTCTCATCAAATATTTAATATGTATTTCAGGTACAAAATGCAGTATGATCTCCATGCTGTGGATACTTATGAAAAGAAAGTATATGCCTATCAAAATGGTGAAAAATGTATAATAGGCAATATGCATTTATTCCAAAACCCAATTCTAGAGAAAAACATTCTTTGGCAAGCAAACAACTTTAATGTAAAATTTAATGCAACATGTTTGACATATTTTAGTACAAATTAATTAGATTAGTGAAGTGAAATGGTCTGAGTCAGAAAAAATAAAATGAGTTGCATAACATGAGATACTTTGCAGTAATTCTTAGGCTATCAATTCTGTTGCTTTGCAATTTGAATTATATTTAGATCATCAAAAATCATATAAAACCAATTCTGTTTCTTCTGGTTGATTACATAAAATATAATAATAAGTTTCATTTATCTGGAAAATGAACAGAACATACTTTCTTTAATAAAAAGTTTCTGATTTGTAAAATACTTTTAATCATTTCTTTGATTTTCCTTGCTTGTGTTTGTACTATGGGCCTTCTGAGAAAGTTCCACTTATTTTGTGTTAATTCATTTTATTTTATTTTATTAACTTATTTATACCTCAACTTATTCTGCAAGTAATCTGAGGTGGTTTATAATAAAAATTAAAAATTATAAAGAAAAAGTTGAAAAACCAGAAAAAAGTAGACAGGAGGGAAAACTGGACCTTATTAAGTAGTACTAAAAATGTAGGCCACAAGGTTTATGTAATTTTTGTGGCTGAGTTTCAAATTTGACTCTCAATTCCTAGCAGCAAAAAGTGAAACATGATTAGTTGTATAATTGTCTTAATTATGAAAGAGAAGCCTGTTAATTATATGTGTTAGAGTATTTTAAGTCATAAGTAATGGAAGATTCAACTCAAACTAGCCCTCAAGAACCCCAAAGTATTTATAGTTGGGGTGGCAACTAGGCCTAGTTTAACCAGAACTTGGTCTGATTGGCTGAGATATTCTTGGTATTTTCATCCTTATTGTGTTGTTTTCCTCTTAGTCTTGTCACAAGAAGCCTGCAGCAGTACTAAGCCTCACATCCACACAAAACTACATACATGGGCTGTCTTTTCTGCCTTTCTCTTAAGGCAGGTAAACTTTCTTTTCACTTTGTCTAGTAAACTTCCCCTCATGCCTCACTAGCCTAATCATTTAGTTAATAACCTGCAACCAAAGGAATGCTATGGGCTGGTTGGGTTAGGTCTGGTTTTTGAACCAGTCATGGAAAGGAAACTGCATTATGTTGGAGCACTCAGGGCCAACCCTCAAATTGTGAGTGTGATCAATTTCTCTTCAAGTTCATGAGCTAAATGGCCTAGGGATGGATACTTGAGCAGATGTTAGAAGTCAGGGAAGGGAAAACAGATGCCATCAACGATGTCCCCTATGCAAATTATCTGAGGGAAATTAACTCTTTTTTATTATTTAGGAATTTAACATTCTGGATTCATTTATTGGTTATGAAAGGATATTTTAGATTTGCCTTCAGAGGCAGTCATGATATTTGGCAGATTTTAATGTTAAATCAAAATAAATCAGAAAATAATCTCATAATAACTGTATCTCCTTTGTAGAGTCTTCTGAAGATAGCTGACTTCATAAAAGTCTTACAGAATAGATAGGCCAATGGGATTCAATGTTTCCAATTTAAGCTGTGCCGGTTTCCCCAGGTCTTTTCCTAATTTCACTATATTCTCCTAATATTTGTATGAATAGAGGTAAAAATCATTGACTGTGAATTAAAATATGTTGATCTGGAAAACTTTTCTCAATATGGAAGAAACACTTTTTTGGTGGGGAAGAACAAATTTGAACAAGAGGGTAATCACTAAAGTACTAGGGCTAAAACTTTTGTATTTAAAGGCATGTCTCAAGGTAAAAGTGCTATTACTTTGATGGTTAAGATCTTAGATAATGATATGCCTGACCTTTGTGTTCACACACACACACCAGTAATATGAACCATGATCTTGAGAAGACTTATTTTTAAAGGTTATTTTTCTCTCTAGAAAATCTATGGGATTTAAAATAATGTGAATGCTATTGCCTAGAAGTGGAGGGCAAAATAAACACTGAAAAATATTTGTAAATAAAAATAAAATTTAAGGAAGAATTGATGATAATAATTATTCATTCTTGCTTCTCTGAATTTGATGATACCATCTTATCCTTCTTCCTACCAGTCTTTGAGGACAGTGTCTACATTTAGACGACAGCTTCTAATTTTCTGGCTCTGCTTTGCTTTAAGATGATTCTTTTTTTTTTAAAAAATAGACAGTGGTCTTGGCAGGTAAATCAGTTCCTGTAAGTACAGTCTCCTGAAATGAAGGCAGGTTCAGTGTCCTCTCTGGGGGCAGCACCAGCCAGTATTTTATTATCTCTTCCAGCTCATGACACTCAGTAAAGTGTGGAACTGATAAAAGATGAATTTACTTTAAGGTCCAAGAAAGAAAACATAGCAGAAAATGAGCAGTTTCCTCATAAATACATCAATGAATTTGCCCAGGGAGACTTGGTGATGGTGAAACTATCTCAAAGCCACAGAAATTGCATCTTACCTTATTCACGACTGCCACTCTAATGGAATCTCAGACTGTCTCAGCATATTGTCTGTACCAGCTTCATTTTCTCTTTCAGGTGCAAAGCAGTGTTTCTGGTTTGACCCATTGTCCCAAGCTAGGCAGAGAGTTTCTTTGGCATTTGCCCAAAAGACAATAGGGAAGCGATCTAGCTAAAATTACATATTGATCTCCCTTTCAACCAGCATCCTTTCCAGTTAAATTACCTTGCTTCTTCCTGAAGGGATGACTATGAGTTTTCAAAACCTGCTCACCCGGCTTCTTAGGTGATAATTTTTCCTCTTATAGTCTTCTGATTTAGATTCTGGTATATTTTAAAACTTATTTTCATGAAAATAATACTGATTTTAGAGTGCTGTAAGCACAGACATTTGATAAAAAAAAATTCTAGAAGTAGGACAAATTAAATATTTGCTTATACAAACCTTTAGGAAACAATTTCAGTACTATGAGAAACTTGAATATTCTTCTTCCTTATTCTTCTCACCTAGCACGGTCTCCCTACAATCAGTTTTCCATATTGCTGAAAAATTCTCCTTCTTTCCTAATTTGTACTAACTTTTAAGTCTCTTGACATAGGAAGCAATGTTTATGCTTGTTTTCTTTGTCCTCTTTTTTTTTTTTACTTCAGATACACAGACTTGATTTAACCATAGTCCTTAGTATATGACACACTCTCAGTCCATGAAAGGTCTTCCCTGATTGATATACTAGGTGTTCAGTGAATAGTGTCCACCAACTGATTAAAGTCTTACCACTTCAGAAAATTCTCCAGTGTTGGAAATGGAAAGAGGATTGTACATTGATCACAACTGTTTCCTTTACCACAAACATTAGAGGTTATCAATAGTTCCTTAGTGAGTCAACACTGGAGTCTGACATGAGAACTAGTGTATATTCTTTATATTTTATTGTATATGAATATGATGTTGAAGGGCACTGAATGTGGTTCAACTTTTGTAATTCTTTTGTAAATTAACTAACTACTTTAAGTATTGCTTTAAATAGATGCCTGATCTGGTGAACCCTATCTTCTGTTCCATTCAAGATTCAGATGTTTGGAATATGTACAATCAGGAAGTTGTACCGTTTATATAAATCTATCTTAACAAGGTTCAATTCTGTCTGTATTCTACAAGTTGAATAGTCATTTACTAAGTCTTGTTTGATGATATACTCAATGTTTCGCCATTCACCGAGTGGCCAGGCTATGCAGCCAAGATTAAAAGGCAGTAAGTGCCACACAGGGAAGAAACCAGACCATTATTTGAGGTTGCTGAGAACAGACAACAGGTACCCCAGGCTCAAGTGGTACAGCATTTACTTATAGCAAGAGGAGAGAAAGAGTGCACAAATCCAGCTCTTTGCAATGTGTCTGTCCCCCATTGCCAGTGGATCTACTCTGCAGCAAGCCATCACAGGCAGTATAGCTATATTCACCCATTTCCTACTGCAGTAGAAAGACCTTGGCCCCTTTCCTCTGGAGTCTGAAATAGAGAAAGCAGGGAACATGGGTGAGGGCCATTGACATATGTGCCTAACCAGAACAAAGGAATACACATTGAGTCTGAAACAGGGCAATATAATCTCACAGGAGGTGATAACCCAGTACAGACTGTGAGGATTCTTTATCTCTTGGTAAGGAAGTGTTCAAGGCCCAAGGCTCACTCTTATGTGGCCAAAAGATACCATGCATGAGACTGCCTTTCCTAACATTTGATGATGATAGTGCAAATACTTCTATTGCAGACAGATTGAGTCATATATATGCTGGAAAAAATACTCCCTTGGCATTGTTATTGACCATTCTAGCATAATAGTTTCTAGATCAGTATTTCTCGCATGTTTTTGACTATGACAATAAGAAAGTTTCCATATGATGTGTGTATGCGTGTATATATATAAATAAAACAAAAGCTTCAGAAACAACACTGCCCATTATGTATAATGCACTGTAACATTTTTAAAGTTTGATTCTATTCTATTACTTTTTAAAAAATCAACTCACTTAATTGATTTTATTAATGGATTCAAAGTACCGCTGAAAAAAATACTATTCTAGGAAATGGGCCATACAGAAACAACAGAGTTTACAAGAGCATGCAGTGTTTGAAAAACAAAGGGGAGGGGTAAAAAAGAGCTGCAGGAACTGCAAAGCAGTGAGTAATTTCACTAGTGTGGACATTACATAAATCATATTAGTCCTTCCAACTACAATAAACATGTGGCTGAAAAATTTTTGAAAGAAATAACTTAAATCTTACATATGGGGTTACATAGGTTCTCATAGTTTGCTTATACAATTCTACTGGAAAAAAGAATTGATTATTTTAGTAATCCATAGAGGAATTGGTAAGTTAGAAATTCATATATAATACATATAGGGATACATAATTGTATTATTATATGTATACTATTGATATATAGGAATTAATATCAGATATGATTTTTTATGATAATATATCCTTTTAAAGTTTTTACACATATATGAAATTTATTTATAGATGTGTGTGTGTATATATATATATATATATATATATATATATATATATACAGTTGACCCTTGAATAACCAAGGAGTTAGGGCACCAACGCTTCCTACAGTTGAAAATCCTATATAAACTTATAGTTGTCCCTCTGTATATGTGGTTTGGTTCCTTCATGTCTATGGTTCTGCATCCACTGTGGACCATATAATAAAGTAGTATTTACTATTGAAAAACACCTGAGTGTAAGTGGACCTGCACAGTTTAAACCTGCATTGTTCAAGGATCAAATGAACATACATATATGTAAAATTACTTACATAATATGTATTCTAATCATACACATACATATCATTCATCTACCAAGCATCAAACAATTTGCATTCTCCCTTGTGTTCTGGGTTCCACCTGGTTTTCTTTCTATTTATCTAAAGGGCAATCCCAAGGGCTTTAGGCATGCTGTTTGCTCTGCTCAGGATGCTACCTTCCCTGCCATTTTCCTACTTTCCTCTTGACATAGTTTAATTTTCATTTCCTTTAAATCTTAGCACAACTGTCATTCCCAACTCTGTCTTCACTTTCCCAGGACTAAATCATGTCCACTTCTATTATGTTCTTATAACGTATCTTTCCTTAGAGTCTTTATAGCCCCGTCTTTATTTTGGCTTACCAATTTTTCTTGAGTGCTCTATGTAGTACCTGATACATAGTAAGCACTTGAATATTTGCTGCATGTCTAAATGCATCCCAATAATTAAAATTCCAATCACTTAAAAAAAGGGTTAAATCAGCATTCACAACATACCGAATACTTTTCAGATCTCATGACCTTCTGCCTGAATCGTAGTTTTTTTTTGTACAGGAACACATAGTTTTCCTTCATATATTTATCCATCAGATTTGATATTGACTTGTGTGTGGTAAATGCTAAATAAATGTTTGTTGAATTCATTCTTTTAGGCAAAACCCACATTATAACATATATATATTATTCAAATAATGAGACCTGTAGAGAAGGGAATATATTTCTAGTATAACATCAGAGCAAATTTACATAGTCATTATTGTTGTGTTTATTGGTTTCCATCTTTTAGAATCAATCTAATGAGAAGCAGAGAAAATATGTTTGGATGTTAATGTGCTTATGTTACAAAGTGTGTTCAGGAGCTTCTGTAGAAAGGCAGTGTAATGAGAAGTAGGTGTTTAATATGTTATTTATAGTTAATGGTTAACAAATACAAAAGCAAAAATAATATATATATCCAACACTGGGAAGAGGAGAAGGGGAGGAGGGAGCAAGGAAAATGAACTCAATTTTCACAATTCATAAAGATGGCAGTCAACAGATATTATCTAAACTTAATAAGTCAAGATAATAAAAAGAAACACATTTCTTACCTACAGTTATAGAGATAACCACTGAAACTCCTAGAAACATAAAAAGTTAAGAGATATTATCCTTGGAGATGTATCTGAAAGAGGGGAGGAATTAGATGAGAAATTGCTGCTTTTCATCATAAATCTTTGGTGCTAACAAGGCAAAAATCTAGGAGAAAAAGTGATAAGAATTCTACTTTATGATTTAACTCTCTTAAAGCTAGTTTTGAGGCCCATACATTTTTCTTGCCTCTGGCTGTTCCTCAATGTCTTGCTGTGAACTGATTATAATGATTTTTTTTTTTAAAGCAAGTGTTGAGTTGCTATGATGGAAAATATTCAGGTCTTCACACCAGGACAGTTATGGGTGGAAATCTAGGTCCCTTAAAATTGTCATCTACATACTGTCCTAGTATTTAAAATTTCTGTGCAAACAGGAAAGGCTTAATACTTCTCAAGCTTTCTTATAAGCAGCCTCATTATTAAACCCATTTAGTAGTTCATTATAGTTCCTTCCAAGGAAGTAGCATATACTGTTGCTGCTCTGTTCAGACACAAAAACATAGGAAGGATTCTTTAAGATTGTAACATTTGTGAATAGGTATTTATCAGAATACTGATTATTTATTGAAAGTAAGAGTTCTGGAGGCTCAGGAGACTGGGTTAAGTGAAGGGTAGTTTATGCTCTCAGTTCCCAGAAGTCTGAAGGAGCTAGAGGCCTCTTTTTTTTTTTTTAGAGGCCCCTTTTAAAAAGTATTTTTATTAACAGACTTTATTTTTTAGAACAGTTTAGGTTCACCACAAAATTGATCAGAAGTGACTTCTTGTTTCTTGTTCTACATGTAAGGAGCTTGGAATTTGCCACTTTATCCTAAAACAGGTAAAAAATCCAAACAGACTGAAAAATCAACAACTCTCCTAGAATCCATAAGACAGGTGAGGACACAGGATAAACCACTGCCCCAAAGAATGGAGAGACATTCAGGCAGAAACAAGGAGTCATGGCTGATAGAGCAGAGCCTTACAAGAGGAAACTGCGATGGGAACTAGTGCTGGGTAGGAAAATCTGAACTGTAACTGACTCTGATGGAAGCTCAGTGTGGACAACTCTGGGAGTTAAAAGCTCAAGGGGAACTTAGTCATAGGGAGCCCCATATTTTTGTGAGTTTTACCTCAAGGAGCTTGACCAGTTCCCACAGTAAATATTGGAGAAAAATCTTCTTGTGCTTCCAGCAAAGGGAGAAAAAGGAGGCATTTTGAAGTACTCAGTGCACTCTGTTCTCCTTAACAAGGCCTGCTTTTAGGAGAAACTGGTTAACAAAGCCTAAACTGCTGGGGTGTTATCAAAGCCTAACTCACTTGGGGAAAGGGAAATACCCAACTCCAGCCAACTTTTGCCATCCTGTCCCACTGAAGGAGAGAAGTATAAACTGTGAAATACTTGAGAAGTTCACAGTCCAGAGGCATCTCACTAAAAGACTGAGACCTAATCATAGTAATGTAGAACGTTTCCTTTTTCCCCAAACCCTACCACATTACTAAAGGCCTATATACATCAGTTCGTTTTACTCAGTACATCATATCTGGTTATCAAGAAAAAAATTACAAGGCATACCAAAAGGCAAAACACAGAATATGAAGAGACAGAGCAAACATCAGAATTAGACATGGCAAAAATGTTGGAATTATCACACTGGATATTAAAACAACTATGAAAAGATGCTAAGAGCTCTAATGTGTGAAGTAGAAAGCCTGCAAGAACAGATGGGCACTGTAAGCAGAACAATGGAAATCCTAAGAGAGAACCAAAAAGAAATGCTAAAGATAAAAAAACACTGCAATAGAAATGAAGAATGCCTTTGAATGGCTTATTATTAGTAGACTGGACATGGCTGAAGAAAGAATCTCTGAGCTTGAGGATCTCTTAGTAGAAACCTCCAAAACTCCAAAAACCAAATAAACATAACATAAAGGAACAGAATATCCAAGGACTATGGAACAACTACAAAAGGAGTAGCATATGTAATGTATGGGAATTCCAGAGAAGACAAGAGAGAGCATGGAAGAAAAGAAATATTTGAAACAATAATGACTGAAAATTTCCCCAAATTAATCTCAGACACCTAACCACAGAACCAGGAAGCACAGAGAATGCCAAGCAGGATAAATGCCACTGCCCCCCCTCAACAAAAACAACAACAACAACAAAAATGACCCCATAAGCATGTAATTTTCAAACTACAGAAAATCAAAAATAAAGAAACTATACAAAACAAAGTCTTACCTGTAGAGGAACAAAGATAAGAATTACATCTGACTTCTCAGAAACGATGCAAGCAATAAGAGAAGAGAGTGAGATACTTAAAGTGTTGAGAGGGGAAAAACCCACCAACCTAGTGTTCTATACACTGTGAGATAATCCTTCAAAAGTGAAGGAGGGGCTTCCCTGGTGGCACAGTGGTTGAGAGTCCGCCTGCCGATGCAGGGGACACGGGTTCGTGTCCTGGTCTGGGAAGATCCCACATGCCGCAGAGCAGCTGGGCCCATGAGCCATGGCCGCTGAGCCTGCGCGTCCGGATCCTTTGCTCTGCAACGGGAGAGGCCACAACGGTGAGAGGCCTGCGTACCACAAAAAAATAAATAAATAAAAGGAGAAATAAAGATTTTCCCAGAGAAACAAAAACTGAAGGAATTTGTTGTCAGTAGACTTGCCTTACAAGAAATGTTAAAAGTCCTTTATAGAGAAGAAAAATCTTATAGGTCAGAAACTCAGATCTACATAAAGAATGGAAGAACATTGAAGAAGGAATAATTAAAGGTAAAATAAATTTGAAAATTTAAAATTCTTGATTGGTCTAATAGATAAACAGTTTGTTCAAAATAATAATAACAACAATGTATTTGATTTTGTAAGCCCCCTATATATATACAATTAAGTATGTTTATATATAAGTGAAATGAATGACAACAATGATGCAAGGGATAGGAGAGAGAAATTCAGATAATTTTGTTATTATAAGGTATTCACACTACCCATGAACTGATATAGTGTTATTTGAAAGTGGACTTGAATTAGTTGTAATGTATGTTGCAAATGCTAGGGCTAATACTAAAAAAAAGGAAGAAAAGAAGTGTACTGATTTGCTAATAAAGGAGAGAAAATGGAATCAAGCAATGCTCATTTAAAAGTACAAAAGGCAGAAAAAGAGTGGAAGACCAAAATAGGAACAAAGAAGAACAGGGGCAAAAAATAGAAAACAGTAACAAATATGGTAGAAATTAATCCAGTAATTACCTTGAATTTCAATGGTCTAAATGAACCAGTTAAAGGACAGAAATTGTCAGAGTGGTTAAAGAATAATCTCCAACTATATGTTGTCTACAAGAACACCACTTTAAATATAAAGAGTTATACATTAAAAGTAAATGGATGGAGAAAAATACACCATGCTAACACTATTCAAAAGAAAGTAGGAGTAGCTATATTAATTTTAAACAGATTTCAAAAAAAGGAAAGTTATCAGGGATAAAGAAAGATATTACATAATGATAAAGGAGTCAGTCCTCCAAGAAGACATAACAGTGTTTAACATGTATGCACCTAACGACCAAGCATCGAACTACATGAGGCAAAATGTGATAGAACTGCAAGGAGAAGTAAATAAATCTACTATAGTTAAGACTTTAGTATTCCTCTATCAAAAATGGACAGATCCATCAGGCAGAAAGTCAGTAAAGACATGGTTGAACTCAGTAACACTGTCAATCAACTGCATATAATTGACATCCATAGACTACTTCACTGATAGCAGCAGAATACACATTCTTCTTAAGCTCACATGGAACATTTACAAAGACAGATACATTTTGAGCCATAAAACACACCTTAACACATTTGATGGAATAGAAACCACAGACTGTTTGCTCTCAGACCAGTATGGAATTAAACTAGAAAACCACAGACTGTTTGCTCTCAGACCAGTATGGAATTAAACTAGAAATTAATAACTGAAAGATAACTGGAAAAGATCTCGAAATATGTGGAGATGATACAAAATACTGATAAATAACACATGGATCAAAGAAGAAATCTCAAGAGAAATTTAAAAAATATTTTGAACTAGCATCAAAAAGAATAAAATACCTAGGAATAAATTTGACCAAGAAGGTGAAAGACATTGATGAAAGAAACTGATGAAGATACAAATAAATGGAAAGATATTTCATGCTCATGGATTGGAAGAATTAATATTGTTAAAATGTCCATACTCATCAAAGCAATCTACAGATTTAGTGCAATCCCTATCAAAACCCCAATGGCAATTTTTCACAGAAATAGGACAATCCTAAAACTTCTGTGGAACCATAAAAGACCCAGAATAGCCAAAGTAATCTTGAGAAAGAAAAACAAAGCTAGAGGCATATGTTCCCTGATTTCAAACTATATTACAAAGCTGTAGTAATCAAAACAGTATGGTATCAGCATAAAAACATAGATCAGTGGAACAGAACAGAGAGCCGAGAAATAAGCCCACAAATATATGGCCAATTAATTTATGACAAAGAGGCCAAGCATATACAATGGAGAAAGGATAGTATATTCAATAAGTGCTTTTAGAAAAACTGGACAGCCACATGCCGAAGAATGAAACTAGACCACTATCTTACACTATACACAAAAATTAACTCAAAATAGGCAAAAGACATGAATGTAAGACCTGAAATGATAAAATTTCTAGAAGAAAACATAGATGGTGATCTCCTTGACATTGGTCTTGGCAATGACTTTTTAGATTTGACACCGAAAGGAAAGGCAGCAGAAGCAAAAACAAACAAGCAGAACTACATCAAACTAAAAAACTTCTGCACAGCAAAGGAAACCATCAAGAAAGTGAAAAGGCAACTTACAGAATGGGAGAAAATATTTGCAAATCATATATCTGATAGGGGGTTAACATCCAAAATATATAAAGAACTTATACAACTCAATAGCAAAAAAACCAAACAATCCAATTTAAAAATGGGCTGAAGATCTGAAAAGACATTTTTCAAAAGAAGACATGAAGATAGCCAACAGGTACATGAAAAGGTGCTCAACACCATTAATCATCAGGGAAATGCAAATCAAAACCACAATGAGGGGCTTTCCTGGTGGTGCAGTGGTTGAGAATCTGCCTGCCAATGCAGGGCACATGGGTTCGAGCCCTGGTCTGGGAAGATCCCACATGCCGCGGAGCAACTGGGCCCATGAGCCACAACTACAGAGCCTGCGTGTCTGGAGCCTGTGCTCCGCAACAAGAGAGGCCGCGACAGTGAGAGGCCCACGTACCACGATGAAGAGTGGCCCCCGCTCGCCGCAACTAGAGAAAGCCCTTGCACAGAAATGAAGACCCAACACAGCCCTAAATAAATAAATAAATTTATTAAAAAAAAAACTACAATGAGGTATTACCTCATAGCTGTTAGAATGACTATTATCAAAAAGACAAGAAATAACAAGTGTTGCTGAGGGTATAGAGAAAAGGGAACCTTTGTGTACTGTTGGTGGGAATGTAAATTGGTACAGCCACTATAGAAAACAGTATGGAGTTTCCTCAAAAAATTAAAAGTAGAACTACCGTATGATCCAGCAATCCCACTTCTAGGTATTTATCTGAAAAAAATAAAAACACTGATTCAAAAAGCTGTATGCACCCCATGTTCACTGCAGCATTATTGGTAATAGCCAAGATAAGGAAGCAACCTAAATGTCTATTGATGGATGAATAGATAAAGAAATTGTGATATATATATTCAATGGAATATTATTCAGCCATAAAAAAGAATGAAATCTTGCTATTTATGACAATATGGATGGACCTTGAGGGTATTATGCTAAGTGAAATAAGTTAGACAGGAAGACGATTACCATATGATCTCATTTATGGAATCTAAAAACAAAAATCTAAACAACAACAACAAAACTGAGCTCATAAATACAGAGAACAGATTGGTGATTGCCAGAATGTGAGGGGTGGGCAAAATGGGTGAAGGGGGTTATAAAGTACAACTTCCAGCTATAAAACAAACATCACAGGGGTGTATAGTAAGGTGACTGTAGTTAAGAATACTCTATTGTACATTTGAAAATTGCTAAGAAAGTAAATCTTAAAAGTTTTCATCACAAGAAAAAAATTGTAACAATGTCTGGTGATGGATTTCAACTGGACTTATTATGGTGATCATTTCAGAATATATACAAATATCAAACCATTATGTTGTACAATTGAAACTAAAAAAAGATTCTGTTCAAGCTTAGAATTTGATGAGATTTGTCTAGCATTTCTTATGATATGCCATTGCTTTTGTTGATATTTTGTGGACTACTACATTCTACATATTTTTTCTGTTTGACACATACTTAGCAACTTATTCCTCATTGTGTAGCTGGGCAGCTCATTTTCTTTCCCTCTTAAGTATTCCATATTTGATTCTTATGCTATAATCAAGTACTTGTTCAAAAATTACTGTAATGCATATTCAAAATCATATTTTGAATTATACTTATTATTTCACCTGTTCCTTTTCACAAAAAACGTATTTTGAACTAAGTGAACTAAACAAAATTTGTGAGATGCAATAAAAACAGTGCTTGAAGGAAGTTTATAGTGTTGAATGCATATAGTAGAAAAGAAAAATCTGAAATCAATAATGTAAGTTTCCACCTTAGGAAACTGAGAAAGGAGAGCATATTAAATCCAAAGTAAGCAGAAGAAAAGAAACAATAAGAACTAGAGCATAAATCAATGAAATTGAAAACAGGAAGTCAATAGAGAAAATTTACAAAACCGAAAACTTGTTCTTTGAACAGATCAAGTCAAATCAATAAGCCTCAGCCAGGCAAACTGAGAAAAAAAGAAAGGACACAAATTACTATTATCTGATTTGAAAGAGAAGACATCACTACAGATCCCAAGGACATTAAAATGCTAATAAAGGAATATTATGAACAACTCAGTGCCCACAAATTTGATATCCTTAATGAAAGGGACCAATTCCTTGAAATATGTAAGCTGTCAAGACTCGCACAAGAAGAGATAGATGATCTGATTAGGCATATATCTATTAAAAAAACTGAATCAATAATTTATAACTTTCCAAAACAGAAATCACCAGACCCAGATGGGTTCACTGGTGAACTCTACCAAACATTTAAGGAAGAATACAAATACAATGTATAAAAATAATTATACACCACAACTAGGTGGGCTTTATCCCAGGAATGCAAGGCTGGTTCAACATTTAAAAATCAATTAATGTAATCTATCACATCAACAGGCTAAGGAAGAAAAATCACATGATCATATCAATTGATGCAGAAAAAGTATTTGACAGAGTCCAGTATCCATTCATGATAAAAGTTTCCATTAAACTAGGAATTAACGGGAGCTTATTCAACTTGATAAAGACTATCTACAAAAAGACTACAGCTAACATCATACTTAATGGTGAGAAACTTGAAGCTTTCTAATTAAGATCAGAAGCAAGGCAAAGGTGTCCCCTCTTATTAATTCTTTTCAACATCATGCTGGAAGTTCTTGTTAATTCAATTAGACCGTTAATGGCAATAAAATATACATAGATTGGGAGGAAAGAAATGAAACTATATTTGTAGGTGACATGATCATCTATGTATAAAATCCAAAAGAATCAATAAAAACACTCCAGGAACTGATCAGTGATTATAGCAAGGTTGCAGGATACAAGGTTAATGTACAAAAGTCAGCTGCTTTCCTATATACCAGCAATGAATAAGTGGAATTTGAAATTAAAAACACAATACTGTTTATACTAGCACCCCCTCTCCAATGAAATCTTTAGGTATAAATCTAACACAATATGGACAAGATCTGTATAAGAAAAAGATACAAAACTAATGAATGAAATCAAGGTAGAACTAAATAAATAGAAAGATATTCCATGTTCATAGTTAAGAAGACTCAATATTGTCAAGATGTTAGTTCTTCTTAAGTTGACCTATCCCCATCAAAATCTCAGCAAATTATTTTGTGGTTATCAACAAACTGATTCTAAAGTTTTTATGTGGTGGCAAAAAACCCAGAAGAGCCAACAGAATATTGAAAGAGAAGAAGATAATTGGAGCACTGACACTACTTGATTTCGGGACTTACTATAAAGCTACAGTAATCAAGACAGTGTGGTATTGGTAAAAGAACAGACAAATAGATCAATAGAACAGAATATGGAACCCAGAAATAGACTCATATCAAAATAGTCAATGATCGATTTTCTCTTCTCTAAAAGCCATGAGGAGCAGTTCAGCCAGTACTTAGTCCACACGTGTATCAGGCCCTCAGAACCCAGGCATAAGCAGGTGCCAGTGCAGATGGAAGGTGCCCACCCCGCTGCATCCCAGGCCCTTCCCGCTGCAGGCGGCTGGCAATCCTGGGCCTCCTTACTGGCCACCTTACCTCTTCCTTGACTGGTGGGAGTTGTCCTCCCCCTCCGAGATCAAAACTGGCTTTCCCCTTGGCAGTCCTGTGAAGTGCCGGGAGACACGGACCCAGGAGGGTGGGGAGATGGGGAACCTGAGGTTGAAGAGAACCAGACCCTGGAGCGGGGAGCGACCTGGACCCTGGAGGGTGGAGGGACCCAGACCCCGCGGGGGTGGGGGGGAGAACTGGACCCTGGAGGGTGGAGGGACCCGGACCCCGCAGGGGGGGAGCGACCTGGACCCTGGAGGGTGGAGGGACCCAGACCCCGCGGCGGGGGGGTGAGGGGGGGAGAAAAAAAAAAATAGTCAATGATCTTTGACGAAGGAGCAAAGGTAATGTATTGGGGCAAAGATAATTTTTTCAACAAATGGTGTTGGAACAACTGGACATCCACATGCAAACAAGTGAATCTAAACATACACCCTTCACAAAAACTAACTCAAAATGGATCACAAAACTAAATGTGAAATGCAAAACTATAAAACTCCTAGAAGATAATATTGTCATAGGTATGGTAATGACTTTTTAGATATAATGCTAAAGGCAAGATCCATGAAAGAAATAGTAGTTTTTAATTTTGCTGTAAACCTGGAACTGCTCAAAAAATAAAATCTTTATATATATCTATATCTATCTATCTATATATATATCTGTCTCTCTATATAAATCTTTATAATGACATAAATAAACTGAGAAAAAAGGCAAAAAATTGAGCAGAATATATAGAGATTTCCCATATACTTCCTTCACCCCAACACATGCATAATCTCCCCTATTATCAACATCCCCAACCAGAGTGGTACAGTTGTTGCAACTGAAGAATCTATGTTGACACATCATTATCACCCAAACTCCATACTTTACATTAGGGTTCACTCTTGATGTTGTATATTCTATGGGTTGGGACATATTTATAATGACATGTATCCACCATTATAGTGTCAGGCAGAGTAGTACTGTACTCAGCTTGTTAATTCTTCCGTCCCTCCTAACCCCTGCAAACCACTAATTTGTTATTGTCTCCACAGTTTTGCCTTTTCCAGAGTGTCATATAGTTGTAATCATACAGTATGTAGCCTTTTCAAAATGGCTTCTTTTTTTTCTCTTTAATTGGGGTATAGTTGTTTTACAATGTTGTGTTAGTTTCTACTGTACAGCAAAGTGGAGTTCCCTGTGCTATACAGCAGGTTCTCATTAGTTATCTGTTTTATACATAGTAGTGTATATATGTCAATCCCAATCTCCCAATTCATCCCGCCCCCCACCCTTTTCCCCATTGGTGTCCATACGTTTGTTCTCTACATCTGTGTCTCTATTTCTGCCTAGTAAACCAGTTCATCTGTACCGTTTTTCCAGATTCCACATATACGTGTTAATATATGATATTTGTTTTTCTCTTTCTGACAGAATGTCTTCTTTCACTAGTAATATACATTGAAGTTTCCTTCATGTATTTTCATGGCCTGATACCTCATTTCTGAATAAAATTCTGTTGTCTGAATGTACTACAGTTTATTTATCCATTCACCTACTGAAGGTCATCTTGGTTGCTTCTAAGTCTTGGCAATTGTGAACAAAGTTGCTGTAAACATCCCGGTGCAGGTTTTTGCACAGACATGTTTTCAACTCCTTTGGGCAATACCAAAATGCACAATTGCTTGGAGGTATGGTAAAAGTATGTTTAGTTTTGTAAGAAACCCCCAACTTGTCTTTCAAAGTGGCTGTATAATTTTCCATTCCCAACAGCAATGAATGAGAGCTCCTAATGCTCTACACCCTTGCCAGCAGTTGATAATACCAGTGTTCTGGATTTTGGCCACTCTAGTAGGTATGTAGTAGTATCACATTTCTGTTTTAATTTGCATTTCCCTGATGACATTTGATGTGGAATATATATTCATATGCTTATTTGCCACCTGAATATCTTCTTTGGAGAGGTGTCTTTTAAGGTGTTTGGTCCATTTTTTAATCAGGCTGTTTACTTTCTTATTGTTGAGTTTTAAGGCTTCTTTGTATATTTTGGATAACATTCCTTTACCAGATATATCTTCTGCAAGTATTTTCTCTCACTCTGTGGCTTGTCTTTTCACTCACTTGATAGTATCTTTGGCAGAGCAGTGGTTTTTGATTTTAATCAAGTCCAGCTTATCAGTTATTTCTTTTGTAGATCATGTCTTTGGTGTTGTATCTAAAAACACCTTACCATACCCAAGGTCACCTAGGTTTTCTCCTATGTTATCTTCTAGGAATTTTATAGTTTTACATTTTACATTTAGGTCTGTAACCCATTTTGAGTTATTTCTTTGTGGAGGTTGTAAGGTTGGGTATAGATTCATTTTTTTCTCATATGGATGTCCACTTGTTCCAGCACCATTTAGTGACCTCTTTTCAGTGTTAAATTCTGACTGATTTTAAGGAAACTTCACTTGAAAAACTAGAGAAAGGAATACTAGGTAAGGCATAAGGAATTGCTTTTGGCTGGCTTAACAAGTTAAAAATTTATTTTTCCTCATGTAAAAGAATTCCATATGTGGGCAGTCTAGTGTTCATACTACACCATGTCATCCCTGGCTCCTTCAATAATTCTGTTACCCCTTCCATTAAGCATGGCTTGTATTATTGGGTTCTCTCTTAATTTCTATCCTTGGTTTCTATCATCATTCTCTTATGGTCACAAAATTGCTACTTTATTCCAGGCAGAAAGAAGGAGAAAGGAATAAGAGTGTCTGTCAGATAAGTAATCCCCTTAAGAGAACTTTCCATGTAGTTCTATCTTGAGAATTTAGCTCACATCTCATTAGATACCTTTTTCTGCAAGAGCAACTTAGAAATTTAGGATTTTAGCTGGAAACATTGCTGCACCAATTGTGTAAGAGTAAGGGAAGAAGGGGAGACAGAATTTTGGCAGGCAACTTGCTATTTCTGCCAAAAGCTTCATCTATGCCAAAATTTCTGCTTTCGACTATTTACCCTAAGTAGAAGAGGCACAAGATATGGGTCTGTAGAACGCCAAAGACTATAGGTATAGAACTTTCCTGAGCAATACTCATGATATTATATACTATAATAAGTTTCTCCAGGGCCATAAAGTGGGACTTGTTGAGATGGAAATATATCCTTAGAGTGTCTTACTTAATTCATTATCTCTAGAACCCAGCAGAGTGCTTGCCATATAGGTAATACTGTTAGCTTTCTATTGCTGCTGTAACAAATTGCCTCAAATTTAGTGGCTTAAAAACCCCAAATTTACTATCTTACAATTTTGCAGGTTAGGAGTCTGGCACTGGTCTCACTGGGCTATAACGTCAAGGTGTTGGCAGGGCTGCATTCCTTTCTGGAGGCTCTAAGGGAGAATCGTTGCCCATGCCTCTTCCACCTTCAAGATGCTTCCCACATTCCTTGGCTCATGGCCCCCTGCTTCATTTTCAAAGCCAGCAACATTGAATTTCTGTGGCTGTTTTTCTGTAGTCACATCTCCCTCTGACTCCAACAATCCTGCCTCCCTCCTTCACTTTTTTTTTTTTAACATTCTTCCTTTTTTAAAATTTATTTTATTTATTTTTGGCTGCGTTGGGTCTTCATTGCTGTGCATGGGCTTTCTGTAGTTGCAGTGAGCGGGGTCTACTCTTTGTTGCGGTGCGCAGGCTTCTCATTGCAGTGGCTTCTCTTGTTGTGGAGTACGGGGTCTAAGCATGTGGGCTTCGGTAGTTGTGGCACACAGGCTCACTAGTTGTGGCTCGGGGGCTCTAGAGCGCAGGCTCAGTAGTTGTGGCACATGGGCTTAGTTGCTCCGTGGGATCTTCCTGGACCAGGGCTTAGAACCTGTGTCCCCTGCATTGGCAGGTGGATTCTTAACCACTGCACTACCAGGGAAACCCCTCCCTCCTTCACTTTTAAGAACACTTGTGATTACATTGAGCCCATCTGGAGAATCCAGGATAACCCTCATATTTTAAGGTCAGCTGATTGTCAACCTTAATTCCCCATTGCCACACAAGGTAACAAGCTTATAGGTTCAGGAGATTAGGAAGTGAACATCTTTGGAGGGCCATTATTTTGCCTACCACAGTGATGCTGGATAAAATTTCTATTAATAAGCAATAATTGTAAACAGTTAACATACTGAGTTTCATTTTATCCAGCTACTCTTTGAAATGAGGAAACAGGTTTAGAAACTTGGATGAACTTGTGCAAAATCACAAGACCAGGATTTTGCCCACGTCTGTATGATTTGAAAGCCCATGTTTGTAAACATTGTGCTATGCTCTTCCTGCCTCTAATGAGTAAATGAACAAAGCGTGCAGCAAACCTGACTCTATGACAGCACTCTATGGTTTTGCATGAAGGCCAGTGCTAAATGAAGCTAAACACATTTAAGAGTCTCAGTCTAGGCTGGTGACCTTTTACATGTATGATTATGAAGTGAAATAAAATATTTATTTTGTTTTATGATTTAGAATGTTTCTCACCATTTGCAGTCTGTGAAGTCCAAACATGTATAGAGCCTGCTCAGGAGAATACTGTTTCTTTCATCTGTGCTTAGCCACACTGTATAGACTTGGTAGTTATATTAAAAATTTTTTTAATCTAAGTGTAGCTGATTTATAATATTGTGTAAGTTTCAGGTGTACAGCACAGCAATTCAGCCATGTACACACACACATATATACATATATATATATATATATACACATATTCTTTTTCAGATTCCCTTCCCTTATAGATCATTACATAATACTGAATATAGTTCTCTGTGCTACACAGAGCACAGGTCCATTGGTTATCCATTCTATACATAGTAGTGTGTATATGTTAATCCCAGTCTCCCATGTAGCCTTCCTCCAACCCCCTTCTCCCCTTTGGTAACCATAAGTTTGATTTCTGTGTCTGTGAGTCTCTTTCTGTTTTGGAAGTAATGTATTTTAGTTAATACTATCCTTTTCTTTTTTAATCATTATTATTACTATGAACTACAGGGGGCTCAAATATTTTCAGCATTGGACTATATTTGAATACCTTTTTTTTTTTTTTTTTTTTGCGGTATGCGGGCCTCTCACTGCTGTGGCCTCTCCCGCTGCGGAGCACAGGCTCCGGACGCGCAGGCTCAGCGGCCATGGCTCACGGGCCCAGCCGCTCTGCGGCATGTGGGATCTTCCCGGTCCGGGGCACGAACCCGCGTCCCCTGCATCGGCAGGCAGACTCTCAACCACTGCGCCACCGGGGAAACCCATATATTTGAATACTTTTTGTCCCAGAAAGAAACCATACTAACTAGGAATGGTGTGAAGGTTTCTGAATATATTTTCTGAATATATTTTCACTCACCTCATCCTCATTTAATTTAGCATTCATGTAATGCAAACCATTATGCTCAATATAGTTTGAAAATATTTAAGGCTGTGAAAACATGTGCCAGTTTAGTATTGTAATTGGATACTAAAGTACAGTATTGGAGAAATTCATATTATTTTCAATCTCTTTCATGACACATTATATTTTGAACTGTTCACGTGTACATAAAGAAACATTTGTTTTAATGAGTATTTAAGGAGAAACCATATTATACTTGAATATGGAACACTAGTGAAACTGTTGATTAAAATTTGAATTTACAATATTGAGAAATGAAGTTAGAAAAAATAAAATTGTCACACTACAACAAAACTTTTCACAGTGTTGGGTTCGGATGCTTTATTGATATGGTAAATAATTTTATTCAGTAATTGAAATGGTTTTCTAGGAAAGAGTGTAACCAATATTTTCAGGTTTAATAATGTTTTATTTGAGTATGTTGAAATTGTTCTTCTAGATACTGGTTTCATTTAAATTCCAAATCCTTCTTTCTTATAAAACACTTAGAATGCCACATGGCTGTTATTATAAATTCTATAAAGAATGAACAAATTAGGAAATCTTCTACTTAAACTAATTTCACATAATGACCATCTTTCTACATGATGACATTCTATGAATAAATGGTAAAGATTCATTAGTGTGGTTTTGGAGGCACATTTGTTTTACAGATAGAAAAGAAAGAGTATAATTAAGTTAGCTTTGTTTTCTTCAGAATTCTAGGAAATCTGGAAATGTATATTTTGAACTTCAATATTTATAGTATATATACACAAGAATATTGTAGGCTTCAATTTGATTCTCATTGTTTTGTATATGGTGATGCGTACATGTGGGGTAAGAAAGAATAGAAAAATAAGACAAATGGAAGAAGATTTATTATTAAACATTTTTTTACTGCAAGAATTCTGAGCAAAGTTACCATATAGTGGCAGTATTTACCCACATTCTCCCTAATAAGAATAGGGATTCCTAAGAATCCTTTTCTTTTTGCCGTTTGGCTAGAATTGTCAAGTGGTATTAACCCAATAGTCTCATGATATACCCAACAATCAGTATTTAAAATATTATTATTAGAACATTTAAACTATAACTACACAGATACTCAAGGGCAGGAAAATGTCTTATTTATCCTTTTACCCCCCAGTGCTTATCATAGTGCCTGACATGTTGGGAGTACTCAATACATGCTTGTTGAATGAAGGAATAAATGAATGAAATCATAAATGTTTTTCTCCTCTAGGTATATAAAATGTTTTATTTATTCTTGCTGAGCTAAGTTACCTCATTTATAAATTGGGAACCTGGATTAGATTGTCTCTAAGACCCTTTCTAGTGTCAACATTTTGTATCTCTATGGTTCTTCTCTTCATTTGGTGTGGAAGATAATGGAGGCTTTCTTCTTTCTCCCTCAGTCGTTACCTCTGCCTTGATGGCAGAGAAGATAGAGACTCCTGGATAATAAGGTCTCTTCATCCTGGTAGGTTAACTTGCTGATCCTAATTGTTGATGACAGCAGTGGGAGGTGGATTTTGATGGATGGCAAAGACTTCTAGCAGCTTCCATTCTCCTAATCCCATGGTGATTGGGTTATTCAACATAACATTCTCCACACTTTCTTTTTTCCTGCTGAGCTTTCTAGAGGTGGTAGAATGTTGAATGGCTCTTTCAATAGGCAGCTTTGTCAGAGGATTTATTCTAAGGTAGCTAGAGCTGCTTTAGACCTACAATGGTCTCTCTCCTGCTGTGTGTACCCTGAAGCTTCAGGTTCACTGACTTTTTTGAAGGGGTGTCATAGGTTCTGGTTTGCCTGGGACAGTTCCAGTTAATACCTGCTGCCTGATGTCATGGTTAATGGTGCCTCCTTCACTTTCAAAAGTGACCTGGTTTGGACAATAAATTGTAGGGTTACCTACTAACTTGGCTCTATTACACCTGAAGGGTTTCCTCTCCTTGAATTGAGATGTACTCATTCCTGGAAGTGCTATCTTAGGTATTGGCAACAGTACCACATTCCTCTCCCTACACCTTTTGTGAGACCTCCAGCACTGATGCCACATGCTGCCCGGTGCAGCCAAAAAAAAAAAAAAAAAAAAGAGAGAGAGAGAGACCTCCAGCATAGAGGCAAACTGAGTTTACTCTCTTTCCCAAGTTTTCTGGAGAAAATAATAGAGACAGTTGAATTCGTCTGGGTTATAAATTTGACCTTTTTCCTCCAAGTGCTACTAAGATAGAGCAAAATAATAAAAAAAAAAGAACAATAATAATAACAACAATCAGGTAGATAAATATTTTTTAAATTTTTGAAAAAATCTACGAGGTTCTAAACATGGAAGGGTGTCTGTGTGATATAAATGAGGGCATTAGAAAACCCTTCAGATCCTTTTTATCTTCTTGGAACTATCTTTTTTCTTGCATTTCCAAGTGTGCTTCCTTCATGGTTGTGGCCTCTACAGTCCTCCAGTTCAGGGCTATTATGCTCAGTGTGCTTTTGGGATGCAGAGATAAGGAGGACTCAAGTCTGTTATGGAAAATTGTATCAAATGCACACATGATGCTTTTGAAAAGGAAAAAGGACAAGGGACATGTCAGAAGAAGGGAACAAGCCAAATGCTGCAGTCTTCCCAAGGGATTTGGAATTGGAACTAGGCATTGAAGGATGGGTGGGATTTCTGCTGGTAGAGATGGGGCAAATGTTAGGAGGAAGAGTGTTGTATTCTAAGGGGACTGTCCAATTTAAGAGAGAAGAGAGAAAACTGAAAAATAAGATGCCTGTGTCAGAAACAGAATTTGTGATTCTGGAGGTAAAGTAGTTTGCACCTTCAGGTAGTCAGCTTTCCATGACATATACTTTTATTGGATTTTTTTTTTTTTACATCTTTATTGGAGTATAATTGCTTTACAATGGTGTGTTAGTTTCTGCTTTATAACAAAGTGAATCAGTTATACATATACATATGTTCCCATATCTCTTCGCTCTTGCGTCTCCCTCCCTCTCACTCTCCCTATCCCATCCCTCTAGGTCGTCACAAAGCACCAAGCTGATCTCTCTGTGCTATGCGGCTGCTTCCCACTAGCTGTCTATTTTACGTTTGGTAGTGTATATATGTCCATGCCACTCTCTAACTTTGTCAAAGCTTACCCTTCCCCCTCCCCGTATCCTCAAGTTCATTCTCTAGTAGGTCTGTGTCTTTAATCCTGTCTTACCCCGAGGTTCTTCATGACATTTTTTTTCTTAAAGTCCATATATACGTGTTAGCATATGGTATTTGTCTTTCTCTTTCTGACTTACTTCACTCTCTATGACAGACTCTAGGTCCATCCACCTCATTACAAATAGCTCAATTTCGTTTCTTTTTATGGCTGAGTAATATTCCATTGTATATATGTGCCACGTCTTTATCCATTCATCCGATGATGGACACCTAGGTTGTTTCCATCTCCTGGCTACTGTACATAGAGCTGCAATGAACATTGTGGTACATGACTCTTTGAATTATGGTTTTCTCAGGGTATATGCCCAGTAGTGGGATTGCTGGGTCATATGATAGTTCTATTTTTAGTTTTTTTAAGGAACCTCCATACAGTTCGCCATAGTGGCTGTACCAATTCACATTCCCACCAGCAGTGCAAAAGTGTTCCCTTTTCTCCACAGCCTCTCTAGCATTTATTGTTTCTAGATTTTTTGATGATGGCTATTCTGACTGGTGTGAGGTGATACCTCATTGTAGTTTTGATTTGCATTTCTCTAATGATTAGTGATGTTGAGCATCCTTTCATGTGTTTGTTGGCGATCTGTATATCTTCTTTGGAGAAATGTCTATTTAGGTCTTCTGCCCATTTTTGGATTGGGTTGTTTTTTTTTTTTTTTTTTTTTTTTTGCGGTACGCGGGCCTCTCCCTGTTGTGGCCTCTCTCACTGCAGAGCACAGGCTCCGGATACGCAGGCTCAGCGGCCATGGCTCACGGGCCTAGCCGCTCCGCGGCATGTGGGATCTTCCCGGACCGGGGCACGAACCCGTGTCCCCTGCATCGGCAGGCAGACTCTCAACCACTGCGCCACCAGGGAAGCCCGGGTTGTTTGTTTTTTTGTTATTGAGCTGCATGAGCTGCTTGTAAATTTTGGAGATTAATCCTTTGTCAGTTGCTTCATTTGCAAATATTTTCTCCCATTCTGAGGTTTGTCATTTGGTCTTGTTTAGGGTTTCCTTTGCTGTGCAAAAGCTTTGAAGTTTCATTAGGTCCCATTTGTTTATTTTTGTTTTTATTTCCATTTCTCTAGGAGGTGGGTCAGAAAGGATCTTGCTGTGACTTATGTCATAGGGTGTTCTGCCTATGTTTTCCTCTAAGAGTTTGATAGTTTCTGGCCTTATGTTTAGGCCTTTAATCCATTTCGAGCTTATTTTTGTGTATGGTGTTAGGGACTTTCAATTTCAGTGCTTGTTATTGGTCTGTTCATATTTTCTATTTCTTCCTGGTTCAGTCTTGGCAGACTGTGCATTTCTAAGAATTTGTCCATTTCTTCCAGGTTGTCCATTTTATTGGCATAGAGTTGCTTGTAGTAATCTCTCATGATCTTTTGTATTTCTGCAGTGTCAGTTGTTACTTCTCCTTTTTCATTTCTAATTCTATTGATTTGAGTCTTCTCCCTTTTTTTCTTGATGAGTCTGGCTAATGGTTTATCAATTTTGTCTATCTTCTCAAAGAACCAGCTTTTAGTTTTATTGATCTTTGCTATTGTTTCCTTCATTTCTTTTTCATTTATTTCTGATCTGATCTTTATGATTTCTTTCCTTCTGCTAACTTTGGGGTTCTGTTGTTCTTCTTTCTCTGATTGCTTTACGTGCAAGGTTACGTTGTTTATTCGAGATGTTTCCTGTTTTTTAAGGTAGGATTATATTGCTGTAAACTTCCCTCTTAGAACTGCTTTTGCTGCATCCCATAGGTTTTGGGTCGTCGTGTCTCCATTGTCATTTGTTTCTAGGTATTTTTTGATTTCCTCTTTGATTTCTTCAGTGATCACTTCGTTATTAAATAGTATATTGTTTAGCCTCCATGTGTTTGTATTTTTTACAGATCTTTTCCTGTAATTGATATCTTGTCTCATAGCGTTGTGGTCGGAAAAGATACTTGATACAATTTCAATTTTCTTAAATTTACCAACGCTTGATTTGTGACCCAAGATATGATCTATCCTGGAGAATGTTCCATGAGCACTTGAGAAAAATGTGTATTCTGTTGGTTTTGGATGGAATGTCCTATAAATATCAATTAAGTCCAACTTGTTTAATGTATCATTTAAAGCTTGTGTTTCCTTATTTATTTTCATTTTGGATGATCTGTCCATTGGGGAAAGTCGGGTGTTAAAGTCCCCTACTATGAATGTGTTACTGTCGATTTCCCATTTTATGGCTGTTAGTATTTGCCTTATGTATTGTGGTGCTCCTATGTTGGGTGTATAAATATTTACAGTTGTTATATCTTCTTCTTGGATTGATCCCTTGATCATTATGTAGTGTACTTCTTTGTCTCTTCTAATAGTCTTTATTTTAAAGTCTATTTTGTCTGATAGGAGAATTGCTACTCCAGTTTTCTTTTGGTTTCCGTTTGCATGGAATATCTTTTTCCATCCCCTCACTTTCAGTCTACATGTGTCTCTAGGTCTGTAGTGGGTGTTTTGTAGACAGCATATATATGGGTCTTGTTTTTGTATCCATTCAGCCAACCTGTGTCTTTTGGTTGGAGCATTTAATCCATTTACATTTAAGGTAGTTATCAATAGGTATGTTCCTATTCCCATTTTCTTGATTTTTTGGTGTTTGTTATTATAGGTCTTTTCCTTCTCTTGTGTTTCTTGCCTAGAGAAGATCCTTTAGCAGTTGTTGTAAAGCTGGTTTGGTGGTGCTGAACTCTCTCAGCTTTTGCTTGTCTGTAAAGGTTTTAATTTCTCCATCAAATCTGAATGAGATCCCTGCTGGGTAGAGTAATCTTGGTTGTAGGTTTTTTCTCCTTCATCACTTTAAATATGTCCTGCCACTCCCTTCTGGCTTGCAGAGTTTCTGCTGAAAGATCAGCTGTTAACCTTATGGGTATTCCCTTATGTATTATTTGTTGTTTTTCCCTTGCTGCTTTCAATATGTTTTCTTTGTATTTAATTTTTGACAGTTTGATTAATATGTGTCTTGGCGTGTTTCTCCTTGAATTTATCCTGTGTGGGACTCTCTGTGTTTCCTGGGTTTGATTAACTATTTCCTTTCCCATATAGGGAAGTTTTCAACTATAATCTCTTCAGATACTTTCTCAGTCCCTTTCTTTTTCTCTTCTTCTTCTGGGACCTCTATAATTCGAATGTTGGTGCGTTTAATATTGTCCCAGAGGTCTCTGATACTGTCCTCAGTTCTTTTCATTCTTTTTTCTTTATTCTGCTCTGCAGTAGTTATTTCCACTACTTTATCTTCCAGGTCACTTATCTGTTCTTCTGCCTCAGTTATTCTGCTATTGATCCCTTCCAGAGTAATTTTAATTTCATTTATTGTGTTGTTCATCGTTGCTTGTTTCATCTTTAGTTCTTCTAGGTCCTTGTTAAATGTTTCTTGCATTTGTCTATTCTACTTCAAAGATTTTGGATCATCTTTACTATCATTATTCTGAATTCTTTTTCAGGTAGACTGCCTATTTCCTCTTCATTTGTTAGGCCTGGTGGATTTTTATCTTGCTCCTTCATCTGCTGTGTGATTTTCTGTCTTCTCATTTTGCTTATCTTACTGTGTTTGGGGTCTCCTTTTTGCAGGCTGCAGGTTCATAGTTCCCGTTGTTTTTGGTGTCTGTCCCCAGTGGCTAAAGTTGGTTCAGTGGGTTGTGTAGGCTTCCTGGTGGAGGGGACTAGTGCCTGTGTTCTGGTGGATGAGGCTGGATCTTCTCTTTCTGGTGGGCAGGTCCACGTCTGGTGGTGTGCTTTGGGGTGTCTGTGGACTTATGATTTTAGGCAGCCTCTCTGGTAATGGGTGGGGTACGGAGTGCGGGGCGAGCCTATGGCCGCAGATGCTGGTGTGACTTTGCACCAGCCTGAGGCGCGCCGTGCGTTCTTCCGGGGAAGTTGTCCCTGGATCCCGGGACCCCGGCAGTGGCAGGCTGCACAGCCTCCCTGGAAGGGAGGTGTGGAGCGTGACCTGTGCTCTCACACAGACTTCTTGGTGGCGGCAGCAGCAGCCTTAGCATCTCATGCCCGTCTCTGGGGTCCATGCTGTTAGCAACGGCCGCGGCTCATGCCCGTCTCTGGAGCTCCTTTAAACAGCGCTCTTAATACCCTCTCCTCGCGCACCAGGAAACAAAGAGGGAAGAAAAAGTCTCTTGCCTCTTCGGCAGGTCCACACGTTTCCCTGGGCTCCCTCCTGGCTAGCCGTGGTGCACTAACCCCTTCAGGCTGTGTTCACGCTGCCAGTCCTCTCCCTGCGCTCTGACCGAAGCCCGAGCCTCAGCTCCCAGCCCCGCCCGCCCTGGCGGGTGAGCAGACAAGCCTCTCGGGCTGGTGAGTGCCGCTTGGCACCCATCATCTGTGTGGGCATCTCTCTGCTTTGCACTCTGCACCCGTGTGGCTGCACTCTCCTCCGTGGTCCCAAAGCTCCCCCGCTCCGCCACCCACAGTCTCCGCCCTCAAAGGGGCTTCTAGTGTGTGGAAACCTTTCCTCTTTCACGGCTCCCTCCCACTGGTGCACATCCCGTCCCTATTCTTTTGTCTCTGTTTATTCTTTCTTCTTTTGCCCTACCCAGGTACGTGGGGAGTTTCTTGCTTTTTGGGAGGTCTGAGGTCTTCTGCCAGCATTCAGTAGGTGTTCTCTAGGAGTTGTTACACGTTTAGATGTATTTCTGATGTATCTGTGGGGAGGAAGGTGATCTCCGTGTCTTACTCTTCCGCCATCTTCCCCCTCCCTCTGGATTTTGAATATTATTTCAAAACCTTTATTTCCATAGAGGATTTTTACCCTAAAGACAGATATAGATAGAGCTGAGAGTAAAAAACAGTTTAATCGTTCTCCAATTAGCTTTATTACTGTCTCTTCTCCTTTCACCTTTTTGGCATATAGAACATAAGTGAGAAAGAAGAGAAAGTAGAATGTATGATTGGATTGCTGCTGGCTTGCTTATGCAGGCTGTGTGTCCACAGGCAATCTGTGGGCTTCATTTTGACAGAAGTTAGAGGTTTCAGCTTTGGGTACACAGATCTGGGTTCTATTTAGAAGATGAGTATTCTGCTGGGACATTCCTTTTAGCCCCTGGTAGGGGTTAGGGGTAGGTGTGGGGGAATGGAAGATGTCCCTGAGTTTGCTCCTTTTTGGAGAAGCTTGTTGGAAGCTTTTATCTATTCAATTGAGTATAGTCTGGAGGCATTAATGCCAGAAGCTTGAACCATTAATCTTAGCAGACCTGCACTTCACCCAAGGTACCAATCCTCTTTTCTGTTTTCCCTGTCTCTCCTCCCATCTCTGTTTTCTGGACTCTTAGTGCTATAGCTTCTATAGATAATTTTCCTTTGGTTACTCTGTCAGGACATAATTTACTTTTTGATTTTATAGGATTTTTTGCTTATGCCCTCTCTGCCCATCCCAAGTGGTTTTATATACATAAATTTATACTCATATACATATTTGGAGTAGTAAAAATCACCCATTTATTCATTCAGCAAATGTTTATGGAGCACCTACTTATTTGCCCATCATTGCTCTAAGTGCTAGAATGCAACAGTGAACAAAAAAGATAGTTCTGACCCACCACCAGTCCCTCCCAGCAGGAAAGTTCCACAAGCCTCTTAGATAGCTTCATCCACAAGAGGGCAGACAGCAGAAGGAAGAAGAACTACAGTCCTGTAGCCTGTGGAACAAAAACCACATTCACAGAAAGTTAGACAAGACGAAAAGGCAGAGGGCTATGTACCAGATGAAGGAAAAAGATAAAACCCCAGAAAAACAACTAAATGAAATGGAGATAGGCAATCTTCCAGAAAAAGAACTCAGAATAATGATAGTGAAGATGATCCAGGACCTCAGAAAAAGAATGGAGACAAAGTTTGAGAAGATGCAAGAAATGTTTAACAAAGATCAAGAAGAATTAAAGAACAAACAAACTGAGATGAACAATACAATAACTGAAATGAAAAATACAGTAGAAGGAATCAATAGCAGAAAACTGAGGCAGAAGAACGGATAAATGACCTGCAAGACAGAATGGTGGAATTCACTGCTGTGGAACAGAATAAAGGAAAAAGAATGAAAAGAAATGAAGACAGCCTAAGAGACCTCTGGGAAAACATTAAATGCAGCAACATTTGCATTATAAGGGTCCCAGAAGGAGAAGAGAGAGAGAAAGAACCTGAGAAAATATTTGAAGAGATTATAGTCAAAAACTTCCCTAACATGGAAAAGGAAATAGCCACCCAAGTCCAGGAAGTGCAGTGAGTCCCATACAGGATAAACCCAAGGAGAAACAGGCTGAGACACATAGTAATCAAATTAGCAAAAATTAAAGACAAAGAAAAATTATTGAAAGCAGCAAGGGAAAAGCGACAAATAACATACAAGGGAACTCCCATAAGGTTAACAGCTGATTTCTCAGCAGAAACTCTACAAGCCAGAAGGGAGTGGCATGATATACTTAAAGTGATGAAAGGGAAGAACCTACAACCAAGATTACTCTACCTGGCAAGGATCTCATTCAGATTCAATGGAGAAATCAAAAGCTTTACAGACAAGCAAAAGCTAAGAGAATTAAGCACCACCAAACCAGCTCTACAGCAAATGCTAAAGGAACTTCTCTAAGTGGGAAACACAAGAGAAGAAAAGGACCTACAAAAACAAACCCAAAACAATTAAGAAAACGGTAATAGGAACATACATATCGATAATTACCTTAAACATGAATGGATTAAATGCTCCAACCAAAAGACACAGGCTTGCTGAATAGATACAAAAACAAGACCCATCTACATGCTGTCAACAAGACCCACTTCAGACCTACGGACACATACAGACTGAAAGTGAGGGGATGGAAAAAGATATTCTATGCAAATGGAAATCAAAAGAAAGCTGGAGTAACAATACTCATATCAGATAAAATAGACTTTAAAATAAAGACTGTTGCGAGAGACAAGGAAGGACACTACATAATGATCAAGGGATCAATCCAAGAAGAAGATATAACAATTATAAATATATATGCACCCAAGATAGGAGAACCTCAATACATAAGGCAACTGCTAACAGCTCTAAAAGAGGAAATCAACAGTAACACAATAATAGTGGGGGACCTTAACACCTCACTTACACCAATAGACAGATCATCCAAACAGAAAATTAATAAGGAAACACAAGCTTTAAATGATACAATAGACCAGATAGATTTAATTGATATTTATAGGACATTCCATCCCAAACCAGATTACACTTCCTTCTCAATTGCACATGGATCATTCTCCAGGATAGATCATATCTTGGGTAACAAATCAAGCCTCAGTAAATTTAAGAAAATTGAAATCATATCAAGCATTGTTTCTGACCACAATGCTTTGAGATTAGAAATCAATTATTGGGAAAAAAATGTAAAAAACACAAACACATGGAGGCTAAACTGTACATTACTAAATAACCAAGAGATCACTGAAGAAATCAAAGAGGAAATAAAAAAACACCTAGAGACAAATGTCAATGAAAACATGACGATCTGAAACATATGGGATGCAGCAAAAGCAGTTCTAAGAGGGAAGTTTATAGCTATACAAGCCTACCTCAAGAAATAAGAAAAATCTCAAATAAACAATCTAACATTACACCTAAAGGAACTAGAGAAAGAAGAACAAAGAAAACCCAAAGTTAGCAAAAGGAAAGAAATCTTAAAGATCAGAGCAGAAATAAATGAAATAGAAGCAAGGAAAACAATAGCAAATATCAATAAAACTAAAAGCTGGTTCTTTGAGAAGTTAAACAAAATTGATAAACCATTAGCCAGACTCATCAAGAAAAAGAGGGAGAGGACTCAAATCAATAAAATTAGAAATGAAAAAGGAGAAGTTATAACAGACACCGCAGAAATACAAATCATCCTAAAAGACTACTACAAACAACTCTATGCCAATAAAATGGACAACTGGAAGACATGGACAAATTCTTAGAAACGCATAACCTTGCAAGACTGAACCAGGAAGAAATAGAAAATATGAACAGACCAATCACAATCACAAGTAATGAAATTGAAACTGTAATTAAAATCTTCCAACAAACAAAAGTCCAGGACAAGATGGCTTCACAGGTGAATTCTATCAAACATTTAGAGAAGAGCTAACCCCCAACCTTCTCAAACTCTTCCAAAATATTGTGGAGGAAGGAACACTCTCCAACTCATTCTATGAGGCCATCATCACCCTGATACCAAAACCAGACAAAGATACTACAAAAAAAGAAAATTACAGACCAACGTCATTGATGAATATAGATGCAAAAATCCTCAACAAAATACTAGCAAACAGAATCCAACAACACATTAAAAGGATCATACACCATGATCAAGTGGGATTTATCCCAGGGATGCAAGGATTCTTCAATATACGTAAATCAACCAATGTGATAAACCATATTAACAGATTGAAGAATAAAACCATATGATCATCTCAATAGATGCAGAAAAAGCTTTTGACAAAATTCAACACCCATTTATGATAAAAACTCTCCAGAAAGTGGGCATAGAGGGAACCTACTTCAACATAATAAAGGCCATATACGACAAACCCACAGCAAACATCATTCTCAATGGTGAAAAATTGAAAGCATTTCCTCTAGGATCAGGGACAAGACAAGGATGTCCACTCTCACCACTATTATTCAACATAGTTTTGGAAGTCCTAGCCATGGCAATCAGAGAAGAAAAAGAAATAAAAGGAATCCAAATTGGAAAAGAAGAAGTAAAACTGTCACTGTGTGCAGATGACATGATACTATACATAGAGAATCCTAAAGATGCCACCAGAAAACTACTAGAGCTAATCAACGAATTTGGTAAAGTTGCAGGATACAAAATTAGTGCACAGAAATCTCTTGCTTTCCTATACACTAATGATGGAAAATCTGAAAGAGAAATTAAGGAAACACACCCATTTACCATTGCAACAAAAAGAATAAAATACCTAAGAATAAACCTAGGGAGACAAAAGACCTGTATGCAGAAAAGTATAAGACACTGAAGAAAGAAATTAAAGATGTTACCAACAGATGGAGAGATATACCATGTTCTTGGATTGAAAGAATCAATATTTTGAAAATGACTATACTACCCAAAGCAATCTACAGATTCAGTGCAACCCCTATCAAATTACCAATGGCATTTTTTTTTACAGAACTAGGCAAAAAATCTTAAAATTTGTATGGAGACAAAAAAGACCGTGAATAGTCAAAGCAGTCTTGAGGGAAAAAAATGGAGCTGGAGGAATCAGACTCCCTGACTTCAGACTATACTACAAAGCTACAGTAATCAAGACAATATGATACTGGCACAAAAACAGAAATATAGATCAATGGAACAGGACAGAAAGCCCAGCGATAAACCCACACACCTATGGTCAACTAATCTATGACAAAGGAGGTAAGGCAATACAATGGAGAAAAGACAGTCTTTTCAATAAGTGGTGCTGGGAAAACTGCACAGCTACATGTGAAAGAATGAAATTAGAACACTCCCTAATGCCATACACAAATATAAACTCAAAATGGTTTAGAGATCTAAATGTAAGACTGGGCACTATAAAACTCTTAGAGGAAAACATAGGAAGAACACTCTTTGACATAACTCACATCAAGATCTTTTTTGATCCACCTCCTAGAGTAATGGTAATAAAAACAAGAATAAACAAATGGGACCTAATGAAACTTAAAAGCTTTTGCACAGCAAGGGAAACTATAAGCAAGACGAAAAGACAACCCTCAGAATGGGAGAGAATATTTGCAAGTGAATCAACAGAGAAAGGATTAATCTCCAAAATACATAAACAGCTCATGCAGCTCAGTATTAAAAAAAACAAACAACCCATTCCAAAAATGGGCAGAAGACCTAAATAGACATTTCTCCAAAGAAGACAAACAGATGGCCAAGAAGCACCTGAGGAGCTGCTCAACATCACTAATTATTAGAGAAATGCAAATCAAAACTACAATGAGGTTATCACCTCACACCAGTTAGAATGGGCATCATCAGAAAATCTACAAACAACAAATGCTGGAGAGGGTGTGGAGAAAAGGGAACCCTTTTGCACTGTTGGTGGGAATGTAAATTGATACAGCCACTATGGAGAACAGTATGGAGGTTTCTTAAAGAACTAAAAATAGAATTACCATATGACCCAGCAATTCCACTACTGGGCATATGCCCAGAGGAAACCATAATTCAAAAAGACACATGCACCCCAATGTTCATTGCAGCACTGTTGGTGTGAATGTAAATTGATACAGCCACTATGGAGAACAGTATGGAGGTTTCTTAAAGAACTAAAAATAGAATTACCATATGACCCAGCAATTCCACTACTGGGCATATGCCCAGAGGAAACCATAATTCAAAAAGACACATGCACCCCAATGTTCATTGCAGCACTGTTTACAATAGCCAGGTCATGGAATCAACCTAAATGCCCCTCTACAGATGAATGGATAAAGAAGATGTGATACATACATACAATGGAATATTACTCAGCCATAAAATGGAAGAAAATTGGGTCATTTGTAGAGACGTGGATGGACCTAGACACTGTCACACAGAGTGAAGTAAGTCAGAAAGAGAAAAACAAATATCGTATATTAATGCATATATGTGGAACCTAGAAAATGGTACAGATGAACCGTTTTGCAGAGCAGAAATTGAGACACAGAAGTAGAGAACAAATGTATGGATACCAAGGGGGGAAGCGGCGGGGGGTGGGGGCTGTGGTGTGATGAATTGGGACATTGGGATTGACATGCATACACTGATGCGTGTAAAATGGATGACTAATGAGAAAAATAAATTTTAAAAAATAAACATACACAGAGGAAAAAATAGATAGTCCTCATGGAGCTTAGATTCGTGAGATGGAAGAAGTGGGGAATGAAGCACTGAGAGATAAACATAACAAATAAGGAAATTATATAGTGTGTTAGGAGCAGATAAATGCTATAGTAAAAAGGGAAATTAGATCAGGGTAAGGGGGCCTGGGAAAGCAGAGGAAAGGGGACAGTTGCAGTAGTCATTAGAATGATCATGAGGGGCCTCATTGACGAGATGAGATTTGAGCAAAGGCTGAAAGGAGGTGAGAGAATTGGCCAAGCAGTTATCTCGCAGAAGAACATTTAGCAGAGGGAAGAGCAAGAGCAAAGGCTGGAAGCAGGAGCATGCCTGGTGTGTTCAAAGAGCAGCAAGGAGGCCAGGAAGTTGGAGTGAAGTAACTAAAAGGGAGAACAATAGTAGAAATCAGGGAGGTAACACAAGGTTAGTCATGTAGGGTGCTGGTCATTGCAGGGACTTTGGCTGTTATTCTGAGGTAAATGGTAGGCCATTTCAGAATTTGTGACACAGGAGTGTCATAATCTACATTATGCTTAAAAGAATCACTTTTGCTTTCGATGAGGAAAGATGAAAACAGGAAGACCTGTACGAAGACTCTTGCAGTACTCCAGTTAAGGGATCATGGTGGGTAGGATTAAAACAGTAGCAGAGTACTCAGATATTTTAGATATATTTTGAAGCTAAAGATTTTCTGATGGATTGGACGTGGAATGTGAGAGACAGAGAGGAGTCAAGGATGTCTCTCAGGTTTTTGGCTTAAGTATTTGGAGTATTGGAGTTTCCAAGCAGTTAAATACTTTATAGTCAGTACATTTATTAATTTAAAATCTGCAAGCCTTCCCATAAATGTTTTTCATATAATACTTTGGAAATGGAGGTTGGGTCAGAATACAAAAGGTGTGTGATATGTGAGGTAAAATTTCTGACTTAGTGAAGGTTGTCTTGATAACCCCTTCCTACCACACCCCACTAAAAGTTCACATCTCAAATATAGGGACCATGAATTAGTTCTCTTGCACTTTTTTTTTTTTTTTTGCTGTATGCGGGCCTCTCACTGTTGTGGCCTCTCCCGTTGTGGAGCACAGGCTCCGGACGCACAGGCTCAGCGGCCATGGCTCACGGGCCTAGCCACCCCACGGCATGTGGGATCTTCCCAGACCGGGGCACGAACCCGTGTCCCCTGCATCGGCAGGCGGACTCTCAACCACTGCGCCACCAGGGAAGCCCCTCTCTTGCATTTTTGATACCTACCGCAGTGCCTGTCATAACCTTATTTCATCAAATCCATTGCTATTCATTTTAAGACATAACATTATTTTATGTACTACCAACAAATGCTACCACTTACTTAAGTGACTTATTATTACTTTAATTATAAATTTAACTGAAATTTATTGAAAGTGTTATTTTGGACTATTTAGAAAAACATGCTTATCATTCAGTGTTACTATCTTTAAGGGCATTTGGCATGTGAAAGACAATGCTTTTCATGTATATCAGTAAAAAAATGTAATACAGCTTCATCTACTTGTGGGTATCATCCTTTCTCAGGTGTCATCCCTTCTTAAGTGTCAAAAAGCACTTGGTGTTACTTTGCAAAAAAATACGGAATTGCGATCATTCTCCCAACCATGAATGTGTACTTCATTAATATTAAATGGATGCCCTGTCACACAGATTCCTTTTCGGCATATATAATATTTCATTTCAGTCCTGGATCATAGTTCTTTCAGAAGATATTTTAAACAGCATTTGAACTCTACAAATATAATATTAACAATGTATATAACAATGTATATAACTCATTTGAAGAGATGAAAATATGAAGAATTATGACCCAGTTCTGTGCAGACTTTGAAAACTATATCACAGCTGTCCTCTGGCCAGCAGCCATTATAGGATGTCGTTCATTGTAAGAAACATTCTGATATCTGAGTTGGTAAAATGTGAAAAATGTGCATCTTACAATAATGAAATACAGTAGTAAATATTCAACAAATGCTTAACTACTTGAAGTGTGACTCCCCGCCCCCGGATACCCCACGTGTGTGCCTCTGGCTCCAGGCTGCAGTGCATTTCAACCTGTACCTGTACTGCAAATCCTGTTCAGGCTTTGATACATTATTTCTATTTTCATTTTTTTTCCTGCCCAGCATCTTCTTACAGGAAACTATCCCTCCCACCTATGCTCTGTCCCTGTGTTTGAGTGGGCTTGATTTCAATCCCTACTCTACCTAAAACAGGGCCAGGAATGACATGCAATTACTCCATCAAGACCTGTGCCATCAGGCCACAGTGGTTGGCTTAGGGATGGTCACATGATGCAAGCCAGGTCAGACCCCAACTTTTGTCAAAGCTATCAGGAAACAGGCTTTCTTTCTGGGGGGGACTAAGATCTTTTAGGACCTTGTAGGCCTGCAGCTTATGGTGGCCACCTTATTATTACAGAAGTTGTCTGCCTGAGGGAGGAAGCCTATACAGAGGAAAGCAGAATTGAGTTGAAGAGAAAGCTCTCTGGCAACCTCTGATCACCTCTATCTAGCCCTAATTAAAACTAGATTTATTCTTGGAGTTTTCAGTTATATGGCCAATAGATATATTTTTTCCTAAGGTAGGGTAAGTTTAGTTTCTTTGGTTTAAAACTGAAATTGTCCTGATGAATACAGACGCATTTTCCTACCTGCTGCTCCCCACCTTCTTCTCAGTAAATATACCCTGTAGAGTGTGCTGACATTTAGTTACCATCTTTACTCTGAATTGTTCTAGGACTTGGAAGTCTTACTCTCACCTTTGACCCATTTCTCTCTGAATTATTCCATTAATCTAAATTGATTTTGTAGTTAATTGTCAAAACCAGGTGTAAGTTAGACTCTTCGCTTCTTCGAGGCCAGGTTCTTGGCTCAGTCTTTTTAGTCATTGGTAGATGGCAGATTCTTGCTCTCATACCCTTTTGATAGACGCAGCTTTCTGCTTTTGACAGAAGCCGGCTCCTACTCTCTTTTTCAAAGCCTAAATGTGTCTTTATGCCTCTCACAAAGCTCTGGCCTCTTTTGATGATGAATACCTCAAACTCCTTGCTCACTTGCACAGCACAGAAGGCTTGGTGCCCCAAAACTTATTTGAAGGTTAAAACTTTGTCAGGTCAGGTTATCAACTCCAGCTACTTTCCAAAATTTTCTGTGGTGACTCAAATATTCCCAGTGCAGAGATTCACATCTTCCCAACATTTCCTAATTAAACTGCTATACCATGTAAGGCAGTATTGTATTGTGGGGATAAAGATAAATTTTGGAGCTAGAGACACCTGGATTCAAATCCTTGCTCTGGCATTTTTAGTTCCATAGCCCTGGGTAAATTATTTTAACTCTCTAAGCCTCAAATTGTAAAACAGGGATGGAAAAATTGTTTCTAGCTCAAATAAATGTTGTGAGATTTAAATATATCTATGCATTGATCTATAACC
Source organism: Delphinapterus leucas (assembly GCF_059928025.1). Taxonomy (NCBI): domain Eukaryota; kingdom Metazoa; phylum Chordata; class Mammalia; order Artiodactyla; family Monodontidae; genus Delphinapterus; species Delphinapterus leucas. The sequence goes on along the minus strand of NC_143136.1, from coordinate 50,158,728 downwards.
TATCTACCTATCTATCCGAATCTATCATATCTGACAGTAAGTTCTCATAAAGGGTAGCTATCATTAGAAAGTTGCATATCATATTATTTCAGAGTGGTCTAATGTCTGAATTGTGTTTTACGTTGAATTTTATATCACATATATTTAATTGTTATTATTTTTTTCTCATTCTTTCACATATGCACAATGACAAGAGTCATACTTAATCTAAGCCAGCAAACTTTGAATCCTTGTAAAACAAAAATCTGTTTAATATTGCAGATAAATCCACATATCTTGCCCTAAAATAAATATAGAAAAGACTCTGAAAGCAGAGTCAGATGGTAGTAGAATTTATTATCTGAAAGAGCTTGGCCAGGTTCTGCCATCTCTTATAGGTTCAATATGTCTCTACAGAATTCTTAGCTGCAGATAAAGTAATCCTATTTGATTTATATGGCCCCAGCTTAAGAACTCTACAGAAGGGAAGGCCTATACCAATTCTTTATTTTAGGCACTTCGTTGACAGTGGCTTTATGTCCGAAAAGATATGGGATAAGAGGATGTAAAGGACTGTTCTCTCTATGCAATTTTCATTTGCTCAATTTCTTCCTCAATATGTAGTGATATTTGCTTATCTATATTAATTAGGGATTTAAAAAATAGTTTTATTTGTACTTGAGGAAAGTGCCAGATTGATTGCCAGGAAGTTTGTGCACTGTTAATGTATCATAGTTAACTAAATTCAGTCTCTTCTTTGCCTACTTCTTATACCTATCAGAATTACACAGACTTAGGAAAAACTGCCGTCAAACATGAAAAGTCAATACTATATTTCTTAACGTTATGGAAGAGAAAAGAAGGTGATTAAAGATTTAGACCTATGGTAAAATTATTAAGAATTATTTATTAGAGCTTGGTTTTTAACCTTTATGGATCACAGACCCCTTAGAGAGATTTATGAAAACTGTGCACACTCTCCACAAAAATGTAAAAATAGATACAGGCAAAAAATTATGCACTTAATTTCCAAGACATTATGAATCCTTTGAAGCTCATCAGGTTAAGAATCCCAGTGTGATTTCTTAAAATCGTAGAATCTTAGAATAGTACATGGACATTAGAGTCCATTTAGATCAATCTCCAGTTTAACTTGGGGTTTTTCAGACTCAGCACTATGGACATTTGGACCAGATAATTCTTTGTTGTGTGGGACTATTCCATGTATTGTGGGATATTTAGGAGCATCACTTTGCTCTACTCACTAGATGCCAGAGTGGGAGTAGGGGCAGTCATAATACTCAAAAATTGCCCCTAGGGGACAAAATCAGTTGAGAATCACTAGTCTAACTTAAAAATCCTTTCTATTTTGATAGCAAGTGATCATCTGGTCCCTAAGGGCATGTTCATTAACTCCAACCTGACACATCTGTTTTAATTTGAGTCTGCAGAAAGTAGAATCTGAGGTAAGTCCTTGAGGGCAGTTAGTTAATTTGGGAGGTGATCCTCAGAAGTATAAGTGAGAGTGGAAAACAATGAGACATTGACAGGGGAAAGCTAGTATAGTTTGCATTAATGAGGCAACTGGGGTTCAGTTATGATGGGATTCTCTGATGGACAGTGTAGAACCCACCTTAGAATTGTTCCACCAAGGGGAGGAAACTGAGATATTATTCTGTCTCCTAGCCCTCATTGGTCAAGACTGCTCCAGGTAGAATTTAATTGTCAGCACTCTCAGGTTGCCCTGCAGGTGGGCTAGGCCAGCTCCTCTGATACTGGAGAAATCCTCCAGGCAGAATAGCAGAGTAGAGGGTATTTAAAAGGGACAGCTATCAGTTTGCAGAGGAACTGTCCATGGAAAACAGAGGTGGGCCAAGGGGATACAGGACAGGTTTTCAACAGCACCTGCTCAGCATTCCATTTTGTTTCACTTATTAAAACAATGGCTTTTTTTCTTTTTTGTGTGTGTGTGCTGATATTTGCTTTCTTATCACTAGGACCCAATGTCTTAAGGTGTTAGCTACCACAGATGTTGGTGTACTTGGTGTGTGGGCCAGGTTCAGTCTGTTGCCTATTTTTATATGGCCAGTGAGTTAAGAATTTTTCTTGTTTTTTTTAGTTTTAAATTGTTGAAAAAATATTGGAAAGAAGAATAATATTTGTGACTTGTGGAAACTGTATGAAAATCAAGTTTGAGGGTCTATAGATGAGGTTTTATTAAGAACATCCACACACATTAGTTTATGTACCAACTATGACTGTTTTCCTGTTACAGTGGTAAAGTTGAGTGGTTGCAACAGACTATAAGGCCTAAAATATTTATGTGCTAGGTGGTTTATTACTGAAAAAGGAGGCCCGTCCTTGGCCCTACATATTGCCAACCTTTGATCTATAGCAGCAGTAAATAAATCTATTTCCTTTTCCAAATGGCAGCCTGAAAACATTTCAAGACATTTCTCATATTTCCTTCCCTCTCTTCCCTTTTTGTTTTCCAAGATGAACTTTTGAAATTCCTTTCCATATTTATCATATAGCATTATTCAAAGACACTTCATTCTTTAGGTCACCTTCCTCTAGACCATTCCATTGAATCAATGCTTCTCTTAAAATGGAACATATTTTATAATATGTGGTTTGAACAGTCAGAAGAATAGTGACAGTATCCCCTGTGTTGAGTATTCTACTTTCTAAATGCAGCCTGACTCCATTAGGTTTTTGGAAGACTCATTACAATGTCCGCTCATAATAAGCAGTGAATCAACTAAAATCCATTTTCACATAAATTGGTGTTCAGTATAGGTGCGTTATTTCTTGACATTAACTGCTCCTCCCTTTTAACTATTAGATTTATTTTCTTTGAATAAAGTTTAACTCTTTGCAGTCATTCTAAGGATCTTGTCTATTGACTTTAAATATTTGTTAAAATTTAATATTCATTGTTGTAAACAAAAATCTTTGTGTTTATGTTCAGGTGACCCTGATTTGGGATCTAATTTGATTTTGGAAAACAGTCTCAATATGGAATCACTATAGGTCAAACCTAAATTTCTATGCCATTATATCATAAAGTGGGTCACTTTAGGCAGATTAAACAATTGACCTTAATGCTTTAATCTTTTATAGTAGTATTATGCAACCACATTCTTGTCATGGCCTTATCGTGGGTGTACAGTAATGTACTTCTCTGCTTTTTCACTTTGAACTTGCCCATATGACTTTCTTTGACAAATGGGATAGTAGCAGACAAGAAAGGGGCTTGGATGGCTAGGTTTGCCTTCTGGGAGATCCTGATAATTATCATGAAAAACCAACCAACCAACCAACCAACCAAACAAACAAACAAAAACAACCCTGATCCAGGAAGGCATTGACCTATTTCTAAAGCTAGAGTCTTCTCAAGGAGAATTCCTTTACTTTGATGGAGAGGGCAACATTTGCCCAATACAATTTCAAAATTTCCAGGGACCAGTGATTCCTATGTGCCTATCATTCTTCTCTTGTTTTGAATGGAAATGTTTTACTACAGTTATACTGTCCTCCTTTGACCATTGTGGAATTTCTCTTTTTACTTTGTAGATCTATGGATCAAGAGTGGCCACATTTGAACCTGATGTAGATCAGGACGTTGGCTTGATGCTTTGTTTGGGTGAATTTGAGGGTGTTTTGGGATGGGGGTGAATATATTTTGCTCATGATAGGGATATGAATAGTTATAACCAAGAAGGTGAATTGTGGAAGATTAAATTATTTGTCCCACTTTTTAATAAAACTTTTCTATAGTAATATTATCATGGCCCAATGCAGTGGTGGGCAAAGTATGGCCTGTGGGCCAAATCCAGCTATAGCTCATTTTTGTAAGATCCTCAGCTAATAATGGCCTTTATATTTTCAAAGAGTTTGAAAAAAAGAAGAATTTGCAGAAAAGAAGGTACGTGGCCTGTAAAACCTAACATATTTTTATCTGGCCTCTCACAGAAAATGTTTGCAAATCCCCAGCCTAATGGAAGGTGAAGAGTTCCTCCCCACCCTGGACTTTGGGCTTTGCCGTATGACTTGCCTTGGTCAGTGGGATGTTAGCAGATGTGATGTGAACAAAGGCTTGGAAAGTGTTTAAGAGTTTGAGCTTGACCCTGGGAGTCCTCCATGCCCCTCAGATTAAAAAAATTTTTAAGGGTGAAATATAACACATGCAGAAAAATGCACAAAACAAAAATATATAGCTCAATTATTAATTACAAAGCAGACAGCTGTATAACTATCACCCAGGTCAAGAAATGAATATTGCCACCACTTTAGAAGTCCTTGTGCCTCCTCTCTACCCACAAAGCTGGCCCTATCCAATATGTTTCCTTCCTTGACTTTCCAAAGTGAAATATTAGTCAGTATATTCCCCTTCCTCCTGGACAATGCAAGGACTTCAGAACTCTTTGATATAGTGCCTCTAAACTCATATGTCATTTTTGTCTTTGTTCTATATATAGTGTGTTTATCCATTCACCTATTGATGACAGTTGGGTTGTTCTCAGTTGTTGATTCTTACAAGTAAAACTGCTATGAACGTGTGTACAAGTCCTTTTGTGAATGTTTTCTTTTGAGTAAATTGCTAGGAGTGGAATGGCTAGATCTCATTGTAGGTTTTTAAGAAATTGCCAAACTGTTTTCCAAAGTTGTAGCATCACATACATTTTCACTATCAGTGTATAAAGCTCCATTTCCTCCATATCCTTCCCAACACTTGGTATTGTCAGTCTTTTTAACTTTAACCATTCCAATAGGAGTTAGTGGTATCTGAACAAATTTTATTTATTTTTTTTTGAGGCAACAAGCTTTAATTTTCATTTCCCTAATGACAAATGACATTGAACCTTTTTTCATGTGTTTATTTGCCATGTGTATGTTTCCTTTGGTAAAGTGTATCTTCAAATCTTTTACTCTTTTTTTTAAAATTTAACTTGAACGTTTTAAAATTTGAGGTATAGTTGATTTACAATATTATATTAGTTTCAGGTGTACAACATAGTGATCAAAATTTTTTATGGATTATACTCCATTTAAAGTTATTGTAGAATATTGGCTATATTCCCTGTGCTGTACAATATATCCTTGTATCTTATTTATTTTATACATAGTAGTTTGTACCTCTTAATTCCCTACCCCTATCTTCTCCCACCCCCCTTCCCTCTCCCCATTGGTAACTACTATTTTGTCCTCTATATCTGTGAGTCTGTTGCTTTATTTTAAAAAATTTTACAAGTTTGTTTTATTTTTTAGATTCCATGTATAAGTGACATAATATAGTATTTGTTTTTCTCTGACTTATTTCACTAAGCATAATGCCCTCCACATTCATCCACGTTGTTGCATATGATAAAATTTCATTCTTTTTTATGGCTGAGTAGTATTCCATTGTATATATCTATATAGATCTATAGATCTCTCTCTCTATACCATTGTGTGTGTGTTTATACATACATATATATATATATATATATATATATATATATATATATATATATACACACCACATTTTCTTTATCCATTCATCTGTTGATGGACATTTAGGTTGCTCTTGTATCTTGGCTATTGTATTAAATAATACTGCAATGAACATTGGGGTGCATATACCTTTTTGAATTAGTGTTTTCATTTTCTTTGGATATATACCCAGGAGCAGAATTGCTAGATCATATATTAGCTCTACTTTTAGTATTTTGAGGACCCTCCATACTGTTTTCCACAGTGGCTGCATTAATTTACATTCCCAACAACAGTGTACAAGGGTTTCATTTTCTTCACATTCTTGCCAACATTTGTTATTTTTGTTCTTTTTGATGATAGCCATGCTGACAGGTGTGAGGTGATATCTCATTGTGGTTTTGATTTGCATTTCTCTGATGATTAGGTCCTTTGTTTTTCCATATGAATTTTAGAATCAATTTGAAAATTTCACAAAAAAATTCTGCTGTGATTTTATTTGCAAATATATTGGATCTTTATATTAATATGGAAAGAATTGACATCTTAAAAACATTGGGTCTTTTGTTATTGGTATATTGGCGTATTTATTCATTTATTTTGGTCTTTTAAATTTTTTTTCAGCATCTTTTTTTAGTTTTTAGCATACTAGTCTTGCAATCTTTTGTCATATTTATTTATCCCTTAGTATTTTCTATTTTTTATGTGATTACAGTTGGGATTGTCTTTTATGTCAATTTTTGGATGTTTGTTTCTGGCATATAGATACACAATTGATTTATGCATATCGATGTTATACCCTGCAACTTTGCTAAACTCATTTATTTATTCTATTATTGTAGATGGTACGTCATTTTCTTAAGTCAGGGAGTCTGATGGGCCCTGCCCCAGTTCCCCATCTTTGAACCATAGCCTAAACATACTCAAGGAAATTGTAGGGCTCAACTTGTTTGTGTTTTATCCCTAGCAGAGATCACTATTCCTCATTTCCTGATGTCTTGAAAACCATTGTCCAGTGTCTTGAAAACCATTGTTTCACATATTTTGTCCATTTGAGGGGTTGTTTCAGGCAGATAGGTAAACTCAGTCTGGAAGAGGAAAGTTCTGGGAGTTATTCACCTCTGCATTGAGGTGCCCTAGATAGCCACTGCTCTTCCAGCCTGGATCCCAAGAGGAGGTATTGAATGCGTGGAGCAGTATGACCTCAGCCAATCTGCTGATCTGCAGGCTGAATTGCAGTCCTGTGAATGTGTGAAATAGAATGGGTTAATAAAAATTGTTTTCTAAGCTCCCCCACAGAGATTCAGATTCATTGTTCACTGATATTAAAAACAAACATACAAACAAACACATACAAACAAACACAAACACATTGGTATTAAAAACAAACATACAAACAAACACATTTCTCAGTCGAGGGGGTGGGGGAGGGATAGAAGGAAATAAAAAGATTAAAAAAAAATTTCCAGTCGATTTTAATGTGTTCTAGGCTGTATAATAAAACACTATTCAAGGAGAGCAATGTTGATGTGGTTATTAAGAAGTTACGGGCAGGATACAGGCAATCAGAAGATAGGCCAGCATTTCTTTGGGAAAGGTGTTATGAAGAAGGAATAGATGAGACTTTCTATCTTTCTGAAAACTTGTTTGGTTGAAAGGGGGAGGAACTTTTATTTTTAAAACTGCCAGCAGTTTATTTTTCCAGTTGTTGTAGAGGTAAAGCTAGAATTCCACGCTTGGGAACAGATTACTTTGTGTGTGTGTGTGTGTGTATAACTTTTGTTAAAAGAAAAAAAGGCACTTTTATGGGACTCTTGGTTATGTAAAAGTAAAGCTAAGATTCTGATATGGAATGGAAAGATTTAAGACAATGAAGAGGTAAACAACTTTCTATAAAGATGTTTTTCTTTTTTGAAAAAGTGAGCTTATCTTCATCAGATAATAATCTGACCGTTGGGGTATGGGAAAGAGACAGGAAATAATTGGAAAACTTATTTTTCTCTCTCCTCCTAGTCCCAGTTTGGCCAAGGCAAGGGGTACTGAATTCTGTGTGGGAAGGGACACTCAAAGGCCCTCCGTGGTGGATGAGTAGGCTGGTCTGACTGCAAGGTGGTGTACTGTAGAGGGTTAGGCCTTTGAACTCTAGGGGCATTGATGATCAGATTCAGTTTTAAGTTTTCTAAGTTGCTGTTCCTTTGGCTATATTCAACAGTTTGTTGAAGTTTTCTTTTAAACACCACAGCCAACTCATCCCTGTATTTTGTTGAACTGAGGAAGTTTTCTCTTTCCAGGTGTGACAGAATTCTAAGGTGTCTCCCAAGATTCCTTCTCCCTGGTGTTCATGCTGTGCATAGTGCCTTTCCCTTGAGTGAGGGTGGAACCTAAGCAAATTATGGGATATCACTCCCATGATTATGTTATTTCATAAAGCAAAGGAATTTTGCAGATGTAATGTAGGTTCCTAATCAGTTGTCTTTGAGTTAATCAAAAGGGAGGTTACATGGGCGGTCCTGACCTACTGAAGGGAGCCCTTAAAAGAGGTAAGAAGCAGCAGCAGATACTCTCCTGGTAGCCTTAACCAAGTAAGTTGCCATGTTGTGAGAGAAGGGGGCCATGGGTTAAAAACCTGAGGGCAGCTTCTAGGAACTGAGAGCAGTCTCTGGCCAACAGCTAGCATGAAAACAGGTATCTCAGACATCTGACCAAGAACCAGTGAGCTGGCAAGAGGGTATTGATCTTCAAATAAGATGATAGCCTCAGCTAACACCTTAATCACATCCTGGAGAGATGAGAGCAGAGGAACAGTTGATCTGTACTTGGAATTCTAACTCACAGAAACTGAGAGGTAATAAATGGTGTTGTTATAAGCGGTCAGGTTTGTGGTGCTCTGTTAGGCAGCAATAGCGAACTAATACATCAGTAGAGAGCCAAATAGCGTGGGAAAGCAGCAGCCTCCAGAAGCAGATATGCTGCAACAAAGGGTAAGGAGTGATGATCTGGGGAAAGAACACAGGCTGAAGGGAGAAGCAGCAATTGGAACAGGTTTGTGGGATGTTTTCTTGGAGACTCATACAGATATTTAAGAAACCCAGGTAGATTTTGTAGTTTATGCAATTATATCAGAGAGAGAATCAGACTCATTTGTTCATTGAGGAAAAGTTTGGTATCTGAGTTTTGGAGAACTTGGTGATTTCCATGTCATATTTTATGTGCCTGGCATTATACTCAGAGCTGGATGTTCACTGGTGAGCAAGACAGACAATTTTTCTGCCCTCCTAGACTCACAAAGTAGTGGAGAACACAGTTTATTAACTAAGCACTTACAATAGACCATAAGTGCTGTGACGGAAAAAGGGCAGGATAGTATAGGAGTATGTAGCAGTGGCACAGAATTTAGGGATCCAAGGACCCTTGTTAGAAGAGTAGATACATCACCTGATCCTTACAGAGGAACTGGAGATGGCCAGGTGAATTGGGGATGGTGGCACTGTCTCCTTGAAAGAAGAAATAGCATGGCCAAAAATAGAGGAGCAAGGGGCAGCATCACTTTTGAGGAACTGAAGGTGGTTCAATACTGTATGGTGGGAGTAGAGAGCAAGGGAAGGGAGGGTGGAGTGGCTAGAGGCTGGCGAGATAAACTGGACATAGGTCATGGATATTGTGATAAACCTTATCAAAGGGTTTAACTTTTTACTCACAGCAAGGGAAGCCACTGAAGAATTTTAAGTGACGATGGGCATAAAACATCTTGTAATTAAAAAAATATATCATTTGGATTGTAATGCAGAGAATGAATTGGAGCAGGACATGGCTAGAGGTAAGAGGACTAAAAATGATGAGTTTCTAAAGTCCTTTCAAGGTAAAGCTAAGAAAAAACAAAATAGAGCATGTTGTCATGGCAGTGATTCAGTACTGATTTTTATTTTAAGGTAACTTTTAGAGTAGACAACTCTCTGTCTTAGTTGGTTCAAGCATTCTGATACTGCCTCCTAGCCCAAGATCAAGTTGTGGCTGAAGCCTTCCTCAGTAGCTTTTAAGCACATGTTCTCTTCCTAATATAATTAAGCAGGTCCTTGTATGTATGACAATGGATGGTGTATGACTTCTTCAGGAGTTTGGTCCTGACTTGTCTTGTCTTGATATGGAGCCAGAATTCCAGTTGCAGTATATTCTGAAATGCACTACTTTTTCTTTTTTGCGGTATGCAGGCCTCTGACTGTTGCGGCCTCTCCCATTGCGGAGCACAGGCTCTGAATGCGCAGGCCCAGTGGCCATGGCTCACGGGCCCAGCTGCTCCGCGGCATGTGGGATCTTCCCAGACCGGGGCACGAAGCTGTGTCCCCTGCATCGGCAGGCGGACTCTCAACCACTGCGCCACCAGGGAAGCCCTGCACTACTTTTATTTAGGATTAGCTCATTAGAAGCAAAGGAGAGCAAAGGGCCACCCTGCTGTTACTTTGTGAGCATCCATCCTCTTTCTCACCAACAGTGTAGATTAATGCTTACTCTCAAACCTTTGGAACTCTTTAATCATTTTTATTCTTCAGAGTGTTCCAAATGGAAAACAGGCACTGTCCAGTCCCATGAGTTGTAATATGGATGAAGAATCAGGGTTTGTTAGGGAAAACACAGGTATAATTTTACTTTAAAAGTTTCTATAACAAAAATTACATTAACAAATACATAATTCAACTTCACGGTAGAAGGCTGGATTAGAACTGGAACGCCAAAATGTGACTGAATTGCAAAAAAAATTTGATTTATTAAAAGTAATTGATTGGAGTGATCCAGGAGAAAGATTTTGAAGCTGAGTTGACACTCCTTGGGAAAGATGGTTGTGAGCAATTAGTGATGTATGCCTGGGCTATATTCTTTCTTCAGCAGCCTTCTAGATCTGAATTCTATGCTCTCTATCTGGATAAGAACAGATCTATGCAACTGAGACAAAGTTGAGGGTTACATGATTTGCATTATTCAAGGCAAAAATTCCACTTTTTTCAAATTCATAGTGTTTACACTTGTGCAGTTGGAGAATAATTTCTTACTGGAGCAGGAAGGTCCTGGTCAGGAGAAATTTGCTGATGTCACTTACATAAAATGTTGATGAATCATAAGAGTCCAGTGTTAAGTACATAGGACTTGCCTTATACATATCCTGATTGTGTCATTGTGTGTCTAATCCTTATCATTTGACTTAGATGAGATTATTCTAGGAATTCCATATTAAACCAGAATATATATGTTTTCACTTTACCAGAGAGTCTTACGTTGGGAAAGATAGTAAAGAAACATTTTGTAGCAAAGAATCATTCTGTATACCAACATGTAGGACTAACTCATGGTCTCTTCTGATTCAGGGTTTTTAGCTATGCTCTTTTCCCTGCTTGGGATGCCCTTGAACTTATTTGGATTCCCTCCTCCCTTTTTTCTTTCCTCCTTCCTTTCCTCCTGTCTTCCCTTTCACAGTTGTTCAAAAGTGATTTCCTCAGAGAGGCCGTCTCTCACCTTGAAGACTAGATCAGGTCTTCCTGCTCACGTTTTCATTGCTCTATTTACTGTTCTTTCATAACACTCACTGTAGTTTGTAATCATATTCTTTTGTGATTATTTGGTTAAGGTCTGTCTTCGCCACCAAACTGTAACTGTCATGAGATTGAGTTTATGTTTGGTTTGCTTATACTTTATGCTCGGAGCTCAGGCACATCTATGTGGCTGGAACAGAGGAGGAACTCAATAAATATTGAATAAATAAAAATTATACATAATTTTAATATAGTAAAACAAGGGCAAATAAAGGTTATACCAATACTAGAGAAGACTTTACCAGGGGTTTAAAATTTGAGCTATAAAGGTTATACCAATACTAGAGAAGACTTTACCAGGGGTTTAAAATTTGAGCTATCTTCAGGGACGCGTACAAGCTAACTGTGGGAGGGAGAGGAGGAGGCAAGACCTGCATGTTGGCAGAGACACCACATGTAGCAGAAGAAGAGGAGTAGTAGTCGTGTGGCTGACGTACCGAGGGCGTGGAGGGACGAGGCTGGAGTGGCCTGCAGGTCCGTTAATGAAGGCCTTGTGATTCCCTTGTTTCGGTATTATCTTCCAGAAGGTTATGGGGAATGGTTGATGAATTTTAAGCAGAGCCTATATGATCATATTTGTGCTTTAGAAAATTCATGGATTTGAAGGAATGAGCCTGGCATTTGGGACCACAGTTAGAAAAACATTGCAGCCTTTCAGGCCAGAGATGAAAACAGCATTAACTAAAAACATGAAGTAGAACTAGAGAAAAGGAGATAAAATTGAGAAATATTTCACAGGCACAATCTACAGGATGTGGTGGCTGATGGGATGGAAATGGGGAACTGTGTGCAACAGACACACACTATCGCTGGGGCAGCCTGCCCAGGGTTCAGCCCTGAGGAGGGTGGTGGGTAGGTGTTAGGAAAAGCTGGGCAGGGGAGGGTTAGGACACTGCATTAGTATCCTTTTACATTCTGTAAATGCTTATCACTCCTTTTTGTTTATTTTCATGTGGCTTTGAGGCATGAAAGAAAAGTCACAAAATTAAGCAAGGAAGGTTTTTGATTGGGAGTAAAGCACTAAAAATAAATTTTACTTAGGCCTTTTAATTTTGACCAGGGCTTTTCCATTGTCGGGGAAGAATATTTAATCAGAGATACAGGCAGTTTCTCTGGCTGTGGTTTTCTCTGACTACAAATTCTCTGAGGAGAATGAATAAATTATGGAAAATAATTGAGATGTGAGGTTATATGCTAAGTTGCATAAAAGGCTGAGAGGCCCTAGTAGGATGGATGGGAATGATGTGTTTTTGACTTTGGCACATGTATTTGTATTAGAACAACATGTCATTCTAAGTATTGAGAATTTGGTGGATGATTTATTGTATTTTAAATATCACATGAGACCTAAAATAGTGCTAAGAGACTCTATAAATGATTGACTTTTGTTTTATCCCTGTTCATGGAAGACTTAAATATCATGATTCCAATTTGAAATAAGAGGTACAACAAATTGACTAAATTTGTCGATTCCAAAGTCTGCAGAGAGTCCTAGTCCTTGGAATGTAAAAGTTAAGAAAATTTTGGATCTGACAGGGTAACTGCAATTTCTTCCCTTGTGCTACAGGCACAGCATGTACCTTCTAATAGCCGTCCTTCATTTATGATTCAAATCCTTCAAATTGATATAAAAGAATTTAATGGGCTTTTAAAGGAGCATCCCCCTTAAAACAAGCTCTCTAATGAGTAACAAAGCTAGCTTACTATTTAAAAGAAAGCAGATTTTCCCGAGACTTGAAAGACCTGAATTATTTCCTCAGCTCTCCGGGGACAAGGAATATAAAACCTTGCACTCTCTCTCTGAGCTTTGTATGTCATTACTGGTGTACAAAATCTGGTTAATCATCCTCCCACTGGCATCCCTTGCGGGAAGGTTGTGCAGACAGATGTTATCATATCTGAAAAATGCTGTAAAAGAAAACCTCTTCATGAATATAAAGGATTAATGCTGCTGCCTTGGCCCTAAATGCTCTAATTTCATACTGTTGGATACAATATGATTTCAGAACATTCTTTCTCCAATGCTTGAAAACATCTTTCTCAAGATTTCAAGCAAGGGAGACTTGTTCCTGAAATGGTTTTATGAGTGTAGGTGTCATGGCACCCTCTGCAAAGAGGTGAAGGCGTGCTGATGTTGAAGCAGTCATTGTGATTTAGAGTGAGAAGGCTGTGCCGGTGCCTGCCCAAGTATCTGGCACTTAGAGGCAAGAATTTACGTCTACTACCAGAGCAGATGCTGACTGACTCTGCCCATAATGATACATCCATAAACCAGCTGTGCTCAGCTTTGAACTAAGCCATCTGACTGTTGAAGCATCCCTGTCTTGAATTCATATCCAAGGAATATCAAACCTTTAGGACAATGACAAATTGAAGTGGACCTTCTTGGGATAACTGATGCTGGCTTGTCAGGCAGCTATAAGCATTGTTGTAGAAGGTTGGCAATAATCAGTCCTTCTAATGGTAAGTGAAAGCATTTAATTGGATACTGAGATGTGATTGGGATGAAATGTCAAGGGGAAAGTGAGAAATTCAAGGTTGTCTTATTTTAAAAGAGACATATGCTGGAAAGATCTGTGGTTTAGCATTCTGGATTTGGCATTAAAGAGGATTTTCAGGGCTTGATAGTTTTAGCCATGGTCCCCAAACTATATCAAATTTAATTACCTCCTTTTCTTGGCTGGACTAAGAGAGATACTTGCACAAATAGAAACTTGCTGTGGGGAACATTAAAGTTATGGTTATTTAAGTTTATTGGAATATGAATCATTGGACAAAATTGAAAAAAGAAAATTTTAGCATGATATACATTATATTAAAAAGTAAATACAAGTAATTATTATTATTATTATTTGTATATTTAGCCTAATGTGTAAGAAATTTAAAATGGCACTTTTATCTTTAAAATCAGTGAATAAAGTGTTCTAGGGTTTTTTTGTTTTGTTTTGTTTTGTTTTAAACATCTTTATTGGAGTATAATTGCTTTACAATGGTGTGTTAGTTTCTGCTTTACAACAAAATGAATCAGTTATATATATACATATGTTCCCATACCTCTTCCCTCTTGCGTCTCCCTCCCTCCCACCCTCCCTATCCCACCCCTCCAGGCAGTCACAAAGCACCGAGCTGATCTCCCTGTGCCATGCAGCTGCTTCCCACTAGCTATCTACCTTACGTTTGGTAGTGTATATATGTCCATGCCTCTCTCTCGCTTTGTCACAGCTTACCCTTCCCCCTCCCCATATCCTCAAGTCCATTCTCTAGTAGGTCTGTGTCTTTATTCCTGTCTTACCCTTAGGTTCTTCATGACATTTTTTTTTTCCCTTAAGTTCCATATATATGTGTTAGCATACGGTATTTGTCTCTCTCTTTCTGACTTACTTCACTCTCTATGACAGACTCTAGGTCTATCCACCTCATTACAAATAGCTCAATTTCGTTTCTTTTTATGGCTGAGTAATATTCCATTGTATATATGTGCCACATCTTCTTTATCCATTCATCCAATCATGGACGCTTAGGTTGTTTCCATCTCCGGGCTATTGTAAATAGAGCTGCAATGAACATTTTGGTACATGACTCTTTTTGAATTTTGGTTTCCTCAGGGTATATGCCCAGTAGTGGGATTGCTGGGTGTTCTAGCGTTTTTGATGGGCTGTTTATTAAATTGATATAGCTAGTTAGTCTCACAACACTTCAAGTATCATACATTTCCATTAAGGTCATCTTCAAACTACTGCACTTATTTCTAACTAATGGCACGTTCACAGATCTTTCATTATGGGGAAGCTGTTACAATATGAAAATAGAATTTTTTTTTACTTTAATAGCAAACACTGAGAGAGTTGCATTCTTATGCCTATAGTACTGCTTAAGTTGGTTGTGATAAGAGAGAAAGTTTTTTCATTTGTACCTGATTTTATAGCACCATTAGTATTATGCTACATTTGGGTACAGAGCAGTGATTCTTGGGTGCTGCAGGGAAAAAAGTCACTAATAAAGTGTTCAATGATGGTGTCAGAGATTACTAAGTAACCAAAAGCAAATTATTAATTTTTCATTCTAGAAATTCAGGGCTCAGGAGGACCACCAAATAGATAAAGAACTCATGGCAATCTTTGAGTGGGTGATGGAGATACAGACTGATGCCCTAAATCATCCTCTCTTCCTGTACAGGGAAAATTCCCCTCACATAGAATGGTGAAAAGATGGAGGTCTCTGGGATGAAGAGAGCTGGATTTCTGCTTCAGCTCTATCTTTCACAGCTGCTCCCCTGGATAAGTGATTTTGTTTTCTGTAAAATAAGGCTAGTCTTACCTTTCTCTCAAGGTCATTGTAAACATTGATTAAGGCAGCTTTTTATGGATTAAGACAGTCAGTATAGATCTGACATATAGTATTTGCTAAATAAATGAGACTTCCTTTCTCTTTCATTTCCCCTTCCAGCCTTAGTATGTAAGGACCTTCTTTAACCCAACTCCCTCCTCCTATCCCCAAGTGTGGCTGTCAGTTGCTTGGTCATGAGCTCTTTTTGAGTTATTTTTGAGCTCAGGCTTAGTGACATTGAGCTGGGCTCCGAGATTGGCCTTTTTTAAATTGAAAAAATTTTTTTAGTTTTTCTATAATTTGTTCTGTTATAGACCTAAAATGTACTAGTTATGTAATTATTACAGTGATTATAATAGTTGGGTTTGTTTTTTCCCCAAATACCAGACCCAAAGTTACAGAGGACTTTGTTTTAGGTTTGACAGACCTCCCATAGCCAATAGCCAATTAAATGGCAGATGAACAGCATGAAAACATGATGACATAGATCTTTCTCAAACTAGCTTCTTAAGATAATACTCAGAACGGTTCATTCACATTAATAGTTTGTGTTCCTTGGTCTAGAATAGTTCCAACCACAACATTAATAACAAAATCAGAGTCCATTTCTACAGAGGAGCAAGATTAGAATGACATTCCTCTGTGAATTCTGATGGTTGCACTTTGCATAAGCTGGTTTTAGTTCTTTGGTTGATTAACATTTATAGCAAAATTATTTCAGAATAAATTTTTTCTGTGAATAAATCTAAGTGTGAGATGGTTTATAGTAGTATTTGAATGTAGTAGATATGCAAATGGTTGTAGATCAAAGCTAGTCTAAGTAATATTGGAAAGAATATTTTTTATAAATAAACCTGAATGCTAAATTCTGGTATATTTATAATTGGATATTGTGGCTACATTTGAGTTTTGGAAAGTTTCTGAAGAGTTGAAGTCACGAGAAATTAACTTTCAGAGGTCAAGATATGAGATCAATATTCTGCAAGTTCCGTAAAAAGAACTTTATATCAATAAATAATGTTTCAGTATTTTTACTTCAACTTTTGCTGCCTTTTGCAAGCTGGAAGCTAGCAATTCTAAAATAACACATTTTAGCCTATACTAGCAATTATTATCTTTGCTTTGGCAATAAATACCTTCCTAAATGTCTATATTTTATTTACTGAAAACTCAACAAATGGTATCCTGGAAGGGAGAATTTTCAGGATGCTATTGTGGGTCGCAGCATGAGATTTTATATTATTACATAGTACCATGTAAAGACTTTCTCCTGAGAAGGAAGGAGCAGTAATTACTTCATTAGTTGCATAAGAGAGTCATAGGTCTGAAGCATAAATTGATTCTGATTCACCAAGGATATTATTAAGCTGTCAAAATCTGTCAATATGGAGTGTGACAACAACATGTAAAATACCATTAAAGGGTCATTAACAAGGTCTTCAAGCTCATGCTTAGCATTTTCTCTGAGTTCCTAATGGAACTTTTCTCAAAACAGGATTTAAGTCAGATGTCTCATAAACTTTAATGCTGTTAAAAGTTTGCTATTGTAAGAAAGTGTGTCTTTTTTTGAGTTTTTTAGTTCCTATGTCAGCCAAAATGGAACAGCAGTTAAGTACCAACCACAGAAGTTTTGAAATCTTGAGATTTACACCCATTATTTTTTAAATCTGGTAAGCTCTGAAGATGGGCTGCAGTTGGTACATACTGGTTTGTATGTAGAGACTGAAAACATTCCTTTGCCAACAACAGTCATTAAATTTTTGCCATTACTTTGATAGATTTTTTTTTTTGTAGAAGAAAAGGAAGTACAGTTTGTAATGAAAATTTATTTTTTTTCATTACACTGTCAATTACTGAGATCTGTATTTGAAAATGAGTGTCCATCAAGAAAGTTAGCGCAATATTCTTTTCCTTTCTGTAGAAATATCTGACAACCACAAAATAAAGAAGTGAGTCATTACCATTTTTCTTACTGCCATGAATATAACTCAAAATGCCAAATTGATTGAGTCTCAGCATTGTAAGTGATGGCAGCTATGATGCAAATAACTTAGTTCTTCATTTAAATGGCAGACAGGTAGAGATTAGAGCTATTCTATCATTTTAATGAACACTAAGAAAAAGTTATCTATGATGCATGGAATAATAAGTCGCATTCTTTGAAAACAATAATAGTTGGAGCTGTCAAAAAACTTTATGAAACTCTGAATAACTAAACAAAATTTCATATACTTGTTCCTAGCATTTAAAAAAAGATAACTAAGATATAGATTGGAAAAAAAATAAACACCTGATGAGAATACATTGACCTGGGATGATCCAGATGGAATAGGCCCAGGTATAATTTATTTGATAAGATTCTGGGAGTTGAGACCATATTCTCCTGATAGAAGGAGAAATTGGGAGGATATATACAATTGTCAAGTAAGGATTAATTATATGAGTGCTGAGTCAAATAAAAGAGTGGAAATTGTATGATAACCTTGAAAATCAGAGTGAGCTAAGCTGGGAAGGTAAGAGAGCTGTATACAAGAGTAATAATAGGAGGAGATTTAGAGCAATTAATAAGATATTATATAATGGCATAAAAATTTAGGTGTGATTTAATTTTTGAACATAAAAACAGAGCATGATTCCTATCCTGAATGGTGTCTAATAAGAAATTAATTAATTGATTTAATAAGACTGTACTGATGTCATGACCACTGATGTTTAGTTAGAAGCTGATTGCTGATTATGCCAATTTCATACCTGGGAAGTTTCCAAGGGGGTGCTCATACCTTTTGAAACATTTTCACTTTGAGAGTGATAATAATTATTTGCTGGCAGACTAAAAAGAAACTGGGGTAATAAAATAAAAATCTCTCTCTGCTCTGAGAAGAAATGAGAGACCTTTAGCACTGAATGTTTATCATTAGGGGCTAAGGTAGCCCATGTAAAATGTGAGAGAAGGCGTTATCAAAACTTTTTCATGTGCTGTTGATTATTAGGAGAAGGGCTTGCCTTGGCTGATCACAGGCTGCGGGGATGATATTAAAACTATTCAACAACTTGTGCAATATGCTTACCAACAACTAGAGTAATGCCCACTGTAGACAACCACTGTGGTCCACTGATGCTTCCAGACTGAAAATCAGTTCCTCATGGCTGGCCCAGTATGTTTTAGGGTGTGGTCTGGACCAAACATAGGCTCCATTCTAGGTGAGTGAGTATAAATTAAATGTTGGTTTCCTATCACTAAAAAGGTGAACATCACTTAATGTCATACCTATATTAAGACAACAGTATGTCCACCTGCTTACCAGTGTCTGAAAGTGCTTGAATATGTGATAATTTCTGAGATGATGCTTATGAGGCAACATAAAAGACAGTGGCTAGCACAGAGCCTGCTTAATATCACTTAACATCACGTGTTTTCATGCAATAAACAGGAGTGTAGGCAATATGCTCCATTTTGTCAATTAAATTATTTTGTTAGTTGGATTATTTTTGCCAAAATTTTGAACATGTAACAAGTCAAATCAAATGAAATCTACCATGAATTTGTACCTTCCTGTCCTTAAACTAGTAAACTTGAGAAGATGTCATTCTTATTTTGTATCAGTAAAAGAAGGGATATTTGTATATATAGTTTATTTAGTTTATTTGGGTTAATATACTTTATTTGGATATAGTTCATTTGGGTTAATAATATTTCAAAAATAAAACTTAAAAAATTTTGAGGAATGGGAATAAGAAGCAGTTTCTCATGGAAAGGAGGAGGGACAGAAGAAAATAACAATAGACAACATCCATGAAACTAATGAACCTGAAAGATGGTAATTATTATGGAGAAAAAGTTTGAGTTCTCAAAAGTCAGAGTTTTGGAAAATGACATCTACAGAGTATCTGGGATTTATTCCTTTGAACCAATGATTCAACTTGTCAAATTCTCTGTTTTGAAGTCCATTAAGGTCTCTCAGAAATATTCTTATAGGTTATTACGGACTGTTTTGGAGAGTTTCTCTCCTTTAAATTTGTTTCTCTTCACTTCCAAAATATTGGGCACTTTTTAAACTCATTACACACTTGTGGTCACTGACCTATTTATTGCCCAAGCACGGATGTGCTTTGGCCTCCACAGACACTGTTCACTCTGGGGACCTTGAGGGATCCAGAGGTATGACAAAGGCCCACAGGGGCCGATGTGGTGGGGGCAGTTCAGGGAGCATGTGTGGTTTACATCATCTAAGAACGTACATTTCTTGTTATAAATAGAATGATGAGACATTTCATTTGTGTTGTAAATCACAGTTTCAGATGAGCTAGTTCAGATGTCACCTTTGTGAAGGCTTTTATTTTTTCCTTGTTTAGGTTACTCCAATAATTTACACATACCATTTTAATGGTATTTTTTTCCATTTTACTCTATTCATATGTATCTTCTCCTCCACTGGGCTATAGTAAAAGGGCACAAGACATCTTTTAGTCATTTTTATATCTCCATATCTAGTATGGTACTTAGTATAATGGTACCTTATAACATTTTGTTTGTTGTTTCTTTTGTGTGTTTTGAATAATGAACATAAGCTTTGCAATAGATAGAGCTGTTTTTCATAGGCTCTCTTGCCCACTTAAACATTAATGATTGTGACCACCTACAGGGGTGGGATAGGGAGGGTGGGAGGGAGATGCAAGAGGGAGGAGATTTGGGGATATATGTGTACGTATAGCTGATTCACTTTGTTTACAGCAGAAACTAACACAACAAAGTATAGCGATTATACTCCAATAAAGATGTTAAAAAAATACAAAACATTAATGAAACTTCACATTTTTTTTAATGGTAATTCTTTGTATTGCTTTATTGTACAATTGCAATGCCCCCTTACCATCTTCTGGAATCTTCTTCCAAGTTGTGCTCACTTTAGACACGCTGGAAAAGTAAATGATTATAAAGCAAACAATTAAAGCACCACAAAGAACCAAGATTATATTACAGAAACATTAACAGTGCAAAAAAGAAATTTCTATTAGCAGTGCTTCTCAAACCTGGCTATGCATTAGAATTGCCTGAGGCATGAATTTAAGATTTAAGGATGGCCCATGCCTAGTCACTTGGGTTTAATTGATCTAAAATGGGGGCCAGGGCTCTGTATTATTTTTAAAAGCTCACCATTAAGTAATTCTAAGTGGATCCAGGCTTAAGAACCACTACACTTAGTACTTCATTTTTTCACAATATCCTCAAATATCAAATAAGAAGCCCCATTGTATATATGGCACCATCTTGGTTATTTATTAACATTAGACAAGTTTCAAAGAACCTGAGGACACACTGCTATTAGTAGAAATCAATTTAAAAAATCCATTTTGTTAACAAAAATGTTGTGATGTCGATCATCTCTCAAGAAGCTGGCCAATAATAAAAATCAATACTTACTTATGTCTGTTTTGCATCAGCTATATTTCATGGACCAGTGTAAAGTAACACAAAGAGTACCTCTAAAAACTTTTTCAGGGCTTCCCTGGACGCCTGCGCGTCCGGAGCCTGTGCTCCACAACGGGAGAGGCCACAACAGTGAGAGGCCCGCGTACTGCAAAAAAAAAAAAAAATTTTCAAAGAGCCGAAAATGAACCCAGTTGAGTTGGAGGCAATCTAATTCAATAGATTAGATAATCATCTTAATTCTCAGTTACCACATCCTAACAGGTTTTCTTTGCTGGAATGAGAAAGGGGAGTCAGTATAAGGTTTCTAAGAGACAGTAATAATCAGACCCATTTGTGGGTTTCTGTATTTTCATCACCGTCAAATTTACTGTCAAATTTGAAAATAGCCTAAAAAAAAAGAAATTATTTTATACTTTCAAGTGTGACAAAAATCATAATGCCTATAGGACCTGTACACCAGACCTAGGCTGTTGTTTTATAGTTAAGACTAAAAGATGTAGCTTACCTATGAACAATTTCAGAAACAAAAGAACAAAGATCCCAATCTAACAGAAATAGTTTTCTAATAGCATACATATGAAATTTGAAATAACTGGATTAAATGCATACTCTAAAAATTATCTTTCTTTCCTCTTAGTGACACATAGGTAGTAAAATACCAGCAACCAGACAAAAGTCATCACCTCAATTAAACAATAGTGCAAGACTACCCTACTATGTCTTTGCACAGGCTCAGCGGCCATGGCTCACGGACCCAGTCGCTCCGCGGCATGTGGGATCTTCCCGGACCGGGGCACAAACCCGTGTCCCCTGCATCGGCAGGCGGACTCTCAACCACTGCGCCACCAGGGAAGCCCCCCTACTATGTCTTTGCATGAGCTGGTGGTGCTGAGCCACCCAACAAAAATTTTCATGGGTTACACTAATGAACTCAAAACAACAATACTTACTTGATTAAGTCCATATCACTGAGCTGTGTTAAAATATTTGCTAAGGGATGTCTGAGTCCCCTTCGAAAGAGTTCCCTGAGAACATCTACACACTTTAGGCCTGTTTTCCTGCCAATTATATTCCGTAGTCTAAAATTTCCACTGGATATAAATTCCCTCAGCTTCTCCCAATCTATTTTAGGATTTCGTTTACCATTTTTTTTTTTAACGTTGAACAAACCACTTTTTCAGAATGAAGAGCTGGCAGCAAGTTTTTCTTGGGATCTTGGTCTGCGCTTTGCGTCCATAGCGGGCAAGATTGTGGACTGTCACTGAAATTTTCCACCAGGGGAAGGCTACTGTCTTCATGCTCATTGAAGCCACTTTGTTGGGAAAATGAAGAGTAGCCACTGTCTTCATAAGGTACACTGGTCTCCAGTTCTTCTATGTCATTTGAACTGTTAAGTGTCGTACATGTTGATTTTCCTTATTATGCCAGGGTTTGCTTTCAGTTTCAAGTTCTACAATGCTGGGGCTCACAGTCGGTGACCCAAAACCTGGTAACCTTTCATAGTCTTTTTTTTTTTTTTCTAGATTAGCAACTTTATCTTTCTGTTTCTTTTTTTTTTATTGGAGTATAATTGCTTTACAATGGTGTGTTAGTTTCTGCTTTATAACAAAGTGAATGAGTTATACGTATACATATGTTCCCATATCTCCTCCCTCTTGAGTCTCCCTCTCTCCCACCCTCCCTATCACACCTCTCCAGGCGGTCACAAGGCACCGAGCTGATCTCCCTGTGCTATGCGGCTGCTTCCCACTAGCTATCTACCTTACGTTTGGTAGTGTATATATGTCCATTCCTCTCTCTCGCTTTGTCACAGCTTACCCTTCACCCTCCCCATATCAAGTCCATTCTATAGTAGGTCTGTGTCTTTATTCCTGTCTTACCCCTAGGTTCTTCATGATATTTTTTTTCCTTAAATTCCATATATATGTGTTAGCATACGGTATTTGTCTTTCTCTTTCCGACTTACTCCACTCTCTATGACAGACTCTAGGTCTATCCACCTCATTACAAATAGCTCAATTTCGTTTCTTTTTATGGCTGAGAAATATGCCATTGTATATATGTGGCACATCTTCTTTATCCATTCATCCGATGATGG
Organism: Delphinapterus leucas; assembly: GCF_059928025.1. Classification (NCBI taxonomy): domain Eukaryota; kingdom Metazoa; phylum Chordata; class Mammalia; order Artiodactyla; family Monodontidae; genus Delphinapterus; species Delphinapterus leucas. Next base: position 50,135,837 of record NC_143136.1, on the reverse strand, counting down.
ACACTTAGGTTGTTTCCATCACCTGGCTATTGCAAATAGAGCTGCAATGAACATTTTGGTACATGACTCTTTGAATTATGGTTTCCTCAGGGTATATGCCCAGTAGTGGGATTGCTGGGTCATATGGTAGTTCTATTTGTAGTTTTTAAAGGAACCTCCATACTGTTCTCCACAGTGGCTTTATCAATTTACATTCCCACCAACAGAGCAAGAAGGTTCCCTTTTCTCCACACCCTCTCCAGCATTTATTGTTTCTAGATTTTTTGATGACCATTCTGACTGGTGTGAGATGATATCTCATTGTAGTTTTGATTTGCATTTCTCTAATGATTAATGATGTTGAGCATTCTTTCATGTGTTTGTGGGCAGTCTGTATGACTTCTTTGGAGATTGTCTCTTTACGTCTTCTGTCCATTTTTGGATTGCGTTGTTTGTTTTTTGTTATTGAGCTATATGAGCTGCTTATAAATTTTAGAGATCAATCCTTTGTCAGTTGCTTCATTTGCAAATATTTTCTCCCATGCTGAAGGTTGTCTTTTGGTCTTGTTTTTGGTTTCCTTTGCTGTGCAAAAGCTTTGAAGTTTCATTAGGTCCCATTTGTTTATTTTTGTTTTTATTTCCATTTCTCTAGGAGGTGGGTCAAAAAGGATCTTGGTGTGATTTATGTCATAGAGTGTTCTGCCTATGTTTTCCTCTAAGAGTTTGATAGTTTCTGGCCTTACATTTAGGTCTTTAATCCATTTTCAGCTTATTTTTGTGTATGATGTTAGGGAGTGATCTAATCTCATACTTTTACATGTACCTGTCCAGTTTTCCCAGCACCACTTATAGAAGAGGCTGTCCTTTCTCCACTGTACATTCCTGCCTCCTTTATCAAAGATAAGGTGACCGTATGAGTGTGGGTTTATCTCTGGGCTTTCTACCCTGTTCCATTGATCTTTCTGTTTTTGTGCCAGTACCATACTATCTTGATTACTGTAGCTTTGTAGTATAGTCTGAAGTCTGGGAGCCTGATTCCTCCAGCTCCATTTTTCTTTCTCAAGATTGCTTTGGCTATTCAGGGTCTTTTGTGTTTCCATACAAATTGTGAATTTTTTTGTTCTAGTTCTGTGAAAAATGCCACTGGTAGTTTGATAGGGATTGCATTGCAACTGTAGATTGCTTTGGGTAGTAGAGTCATTTTCGCAATGTTGATTCTTCCAATCCAAGAACATGGTATAACTCTCCATCTATTTGTATCATGTTTAATTTCTTTCATCAGTGTCTTATAATTTTCTGCATACAGGTCTTTTGTCTCCTTAGGTAGGTTTATTCCTAGATATTTTATTCTTTTTTTTGCAATGGTAAATGGGAGTGTTTTCTTGATTTTACTTTCAGATTTTTCATCATTACTGTATAGTAATGCAAGAGATTTCTGTGCATTAATTTTGTTCTGCTACTTTACCAAATTCATTGATTAGCTCTAGTAGTTTTCTGGTAGCATCTTTAGGATTCTCTATGTATAGTATCATGTCATCTG